>NC_056743.1:1562338261-1562713261 GCF_019279795.1 Protopterus annectens | reverse complement strand
AGAGACTTCACGTTCTTGCAAAGAGAGTTTACCCCAAGTCTTAGTGAGGTTTCGAAGCACAATAGTCTAATATAGACATGGTTTTCTCTATTAGACAACTATAAGAAAAGTGCAGGGAGCAGAATAAACCTTTGTATATTGCCAAGGCATTCAGTGTCATTAGCAGGAAACATCTGTTTGAAATTCTAGCACAAATCAGCTGTCCTCCAATACTGCTTAGGGCTTTTCATGAAGGCATAAAGGAGACCATCATGTACGATGGATCCACATCCAAACCTTTTCAAAATTCTCAGTAGAGTAAAGGAGGAATGTGTACTGGTTGCAATATCATTTGCTATCTTCTTTTCAGTACTGTTGAAAGTTGTTTTCAGAACTGCTGCAGAGGGTGTCTTTCTCTGAAGAAGAATAGAAAGCAGCCTCTTCAGACTGTAGAGGCTTTGATCAAAGACCAGGGTGCTTAGGAAGTATCTAAGGGAGTTCCTGCTCACTGATGATGAAGCTATTGTGGCTCACACTCAAGAATGTCAGTCACTCATAGGTTCATAGGTTCATAGGTAGGTACTAGGCTATCAGCCCAAGGGCCTAAGTAAGCCTAGCCAAAAAGGTTCCCTGGATTACGTCACCCAAGAAAGTTATTTTCCTGTGCCCCTGTCGAACAGAGCCACAGAAGTGATCCCCGGGGTGTATTTCCTATTTCCCATCCACTTATCAAGATTTTTCTTGAAGAGTGCTAACGTTTGTGTTTGTGGCTGTGCTTCATTAAACATCTTACTCGTTCCTCTTATTGGTGAGCTCCCAGTGACTTTTTTCGTTTTGTGGTTTCAATTCACTGGTATCTACTTGGTTTTTTGGTTTTTATCGATGGCTGAGCCACCGGGGGCCGAGTCCGAAGAAATGCCATGAAGCACCTTACAGGATGAACTCAGGAAAATGATTGGACAGTTGTCCCAACTGATTGAACTACTTACCCCAGCATGCTCTGCTTTCACTACGACAACGTCAGGCGTACCTGGCAATCAGGAAGCGAGGAGAACTGTACCGACAATGGCTTTGAAGGATTCAGTTAAAACCAAGGTTCCAATTACCTTTAGAAGTATTTCCAAGGCCAACGAACTCTTGGATACATCATCTATTTTTCGAACCCAGGAAGACGTTGATACTTTATCGCCAACAACTGCTGGGACTAACGCTAACGTTTTTTCAGGTGACTCTAATTCTTTTAATTTACATAGGGTTTCAAACGCAAAACCAATGCTGAATTTTCAAGACATTTTAAAAAAGAATTATGAGTTTGGCAATCAAAATCAAAACAAAGTGAGGTATGGACAAACAAAAATTCTCACTTACAGAGACAATTTAGACCAATTATATTTTCTTATGGACAAGTATAAAAAATTAGAGGTTGACAATGTTTGTTTGAATGAATGTCTTAAACAAAAAATAGTCCCTAAGGGACTGAGGGTTTGTAAATATCCTAACAAAGTTAAAGAGGGCACTGATTTTCACAAAAATCTTATTAATATTTTTAACCAATGTGGATTGGAAGTTGTTAAAGCTATAAGGGATGAGAATGAGAGAGTAAAACTGTTGTTAATTAAGGACATGGAACGAGTGAATGAAGTTATTCTTCAGGACTTAATGTTTACAGTTGATGGTGAAAAAAACAAATATTTTGATATTTTTACTCATGTGGACAAGAATTGTAATGTTAATATTACTAGGAAACAGGGTAAATTAGATAGGGACTTGAAAGAATACCATGAAGGTGTAGCGTATCCAAAACCGAGATTTTCCTATGTACACCACGTACAAGAAACCAATGAGTTGGATGGTTTCATTTCTAATGACCAACCAGTTGAAATAGTGAGCATAGATGAAGATATGTTTATACCAGAGAATGATATCCCTTTAGAACAGTCTCATCCACCTCTACCCAGGCGTTCCAACAGGATTCGGAACAAGCCATATGTTCATTACAACTACAGTCATTACGAGCGACAGAGGGGAGGGATGGATTGGTATTAAATTCTACACACAATGATGGTATTTTTAGTATGGACCCCATACATTCTTATGAGGGCTATAACATTTTTAACTACAGTTCAATTTCAGTGAATATTCATCATTTTCATCTATTTTCTAAGGGCTTTAAATATATTCCCTCAAGGAAAGTAAATATATCGAGAGCTATCATAGATTTGAAAATATTTATTAGGAAAAAGAATTTTATTCTATTTTTCCAGAACAATTCCCACCTTCCATCTACAATATCCTCATTGAGAAAACCAAGCACATTTAACCCCCCCCCCCCCATTCATCCACAGTTGAAAAATCTTGAGGCTATTATGGAAAAGGAAATCAGGAAAGAAACAGCAAAACATAGAGTTTTTTCTAATCTTTCTAAAGATGAAAATGATTTATTAGATAAACTTAAGAAAGATGATACTATCAGGATTATGCAACCAGATAAGGGTGGGGGTACTGTGTTAATGGATGCAATTATTTATGAATCTAAGATGAAGCAAGAGCTTAGTAACTCCTTGAAATACACCACAGTTTCAGTTAATGAAGTTAATATTGCGAATTCTCGAATTCATTGTATGCTCAATGACTTATTATTAGAGGGATCCATAAGTTTTGATACTTTTAATTTTTTATTCAACAAAAAACCCAGAGTACCATCAGTATTTGGTATCCCAAAGGTTCACAAGTGTGTGGCTGACCCTCCACTTAGATTAATTGTTGCCTCTGAAGGGGCAATTACTTCGTCGCTTGCTAAATTTGTTGACAATAAACTTAAAGAATTATCTTGGATGGGTCAAACTACACTAAAAGATTCCTGGGATTTCCTTAGACAACTAAAGCCAGAATTATTTCATGAAAATCTGCTTTTTATTACATTAGATGTAGTTGATCTATTTGGTAGTATACCACATGAAATTGGTTTAAGTTGGTTGGAAGAATACATGAACACTTTTGGACAGTTTTCTAACAATGATTTCCTTACCATACTCACCTTAATGGATATTATTTTAAATAATAACTTTATGTATTACGAGGGTGAATTTTATAAACAGGCTAAGGGGGTTGCTATGGGTGCCCACTGTGCCCCAACCTACGCCAACTTAATTTTGTCTTGGAACTCTGTTCTTCAGCATATTCTGTTACTTTTGTGTTTGTGGCTGTGCTTCATTGAACATCTTACTCGTTCCTCTTATTGGTGAGCTCCCAGTGACTTTTTTCATTTAATGAGGAACTTTGCTTGATGGGTAGCTTGTTCCAGAGTATGGGAAGTCTCTGGGACAGGAATCTATCCCTCCAGCATGTCCTGTTTATTGTGGTGACAAGGTTTAGGTCCCTATAGCATGTCACTTGGAGGGATTGGGATTTCTTTAGGTGTAGCATGTCCAACAGCTCTGGGTTTGACATAGCTTTATATGTTAGGCAGAGATCACCTCAAAGTAGGCGATATGCTAGGGAGTAAAGCTAGAGTTTTTTTGAGATAGTCAGTGTAGGACATCTGTTTGAGGCCAGTAATCCTCTTTGTGAGGTACTTCTGTGGCCTTTCCAGCTGCTGTAGATGTCTTGTAAGGTACATTCCAAAAGGGGCATTGTACTCTATAATGGGGCTAAATAGTGTTGAGTAGAGGGGAACAATGACCTCTTTTTTTCTAGATGAGAACCCTTTTGTGATGAGGTGTGCTACAGAGAAGGATTTCCTGATTACTGTGATGATGTGATTATCAAAGGAGAGACTACTATCCACCTGGATCCCCAAGTCTCTTATCACACATTTGGCATTAATTAGACTGCCGCCTATGTGGTAGTTCATGGGTATAGAGTTTTTACCAAAGGCAATGCACTTTTTGGCATTGAGCTTGAGGCCATGGCTCTAACACCAGGCATCTGTCTCAGTGTGGCCCTTCTGTAGGATGTCCACATCATTTGGGGACTCAACTATGGCTCCTAGTTTGCAGTCATCTGTGAACTTCATTAGCCAAAGGCCTTTTGTGTTAGCCTGTACTTCAGAGAAGTAGATACCAAACAGGAGAGGTCCCAGGACTGAACCCTGTGGTACTCCACTTGTCACTGGTTTGAAGTCAGATTTGGAGTCTGCAACTTTTACAGTGTTGATTCTGTCAGTTAGCCAATTGGCAACCCATCTTGTGACATAGGGCTTTATACCTAGTTTAGTGAGTTTAGCTATAATTCCAGAATGGGGGATGGTGTCGAAAGCGTTGGTGAGGTCAAGACAGTCTGTGTGAACCACCTTACCCTCGTCTACAGCTTTGGTGACAGCCTCAAAGAAGTTGATCAGGTGCAGGAGGCATGATCTGCCTTTCACAAACCCGAATTGAGTGGAGTCCAGAGTTTGGAGGTTACCAATGTCTTTGTTTATGAGTTCCATGATGATGCATTCCATGGCCTTATAGACCAGGCTCATCAGGTTAATAGGGCAATAGTTCCTGGAATCAGTGGTGGCTCCCCCTTTGTGGAGTGGGATAACTGTTGCTGTGCACCACTCAGAGGGCACAAAGCCTGATGTGAGACTATGATTGAACATGGTGCTTAGGTGGGGAGCCAGTTAGTTCTGAAGTTCATGTAAAACACAGCCTGGGATGTTGTCTGGTCCCATGGATGCTGTGTTTTTGGCTTTAGAGAGTGCAGCCTTTACCTGCGTAGTTGTGATTACAGGGACTCTGCATTCTTCCTCTATAGATATGGGCCCTTTAGGGGGTGAGAGGGGGTTAAAGTTAGCACTGAACCTATCTGCCAGGATGTTGGCAATATCAGTTGGTTCTATAATTTTCATGCCATTGTGCTGTAACTCAGAGCAGATCTGGGTGTTGCCATTGAGATTCTTGACATAGCTATAGAATGCTTTGTGGTTATCCCTAGAATCAGTGGTGATTTTGTTTTTGTAGCTAGCTTTGGAGGATCTTATAAGGGATCTCAGCTTTTTATTGAGGCTGACCAGGGAACTCCTCCACTCATGGGATTTTACTCTGTTTTGCAACAGTTTCTTCCTTCTGTTGTAGAGTTTGTTTATGGCAAGGGACCACTGGATTGGCTTCCTTTTTTTGGAGGATAGCATCTTGGTTCTGTTTAGGATAGCACAATCCATGCACTCAGGTAAGTGCTTATAGAGTGCATCTGTGTAGGATTCAGCAGTCGTAATTGTATTGTCCATCTGCATGGGTGTCATGACGTTCATCACGTCTGTCTTAAGAAGCATGAAGTTGGCTTTGGAGAAATTTTTTACCATGATTTCCTTAATGGGAGGAGGGGTGGGATGTGGATATCTAGGGTGATTAGCTTATGGTCGGATCTGACCAATGAGGAGTTCACTTCAGGTGTGGAACACCAGTCACTCATGTTGGTAATGACTAGGTCTAGGATATTGTTGCCCCTGGTGGGGGTGTGGATAAGTTGATCCAGAGCATTGGAATTTATGAATTCCAGAAAGCGTTGAGTCAAGGAGTTGGCACATGAGTAGTTTTCCCAGTTAATGGTGGGGTAGTTGAAATCGCCCATTATTAGGGTGTTTGGTTGAACCCTAATATTTTCCAGTATATCAAGAAAAGAGGAGTGGGAATCCTGGGGTATGGTGGGAGATCTGTAGCAAGCTATAATTTGGATTGCAGTTTTGTCCACAGTTAGTTGCATTTGGATAACCTCAGATGCATTATGCTGAGCAACTAGCCTGGAGGTATGGATATCCTTAATGAATATGGACACACCTCCGCCTTTGGTGTTCTGGTCCAGGTTAGGTGGCTGTAAAGTGTGGTATGAGTTATAGCCTGGTAATGCAGGGATGCTCTCTGGAGCCTTTAACCAGGTCTCAGTCACTGCACAGATATCAATGTTCTCCATTTTAAGGAGTGCCTTGAGGGAGTACATTTTGAGATTTAGACTTCTAACATTGAATAGCATTACCCTCAGTTTTTTTTCTTGCCTGTTCCTGTTACAGTGGTGAATTTGTCATTTGAACCTTGCCTAAAAATGGCACTATACGGGCAGCAAGAGCCTTAGCCAGTATCCGGAATCCCAGGTGTGACAGGTGCAGGCCATCTCTGGCAAAGCATCATGGTCTGTCTTTGACTCACTTTGTAGTTGAATGCATGGAATTTGGCCTCACAAGCAGTTTAAAGAAGACCTAGGTGATGGCCAAAATGCAGGCAATGAGCTAATAATCAGGGTGAGTTTATATGAGCTGGAGGTTGTCCATAAGTTTATGTACATAGGCTCTACAATCACTGAAAACATGTTGCTTGACAGTGAAATCAACAAGCATACTGGAAAAGCCACCACAATGTTTTCCAGGCTAACAGAGTACGGGCTAATAATAACCTCACTGTGCACACCAAGGTGCAGGTTTACAAAGCCTGTGTTTTGAGTACATTACTGTATGCCAGTGAGGCATGGACTCTGAGCTCAAAACATTACCTCAATATATTCCAGATGCACTGTCTTAGGCACATACTTGGTATCTCATGGCAGGACAATATGCCCAACAGTACAGTGCTTGAGAGGACAGGCAACACCTCCATGTTCACCCTCCTGTTTGGGTCATGTCTCACACAAAATGTATGCCCAAATACTGAAAGACCTCCTTTTTGGAGAGCTGGAGTCTGGAAAGAGCCAGAAAGGGTGACCCAAGTAGTGCTACAAGTACATATGCAAGCATGACCTCAGTGCTCTCTCCATCAGAATCAACAGGTGATATTCTCTTGCCTCTGACAAGTTTGCCTGGAAAAGGGAAGTGAAGGAAGCTCTCACTATGTATGAGACCACCTTGGCAAGGAGAGCAGTATAAGAGAACCCTTAGGAAGATCGTTGCCTTTTTATAGGTTCATAGGTTGGTACTATGCTATCGGCACTAGGGCCTATACAAGCCTAGCTATAACAATTTCCTGGCTATTTCTTCCCACAATATTTACTTCCCTGGACCCCTGTCTAGTAGGGTGACTGACGTGATCCCTGGGGTGAATTTCCTATCTCCCATCCAATCATTAAGGTTCCTTTTGAAGAGAGCCATAGAGGTGCTCTGCTTGACATGTATGGGCAGTCTATTCCAGAGTGTTGGGAGTCTCTAGGCCAGGAACCTATCCCTCCAGCATGTTTTGTTCATTGTGATGACAAGGTTTACATCCCTGGAGTGTGTGGCTCTGAGGGATCGGGATTTCTTTAAGTGTAGCATGTCCAACAGCTCTGGGCTTGACATGGCCTTGTATGTTAAGCAGAGATCATCTCTGAGTAGACGATATGCGACAGAGTATAGCTGGAGTTTTTTTAGATGGTCAGCATAGGGCATCTGCTTTAGGCCTGTGATTCTTTTAGTGAGGTATTTCTGTGGCCTTTCCAGTTGTTGCAGATGTCTTGAGAGGTACGTACCAAATGGGGAATTGTATTCTATAATGGGTCTAATGAGGGAATGAGTACAGTGGGACAATGACTTTCTGGATGAAAAGCCCTTAGTGATGAGGTGTGCCACATAGAAGGATTTAACACGAAAGGTACCAAGGTCCAGTGAAGCAATAAAGTGACAGAAAATGGTCAGGCAAATACTTTAATCCAAAATAAAAGGAACACTGTAACCACGGACAAAGCCACGAACAAATTAAAACATTAACATCTCCAATATTACATTCTCGTTTAAAGAAACTTCATCAGATGTGGGCTAAATACAAGAAACATTCATTTATATGCCAAAAGAAATGACATTATTGAAAACTAACCAAACACAATAACATTTCCTAATCATTTAAACCACATAGAAGTTCATATTGAAAATGCATGAAACCACACAGCTATATATGAATCATAAATAAATAAATAAATAAATATCATTCAAACTGTGAATACATAAAAAAATTATATGATTAAAAAACTTTTGTTAAAAAAATAAACCTGGAATGCTTAAAATGCCATGTTATTAGACATTAATGTTTTAATTTGTTCATGGATTTGTCCATGGTTACAGTGTTCCTTTTATTTTGGATTAAAGCATTTACCTGACCATTTTCTGTCGCTTTATTGCTTCAACGGACTTTGGTACCTTTCGTGTTTTATCAGTTGGTTTTGGGTACCTTTTGGCTACTTTTCTGGATTATTGGTCTTGTGGATGCCATGGAAGGTGAAACGAGCGCAGAAACAGAAGGGAGAAACAGTAAGGAGGAAATGGGCCAAGCAAGGAAGTTGATTGGCCAGTTAACACAACTGATCGACCTCCTCACACCTTTGAGCCAATCTATGGTGGACCTTGTGGCTGGTTTTCAGCAAGGGCGGAACCAGGAAGTAGTTGGAACCAAGCCGCAAATGAATGGTGCAAATAGCATTGATGTGCATGATGTGAATACGCACAACAATACAGATTTTAATCAAACCCCAAGGCTTTTAAGGGGTTTAGAGCTTCAAAATGGCTCTGGTAGTGTGAAGGGTGTGAATGGAAATTATATGAATATGATTCAACCGGCGCAGGAGAAACAGACTTCTTCTAGTACATGGACTGTGAATAAACCTGAATTTAAGGACTGCCTCCAAGTTAGTTTTACAAAAGACTTTAAAGAAAGGGCAAACAAACTGGGGCCAATCACAGAATCATACAAAAATAAATTGCTGCATTTTCATAAACTGTTGTTCAAATTTAAAAGTCTTGACATAGAGAATGGATATTTAAAAGAATGTATTTCAAAATGTATTGAACCTAAGGGGTTAAGGATTTATAAATACCCAAATAATATGGTGCCTGGGAGTGTTTTTCACAAGGATTTGATTGAAATATTTAACAGATGTGGGCTAGAGATGTTAAAATGTATGATTGAAGAGAACAACAGAATTAAAGCTGATGTACTGAGAGAAATTGATATGCTCAATGAATGTATTAAGGAAGACCTAATATTTACCATCCCTTCTGAGAAAGAAAAATATGACAATATTAGGAATGATATTGATGGACAATGTGATGAATTAATTAGGAGAAAAATTTGGAAACTGGAGAGAGATATTACTGAGTATAAAAATGATACTAGTTATCCAAAGCTAAAGGCTATTTTAGGTTTTGGGAAAATAGGGGCAAATAAGCAACTAGAGTCATTAATAGCAATGAAAATGCTAGTATTGGTGAACAAGTTTATGAATTAGATGACCTTTCTGAATACCCCCCCCCTTTACGTAGATCAGAAAAGATTCAAAATAAGAGAAGAACAACAACATCAACAGTACACAAATTTTCGGGGGGAGCAGGAAGGGGGAGGGGGAGGTATTAACTATTAATGCTACCACCCCCCTGACTTGGAAACCAGGATATTATACAAGATGAGAATAATTGTTTTATGTTTAAGGATAATTTTAGTATTTATAGTTTTAGTGACTTTATTTTGAAAAAAGAACATTTTAGTCTTTTATCGAAGGGTATAAAGTTTATTCCCAGTAAGAGAGGTGACTTAACAAGAACCTTACTAGATATTAAAATGTTTATGAGAAAGATTAATTTTCAGGTTTTCTTTAAGCAAAATAGAGTGCAGGATCCTGGAGCTTTGACTAGAAAAAGTATTTTTAACCTACCCCTTCATCCACAGATAAAGAACCTTGAAAATTTAGTGGAGAATGAAATTAGACAGAATTTTAACAAAGTGAAGTATAAGCAAAATTTAGGTATTCATGAAATTAAAGTAATAAATAACCTTAGAAAGGATAAAAACTTAAGAGTGATAAAGCCGGACAAAGGTGGGGGTATAGTACTAATGGACAACCATCTATATGAGGCCAAAATGAATGAGATTTTAAGAGACACAGACAAGTACATGTGTGTTTCTAGAAATTAGATTAATATTTCATATAGAATGATAGATATGGTTTTGGAAGATTTATTAATGGAAGGTTTGAATGAAAAACACATATTTAAATATTTAAATGTGGAGAAACCCAGAATCCCTACTATTTTGGTATCCCAAAGACACACAAAAATGGTTTTGATCCACCTTTGAGACCAATTGTCTCTGCGGAAGGGTCAAAGACATTACCTTTAGCTAAACTAGTTGACACAAAGCTTAAGGGATTGTGGATGAAGACATGTAACATTGTATGGGATTCTTGAGATTTTCTAAGACGTTTTAAACAAGAACCTTTTAAAGATGAAATATGTTTTGTAACTGTTGATGTTACTGACTTATTCTCAAGCATACCCCATGACAAGGATCTGGCTTTATTAGAATAAGTCATTTATGATGACAATAGTTTAACAAATGATGAATGTATATTAATTTTACAATTAATGGACCTGGTTTTAAAGTATAATTTTATTTTTTTAAAGGGTGAATTTTTTCACCAAATAAAAGGGGTGCAATATGCGCATCCACCTATGCTAACTTACTGTTAGCAAGGTCGGAAGAGAAATTTGTTTTAGATTCAGTACATAGTCATTGTTGGATCCTATATAAGAGATTCCTGGATGACATATGTGTTTTATTGTCGACTTCGGATGAAGAAGTAATGGCCTTCATTGATTTTTAAATAATAGTACTAACTTTTTAAAATTCACCCACAAACTTAATCGAGATAAATTGGAGTATTTAGATGTAGAAATATATAAGAAAAATAACATCTATAATTCTAAGGTTTTTTAGGAAAAGTAAATATTGTAATTCCTACTTACATTTTAATAGTGGACATCCCATGCATTATAAGAAGAACATTGTAAAGGGACAATACATTAGATCTAGTAGGATGACTTCTAATGATGAAGATTTTGTGAATGAGATGGAAGTGTTAAGAAGGATGTTTAAGGCAAGAAACTACCCGAATTACTTGCTTAGTCAAGTTGAAAAGGAGGTAATGGAAGGTATAAGTGGAAGATTTAAACCTATATTAGGAATGAACATGGAAGAAACTGTAGTTAGGAGTACAGAAAAGGAAGATAATTTTGATAGGGCATTAGTTATTGAATACAATGCTAGTTCAAATTTAGTTAAAAAATGTTTAGATAGTGAATGGAATAGGTTCCTTGCCTTTACTGACTTAGATATG
Source organism: Protopterus annectens (assembly GCF_019279795.1). Classification (NCBI taxonomy): domain Eukaryota; kingdom Metazoa; phylum Chordata; order Ceratodontiformes; family Protopteridae; genus Protopterus; species Protopterus annectens. Next base: position 1,562,702,233 of record NC_056743.1, on the reverse strand, counting down.
TTATCTAAAGATAAGCTAATGGTTGTTTATAAAAATGCCATCTCCTTAAAAAATCTACTAGAAATAAACCATGAAGTAGAAATATGGAATAGCAACAAGCGACTTGGAATCTGCAAATGTGGTCATTGTCCACAGTGTGAATGGATTGCTAACAAAGAAGAAGTTACTTTAGTAAGTAGGAACATAGCATTAAAAGGCAAAGAGTTTAGTAATTGTGATTCCAGTGGGCTTGTATACCTGGCCTTGTGCCAGGTGTATCAGGCATTCTATATTGGCAAAGCAGAATGCAAGCTCAAGAGAAGGATATATGAGCACATATACGATGTTCAGAATGGGAAGGAGAATAATGCTCTATATAAACACAAACAAGAATGCTTAGAAGCCCACTATTTGTTTTTTTGTAATAGAAAAAAATAAAAATAGATGGACGTGGGGGGGTTGTGGAAACAGAAATTTTAGTATAGGGAGCTTTGGTGACAGTTGACTTTACAAGCCAACAAGTGGCCAGGGTTGAATGAACATATTTCAATAGCTCCCTTGATCAAGTTGAGAGCTGCTAAATTATAAGATTTATTAACTGCAATATGTGATATTTTAAAGTATTTAATGTATTTTAATGCATATATATATATATATATTTATAAAAGATGTTTTTAAACAGTTATTATATAAATATCCTGATTTAATTGTGTGTATAGGTTTAGTTTTTATTATTCACTATGACACTTTTTTTGTCTCTATTTTAGTATTTATTAGATGTAATTTACCTATTGACCAGTAGAGGGATGTTCACGATCATTCTTAATACTAATAACATGGCATTTTAAGCATTTCAGGTTTATTTTTTTAACACAAAGTTTTTTAATCACGTTAATTTTTTTATGTATTCACAGTCTGAATGATATTTATTTATTTATGATTCATTTACAGCTATGTGGATTCATGCATTTTCTATATGAACTTTTATGTGGTTTAAATGATTAGGAAATGTTATTGTGATTGATTAGTTTTCAATTATGTAATTTCTTTTGGCATATAAATGAATGTTTTTTGTATCTAGCTCACATCTGATGAAGTTTCTTTAAACGAAAACGTAATATTGGAGATGTTAATGTTTTAATTTGTTCATGGCTTGGTCCGTGGTTACAGTGTTCTTTTTATTTTGGATTAAAGTGTTTACCTGACCATTTTCTGTCGCTTTATTGCTTCACTGGACCTTGATACCTTTTGTGCTTTATCAGTTTGTTTTTGGTACCTCTTGGCTACTTTTGTGGAACATAGAAGGATTTCCTGACTGTTGTGGCGATGTGGTTATCGCAGGTGAGACCGTGGTCCACCTGTGTCCCTAAGTCTCTTATCATACTTTCGGTGTTATATCAGACCAACATCTGCCTATTGTGCTCAGAATGTGGAAAGTGCTGGGACTCCAGGATTGGATAGCGCAGCCACATGCTGTTCAAATTAGTCCAAATGAAGCACAAACCCATCATCCTTTGGGATAAAAGGATGCCTACTGATAGTATTTAAGCAAAGAGTAAAATGGTTATACAGATGAATCATTCAGGAAAAACTGCAAGACTCTGACCATCAAATGTGCTCAGATCCATCCATCAATCAGTCCTCGACCTCTTTTCCCATTTTGCACATGGGGTTGGGAATTCCCTTCAGCAGTGATGATCAATCTCAGTCTATTTATTTTATGCAAGGGGCTGAAGAGTTTGAAGCCCTGCACATAACAGTGGTAATAAACTGCACCCAGCCATAATTATTTGTGTTAGAGCTCATTTGATATATTGGTCTGGATTTTTGGGTACTATTATCTTTCTAATACATCTTTCTGTGTGTATGTTAATCTCTGTCTTGTTCTGTGCTCCATTTTGATTTAATGTTGTATCCATTATTCAGAAGCATAAAGAGATCACTGTAATCCAGATGACCTGGGATAGGTTAACCACTTAGTGCTGAAGTTGCAGTGAAGGCAGGTGGGTGAAAACAGCTAACACCAGCAAACCCATCCAAGAAGAAGAAAGGTAGTATGGTTTACTACAATGCCAGCTCCTGCTGGAGCTGGAGATGAGTGTATGTGCTTGAGACATGCACTTGGCTTTGTCCAACTATATTTGCAAGAAGGCCATCACTGTGGTTGCTTGGGAACAGACATTAGCATAGGAGAAGCATGTTAGCTATTGCAACTTGTCAGCCATTATATTCTTATGGTTACCTGGATGATGGCTTCCTCAGTATGAAGCTCTCATCCCCTGTAAGCAGGAGAGCAAATAGCTATAACTGAGTTGGTTCTGAAGGTACACACATACCGGGGGACATAAAAGTATAACAAAAGAGTTATGATTTACGTACCATAGTGAATGGCTGCTGGGTCACACAAGTAATGTAAAAGTAACTACATTATATATAGATATATATATATATATATATATATATATATATATATATATATATATATATATATACACACACATACATGCTTATAAATATATATATATATATATATATATATATAATATATATATATATATATATATATATATATATATATATATATATGCACACACACACACACACACACACACACACACACACACACACACACACACACACACACTGCAAGTACTCCAGCACAGGTAAAAAAGCAGGAAAGCAGTAATGCTTATTGAGCAAACAGTCTGTTACCCAGACCGGTTCCGCCGCATGGCGTCATCAGTGTGTGTCTCTTGGCAATAGTACAGCAAAATTTATATACAATCACTTTTAAAGCAACACTAACCCTTAACCTATCCCAACATGCACAATAATTCTTTCCCAACAAAATGAAATTTAACATATTCATGTTACACAACAGAGCTTTACAATTCAAACTGCCTTACGTAGCCTAAAATAGTAGATCTTGTGAACCAAATAGTTGTTACATGTTATCAATGGTCATTGAAACCTGGTGTAAATAATGCTCCCAGGTTTATAATTCACATTCGTTCCCTCTTAGTCAACAATTGATGCTTTATAGATGTAGTCAGATTATTCCCTTCTACTTTGTCTATCCCCAGAAAAACAAAATGGGCTGTACTATACTGTGCAATATGCCTGTATAATGCACTACGGGTTCGTTTACATTTAAAGTCACTCACATGTAGTGCTATACATTGATTAAATACACAGTGTCTGTCCTATGTAAAACACGTGCTGGAGTATTTGTAGTGTGGATGTTTTTTCTCCGAGCACATCATCATTGTGCACCATGGTTTTGGTTTTTATATATATATATATATATATATATATATATATATATATATATATATATATATATATACACATATACACATATATACACATGCACACTATATACACATGCACACTATATACACCACATATATATATATATATATATATATATATATATATATATATATATATATATATATATATATATATATATATATATATATATATATATATATATATATATATATATATATCAACACACACTGTCAGATGGTTAAAATTTCAAATGAGAAGTACAACAGCACTACCTTTCTGTTCATAATATGGATGGTAGTTCAGTGGCACAGGGTAAGACATCTGAAATTGTACTGACCCACAGTCACTAACTGTCTCAGACATTTAGAAGTTGGCATTGGGGATAGGCTGGCAACAGCTAAATGCCAACATTTGCACTTGACAACAACTTTTGACAAAATTTCCATTTGACAACATTGCCCAACTCTCTTCAACTTAGTTGAACCAAATACTATAATACTATTTTATTTATTTTTATTTTATTTTACATTTGTTGACCGGGTTAGTCTAGCTGGATATATTTCCATTTCCAGTAGAGGCCCGAGGAGAAAAGCTCCACAGAAGTAAAAAATCTATACATACATAAAAATTAACATAGATAACAATAAGCCATTTAGAAAACAGCTTAGTAAAAAACAGCAAAAATCTTCAAAACTCTTCTAATAAGTTAGTATAACATTAATTAATTACTACCACACACAGAGAAATTCCAAATAACATCATACAGGAAATAAAAATACTTGGAGATAAAGATACAAAGATAATAAGTAATGAAAGTGGAACAATAAGAGTGGGGTAGGGAAAATAAAGGATTAGAGGCGAAGAAAGCAGGTTAAGAAAGTTAACAGGGAAAGAAGCAGGGAGAGGATGAAAAGGGAGAAGAGAAAAGCTTAGTGGAGAATAGAGTGAAACAAGAGTAAGAGAGATAGTTTAAGATAAGTAGTAATAGTGGAAAGTTAATCAGGTTTACAACAGGAACAAAGCCAGTGATTTTGGAAGTGTCGTTTAATGTTTTGTTTGAAAAGAGGCAGAGAGGAAATCATTGTTATGTTAGTAGGTAACAAATTCCATTTTGTACCTACAGAATTGGTGAATAGGGAGTTACCAGCAGTGTTATTAGATTTTATAGAAGTAGTCAAGAGTTTACTCGAAGAGCGGAGAGAGTTAAGATTGTTATAGGGGATTATGAGTTGGGAGAGTACAGGAGTGTTTTTTGGTTGGTACAGTATTTTATGGGCCAGAATGAGTTGATGGATAGCGAGATAGTTTTGAATTTCAAGCCAGCCTAGTTGTTTCAGGTTAAGACAATGATGGGTTCTGTAGGGGTTACCAGTAGCGAAGCGAGCAATGCTATTGTAGCAGGTAGCTAATTTGTTAAGGTTGTTTTTCTTGAGGTTGGTAAAGATGGGTGAGGCATAAAGAAGAGTAGAAATAAGACGGGAGTGAGCGATCCTAGTTCTAGTAGCTGGTATAAGAAATGGTCTAATTCGATACAAGGATCCTATTTTTCTGTTGACTAGTTTTATAGAGTTGTTAATATGTTGGTCAAAAGAGAGATTATTATCAATGGTAATACCTAACAGTTTAGTTGTAGAGTCAGGTGAGATGAAAGTAGCACTGTTAGAGGAGATATTAAAGTTTAAGGGGGAGGTCCTGGAAGTGGGGGTAAAGAGAAGAAGTTTAGTTTTTTTGGCATTTAGTAAGAGGAGACGACTGGAGAACCATGTTTCCACGGTATTAAAGACATTTTGGGTAAGAGAGATCAGTTCTGAAGTGGAAGATGCTGAGCAGATGAGTGTAGAATCATCAGCATATTGAATGCATGTAGCTTGAGGGATTATTGTTTGAAGGTCATTAATGAAGAGGGAAAAGAGAAGTGGGCCAGGGATAGAGCCTTGAGGAACTCCGATGGAAACAGGCAAGAAAGAGGAAATGTGGTTATCCCATAGAACTGCCTGTTTTCTATTTGTGAGATAGGAATTAAACCATGTAATGGCTGAGGAATCAAAAGAGAGAGATTCAAGAGTCTTAAGTAATAAAGTGTGGTTGACCATATCAAATGCTTTAGAGAGGTCAATGAAGAGGGCAGAAGAGAGTAAGTTGTTGTTACGGTTCTGATTAATAGTGTCTACAAAGGAAAGCAAGGCAGTAGTAGTACTGTGATGTGGTCTAAAACCATGTTGACAGTCTGCTATAATATTGTGAAGAGAGAGATATTGTACAAGTTGATGAATACATTTTTCCAGAATATTTGCCAAGGGTGAGAGGAGAGCAATAGGTCTATAATTAGAATAGTCAGTGGAATTTCCACCTTTATGAAGTGGGATGATATGAGAGGCCTTCCAGATATCAGGGATGATTTCTTCTTTGATGGTCCTATTTATGAGAATAGATATAGGATATGCGATGACCTTGGCAGCCTTTTGAAGAAATAGTGAAGGGAGCTTGTCAGCAGAGGGGGTGCAAGGTTTTAGTTTGAGAAGGAGTCTATAAATATAAGTTGTAGAGATAGGTTGTAGAGAGAATTTAAAGGAGGAGTTAGTTATGTTACTTGGTAGGCAGAAGTTGTTGGCATTTAGCTGTTTAGCTAGAGCTTGTATAGTTTCAGTGAAGAAAGAGTTAAAAGCATCTGCAGTTTGTTGAGGGGAGTCAGGGTCAGCATTAATTGGGGAAGGTGTTTTAGAGGTTCCTGGGGAGAGGAGCTTATTGACTGAGGACCAGAAGAGTTTAGAATTATTTAGATGATTTTGCTGTAGTTCAAGGTAGAATTTCTTTTTGTCAGATATTACTGCCTTTTTAGTCAAATTTCTAAGCTGACAGAAGAGTAGAAAGTCAGGGTTATTTCTGTGGGATCTCCATGAGGCCCAGACTTTATTTCTAGTAAGAATAAGTTTTTTTGTTTCATGGGAGAGCCAAGGGGCTGAATTAGATTTAATTCTAATACTACGTTCAGGAGCATATTTATCAAGAATAGATAAAAAAAAGTTGTATTAAAGTAGATTACTGCATTTTCAAGAGGAAGCATTTTTAAATTACTAACCCAGGTGCCTGAGATTTTCTGATAAACTACTCCTTAAGGTAAAAAAAAAATCCCACAATGACTATAGTGACTGTCTTTATGATAATAAAATATTCAAGTTCTGGAATCTATTGCCCCAGCAAATAAGTAAAAATCATGACAGTCCTAAATTTAAACTACTCTTAAAAAAACACCTTACGAACCACTGGCTATGCTCCTGCACCCACCCAGGCTCAATCCTTCAATTTGACTAACTTCTACTCTAATATTTCATCTGTCCCAACTTTATACTTCTCTTTTCCTCTCAATTATACCTACCATTTGAGAACTTTTATCATGTAATATTTTTTTTCTCTACATCCTTACCTCTTATCCATTTCAAAATTTCAAAATATATATAAAAAAGGAATTAGAATTTTTATATCTTGTGTATGTGTGTGTGTGTATATGTGTGTGTGTATATATATATATATATATATATATATATATATATATATATATATATATATATATATATATATATTATACTTTTTCATTGCTATGATTTTTGTCAACCACTTGTTTTTGGAGATTTTATCCATGGGTCTCCGCTGATAATGGGCTCCTGGCCCAGTCAGACAATATCCAGTTAACAAATGTAAATAAATAAATAAATACATTTGAGTCTGTTTGGGAAGAGGAGGTAGTTTAAACACTGTAGTGTATATCATAGGATGTGTTACCTACAGATTTCCAGCATTCAGGAAGAATGTGCATGTGACAGCTGTGGAAGTAGAATACATGGAATGGTCCTGTATACATGGCATCTTAGTATCACTAGACAGATGAAGAGCAGATTATAGTTAGGCAACTTCCCTTCTCTTCTCAAGAACAGGACTTGGGCCTTTGCTTATGTGATTGCCACAGGTGTTAACCTTTCTGGCCTGCAAATATCTATCAGAAAAAAAATCTGTTGAACCCCACTACCCCACTGAAGGTCTTTTCTTCAACATTATAGGTTTGCTGAAAGGTAGTGTTCATTATTGGCTACTGTGGTTACTATCATGATAGGTAGCAACTATCTTTCAGCTACATCCCCTGGCTGATGCCTCAACTACAAGAGTCTAAAACAAAAAAATCCCATAAAGTCTCCACATTACTAATATCCTCTGGTAATGGGAAAACCTCTTCTGATCAAAAAGTAACATTTGTCAAGTATAGAAGCATCTGGTAGGCATTCCCAGGTGTTTGTGTTTCCTGTTACATTTGTATACTGGGATGGTCCAACTGGGACAGTGCCCATTTTCAGCAGAGGCCCGGGGAGAAAAGCTCCAGTCTAAGCTTACACACAAATTATCACAAGTAATAGAAATTATAAACAAACTTGGCAAAAAAATATGTGTTCACACCTGTACAGGATAAAAATATAAAAACAAAAATATATACATAGTATCAGATGGAACAAGACTTTAAACACTTGAATATAGACAAATATATAGTTGAACTTATATATGTGGAGGAACATAACATTAGTTAGGAAATTAAGTAGGGAGAATCACTTAGGCAAAGTAGTGCATAGTTAGTAATACCTCTGTAGTGAGAGTTGCAACTAGGACTGTAACTACTTATAGAGAAGTAGTGTTGTTAGAAGGGATATGTTAACAGAGTTAGTATGTACAGCCACATTGTGTAAGTAATGCTAAGTTAATAATTAACCTAGAGTGTTACATGTGGAAAGCCAGGATTCAAATAAGGTCTTTTGAGAGATATTTTGAAATTATTAAGATTGCTTATTGATCTAATACTCTGTGGAAGAGTATTCCAGTTTTAGCAAAAAAGTTAGAGTAAAAAGAGTTGCCTGCTGTATTGGATACTTTGGTTACTTGGAGTAAGTCTTTGTTAGATTATCGAAGGGTATGAATGTTAGAGTAGGGTTGTAAAAGATTTTTTAGGGAAGGTACATTGTCAGGATTGTGCATTATTTTGTGAGCCATTATTAACTGGTTATAGTTCATAACATGAGGTACTTCCAACCAAGGAAGATTTTTTAGGCATTAACAGTGATGTGTGAATGTGTGGAATCTGTTGTAAATCTTCTTATAATATGATTCACTTATTTCTAACTTTTTGAGGTTGGTAAATATGGGGGTGCATATAGGAGTGAGGAGAGAAGGTGGGTTCTAGCTATGGCTACTTTTGCAGCATCTGTTAAGAAGTTTTTGTTTCTATACATTGTCCCCATTTTCTTGTGAACCTTTTTGATTGTGTTAGAAATGTATATGTCAAATTTTAGTCTGTTGTTGGTTATGACACCTAATAGTTTTGTTTGGGAATCTGGAAAATTCCTTGTATTGTTACTGTCAGTGATATAAAAGTTAGTTGGGAGGTTAGTAGATTTAGATGGATGAAAGATCATAAGTTTAGTTTTATTAGGGTTGAGAATGAGTTGTGAGTTTACTAGCTACGTTTCAATAACAGAGAAGGCTTTTTATGTGACTGTAAGAAGTTGAGTTATTGTGGATGCTGCACATATTAGGGTTGAATCATCTGTGTATTGTATGATAGATGCTTGAGGCAGTATTAAGATCATTTATGAATATTCTAAAGAGCAGGGGCCCCTAGGATTAAACCCTGAGGGACTCCAAATATAACAGTATAACAGGAAGGAGTGGGGATAGAACTTGTTTCCATTTCACAGCTTGCTGGCAGCTAGATAGATAACTTTGAAACCAGTTAACAACATCATGGTTGATATTAAGATTTTTCAGAGTGGACAGTAACTTAGGATGAGAAACTGTATCAAATACTTTAGACATGTCCAAAAAGACTAAAGACACTAATTTGCCATCATCTCTGAATTTATTTATAGTATTAGTGAAACTTAGAAGAGCTGTAGTGGTGCTATGATGTGAACGATGCTCTGACTATTGTTTACAAGGTGTTTAAGATGTTGAAAGTGAATGCATCTTTCCAGAATTTTAGAAAGGGTGAAAGTATAGCAATGGGCCAGTAGTTTGTTAGTTCTGTTGAATTACCTCATTTGTGCAATGGTGTAATATATGCAATTTTTCCAAATAGCTGGGACATATTGTTCTGTTATAGAGCAGATTATAAGTATTGATAAAGGAAAGGCAATAACATCCGCTGATAATTTTAGATATTCTGCTGGCAAGTTATCTGCTGCCAGTGAAGTGGGTTTCAACTTCTTTAATCGTTTTGCAATAGTTTGTTCTTGGACTGCCTGAAATGAGAATACATCTACAATATTGCTTGGATTGTTGGGTGTTGGCATTGTGGGAGACTTGCTATTCTTAGTCAGTGCTAAAACACTTTCAGTGAAGAATATGTCAAATTGTTCAGCAATATAACTTGTGTTATCAGGTAAGTTGTGGGGGGGGGGTTGTGGTTTGGTCAGGATGAAGTATGTTATTGATTGTGTTCCAGAATTTTTGTGGATTCATTCTGTATTTTCATTGTAAATTAGAATAGTATTGTTTGTCTAGTTTAATTTGGTGTTTGCACTGTTTCTAAGTTGCTGGCAAATTAAATGGTTTTGGAGGGATTTATTTTTAGCCCAAGTGTGCCATGCTTTGTCCCTTTGTTTTAGGAGGGTATGAATCTCATGGGTTAGCCATGGTGTGTAGTTGGCTTTGACACAAACTGTTGGAGGTGCAAGTTTGTTTAGAGTAAGAAAGGTGTCCTTGAAGTGTTACACAGCAGCATCTAAGGGCAGTTGCTTAAGAGGAGTCAGTCTATTTTTTCAAGAATATTAAGTAAAATCTGTAAGTTTAGATTTTTCTTATTACGAATTTGGCAGAAGTTGACTAGTTTAGTAGGGCTACTGTGATTTCTCAGTAAGTAGGTTCCAAAGTGGTCACTTAAGTGATCTGGGATACACCCTGCTATTTGGTAATACTGGGGTTTATTAGTTTAGAACCAGTCCAAATTAGATTGTTTATCTGTTTTCTTGTCAATTCTAGTTGGGTGAGGAGTGAAACCATGGAGGTTTAGATAGTTATGAGGATTGTCAGAGCTACATGTCATACAGTCTGTGTTAAGGTCTCCTGCAATGATGGTTTCCTGTGATATGGCTTTTGTGATATTTTGGAGAATGACTTTGATTGTACTGGAATTGTTTCCTGGAGGGATGTAGAAGGCTATTTTATATATATATATATCTATCTATATATATATATATATATATATATATATATATATATATATATATATATATATATATATATATATATATATATATATATATATATATATATATATATATATATATACATCTGTACATACATATTTACATCCGTTTAAAACATGAAAATACAACAGAAACTATACACACCCCTAACTATATATATCAACTCCAGGGTCATACAACACTGGGGAGGGGGGCAAATCCCAGGTTCTTGCCTTAAATACTGGTTGTCAACCAAATGAGCTGTCGACCAAATAAATGTCAATCAAATGGTTTGTCGATCTTATGAAGTAGACCCATATATGTATATATATATATATATATATATATATAAATATATATATATATATATATATATATATATATATATATATATATAGATACACACACACACACACACACACACACACACACACACACACACACACACACACATATATGTTTGTTCTGGTTTAGTTGTAATCTGGTTATGAGTAGCTCTGGATTATTAATGTTAGTAATACTTATGTTTACAGCTTGTAAGCTGAGTGTGTTCTTAAAGAGAATTGCTACACCACCTCCCTTCTTTTCTATTCTATCAGCTGTTAGAATATGGTAACCAGGTGTGGTTATTTCTATGCCTGGTATATGTTGTTTCAATCAGGTTTCAGTAAGGATGAACTCTGAGCGATAATGTCTGGGTTGTAAAGAGAGAGCGTCACTCAGAGTTCATGTATTTTATTCAGCATACTTCTAAGATTTAGGTTGAGTAGTAGCATTTCATAACTTTTATGTGAAATTGGTAGTTTGATTTGCATTGGGGAGTTTAATGAGATTGTGCGTTCAGGGCCTGGGTTTGGGTGGATATCACCACTAAGCATAAGTTTAGCTGCTGTGTGACTGAGCAACTGAAAAAGTTTGAATAGTCTTTTGTAAGTTTTAAAGGAAATATTATGGAGGCTTTCATTTGCAAAGAGTGGTCGGTGTTGTATCAGGTCTGTGAGTGTGGTTATAAACGATGATGGGGACACATAAAAGTTATTAGGTGTTGTTAGGGTAGGGTTATTAAATGTTTTTGTTTGCTTTATATACTGATTGTCTAGTTGAAAAGTGGTGAAGTTAGCTGTAATCGTGAGCAATAAAAGTATTATAAGACCATGTACAAACATGATAGTATTTGTGTTTGATAATTTATTTGAGAAATGATCAGTATTGAGGGAAGTTAAATTCTTGTTTGTTAAGGTATTAGTATATTACAATGTCACATATTCGAGGTTAGGGGTTACGTATGAAATGTTTGGGGTGTTTACAGGCTATGTTTCTATCGGGTAGTCACTTTTATGTGTGTGTGCAAATGTGTTGTAGCTAGCTAGTGATTTGTAATGAGAAGGGTTAGCTATAATTAGTACAGCAGATTGGGTGAGTTGAACCCTGTGGGTGTGGTTTGGTTCTGTTTAAATTATGGGTATCGGTGGGCAGTTGGGACATGGGTCAGGTGACAGGGTGCTCATGGCCAACAGTAAACAGAAGCATGTACAATCACGAACAATATCATAATAGTACCAACATTAATCTGCTTCAGTGACATAAAATATGTGATTGTGATTTATTATACATGTTCTGCATGAATACATGTGTACAACTGTAATGATTATTAAGCAGTCTATAAGCGTAATCAGGCACACCTTCCTCAAAAATTACCACTTTCTGGAGGTATTAAGAGGGACAGTGTTACACCTGTTATTTACATAACCAACAATCCTTGCTAGTTGAGAGGTGTGCATGACATATATATGTCACAATCTACACATGCAAGAATAATGTAACCCATGGCATCAATGGGTGCATCACAGGAACACGTGACACATGCATCTTGTATAACACCTTGACGTGAGTCCTGCACTGTCAACTCCTAATGACTATGCATCACAAAGAATACTTAGGTGTGGCTGATGAGATGTGTAGGAGCCAACTGTGGCAAAAGTGATACAATTGAGTAAATCATTCCTGGAAGATGTGTTGTGAGGTAAATGCAAAACGATGCATTGTACTCAATTATTGGTGCGATGAGGACTGAGAACAATGGGACTATAATGTTTTTCAGTGTAGATGTCCTGCCCCTACTCAGGATTTGTGCTACATTCAAGAGATTTCTCACTACTCTGAGCACATGCTGGTGGAAGTTCTGCTTACAATCTACCTGAGTACCCAGATCATATACCACTTGATCTGATCATAAGGGTGTGCTGTCTATATTGTAATTAGCTTGTACATTTGCTTCCATAAAGGAATTAATCATGATTTTTGTTCATCTACTGTGACTCCATGTCCCTGGCAACAATCAACTTTATGTGTGTTAATACTTTCTGCATTATGCCAGTATTCTTCTTGGATTCAGTGATTGTCCACAATTTGTAGTCATCCTCAAAGCTGAGAAGACAAACTATGTGTAAGTTTGTCTTGACTTCTGAGACTTAAATACTGAACAGGGAAGGGTCTAGTTCAGAATCCCGAGGTACAGGCCTGGTCACTGGATTCAAGCTAGAGGTGACTTCACACACTTAGACATTATGAGTCCTGTTTGTGATCCATTTGTCTTCCCTCTTGGTGATGTTGGTGTTTATGCCCACTTGAGATAGTATCTCTGTAATACCTGAATGTGGATTTATGTCAAATGTCTTGGCCAGGCCAAGTTATGCAGGATGATAGTCTTTTCCTCATGCATGCCCTTGGTGACCTTCTTGATGATGTCAAACATATTTAACAGACATGATATAGCCTAAACAAATCAAACATGAGTTTGTTACACAATCGGAAGATTAATTTTGTCCTTTTTGATGAGGTCCATAATGAATCACTGGTCTGCCTCACAGATGAGGAGAATCAGGAGTATGTGTCTATAAGTAAGTGCATCAGGTAATGGTCCCTCCTGTTCAGATGGATGACTGCTGCTGTACACCCTTATGCAAGAACATAGGCTATGTGTAGGCTGTGTTTAAGCAGAGATCTAGCTATGTCTGCTAGGTCAGGTTTTAAGTCACAATGTAGGCAACCTGGGATGTTCTTGGTGCCCACTGATTATGTGTTTTTGATTTAGAGAGCACACAGATGAGAACTGCTCTCCTGAGAAGATGAGCTAAGTAATGTTTGCATGTATACCTTGGCTGATGGCCAGTGGTGAAAGGGAAATGAAGTGTGAGTCAAACTGTCAGCTAGCAGATTGTCTATTTTCTCCAGGTAAGTATATCTGGTGGACCCACAAACAATTCTGCATTTAGTTATGTATTCCCTTTAACATTGCAAACGTACTTAAATAAATGATTTGTGACAACACCTCCAAATACAACTTTGGTCATGCATCACATGCCCCACAGTGATACTGGTCACACAGTCATACAATTGTACCAGTGTGAAGATAGGTTTAATGCTGCCAGCCTAGCCAGATAGAATTTTGTAGATAATTCTGTCATTTGTAAATATTAATAAGCCACAGGCTTGTTCTCTTAAATGGGAAAAAATGGTGTTACATGTGGAACTGCAAAAATGTAACAACAGTTCCCTCTGCTGTGCCAAAGCTAAGTCAATTATTTGATGTAAAAATTCGGAGCCAAGATGTTTAGATAAAGCCATTCTGCCTATTGTTTTGAGGCCAGATTAATGGCTAGAATTTGTATGTATAATTTATTTTATTGCTCTAGTTCCTGACCAGCTGCAAGGTTAAAAGGGCTATTAACCTCTGAGAGTCTGTTAGCCTGAGAACTAGAAAGAAATGATGTAATCTGAAATGAATCAGTGGTACTCTGTTACCAATTTAAGGGCAGAAAAAATGAGAGTATTGGAGCATTTGTCTTGAGAACATCCATCTCACCACTCTGCCTGTGTCTGTATGTAAGTAGGATTTTAGAACTGTGTTTGCTCTTAGATATAGAGATAGGAATATTAGACTAGTTTGTTTTTCTGTGATATCAGAACTTTTCTACTGTATTGTTTTAAGTATTTCTCTGTGATCTCTGAACTCTTGACTAGCACTGTGTAGTAAGAAGTATTGGCTTGTGTTTTTATTTTTTATTATTAAATACTTTGAACCTTTCAACTGTGACTGTTTTGTGTAGAGATAATTAAAGTTCTAAGAGTACATTGCATGTATATAGTGATACTGTACCAAGTCACTCCAAATAAGTCTTGACTGCACAGTAACACTTACCATTTGGATAATAATATTGCACAGTATAATTGGACACCCTTTCATGAGGGCCTTTGAGTAGCTGAAAAATATTATCTGGGTGGTGGCAGTGATTTCTACCATATAGTCTGGGTAAAAGGGGCACAGTGGGAGAACCTGTGCCAGCCTTCCCCAGTAGTTTCTGTGTGGTTGTATAAACTGTTATCTCAAAGTGTGTCTCTATGTTAGCTACTTGGGCAGGGGCTCAAAGCACTGGTTGGACAGAGAGGGTGCTGGAGGTTTTAGCTTGCCCACTTGGCTGAGATCTGGACCCTATAACTGTGCCAGTGGGGGCTCTTATTGGGGACCTGGAGAGAAAGGAAGAAACCAGTCCCAGACTGATTGTGATCTCTGTGTGCTCTGAAGGGAAATTGTACTTTGCTGTGTGTGTATTTATTAGCCTTTTCCTTATATGGACACCCCTCACTGGTGTTAGTGGTGAGGACTGAGGCACCTTGATTGCTGGGCTAGTGCACAGGCATCACATATTAATTGTTTGGCACTGGTGGGATTCCACACCACACATTAATAAGCTGGCAAATACTAATTGGCTTGTAGTGGTGTGGGTAGAGTAAATTCCTGTAGCTTATGTACAATGTTCACTGAAGGTGCTTGTACTCTAAATCAGCCATGCAGTGAATACTCAGAGTTCAGATCACAATTGTTTTATTTATTTTGTTAGCTTAGTTAGTCAGGGAGGGCAGGCAGCATGTGAGCAGAGGAGTACGGAAAGCTGACAAGGAACCAGCTGTTTGAGATGTGCCGGGCTAGGGGACTGGTGCATGGAAACCTGACTAAGGCAGACATGATTGCAGCTTCGCTCACAGCTGCATTAGAAAACAGCAACCAGAAGGATGATCAGACTGGCAGTTGAGATGTACCACCCTCAGAGATTGGACAGCTCAGCCTTTCTGTAGAGCACTTAAAAATCCATCTGGAGCTAAAGAGACTTGAGTTGGAGGCCAGGCATTTGGAAATAGAAGCAGCTGAGAGACTGAGACATCTGCAGGATGAGGAGAATGAGAAACTGCTATGCCTGAAAGCTGAGGAAAAGGAGAGGCAGAGGCAGCATGAGAAGGAGATGCTGACTCTTTGCCAGAGTCATGGAGATAATGGGGAAGGTAGTACCTGGACCACAGAAGCACAAAAGGTCTGTAATTTTTTTCTGCCGTTTAAAGAGGGGGGATAATTTTGATAGTTTCATTTATATGTTTGAGAGGGTATGTAAACAGTATGATGTTGACCAAAGGCTCTAGGTATGGTTCCCGACCCTTATTCCATGGTAAAGCTATAACTGTGTTGTTTAAAATGTCTGATGTTAACTGTTTTAATTATACTACGGTTAAGAACTGTTTGTTAGAATTGTTTAAGCTAACACCTGAAATGTATAGGAAAATGTTTCATGAGAATAGATGCAAGGCAGATGAAAGTGTGTGTGAATAGGTTGCTGAACTGAGCAATTATTTACATAGGTGGGTGAGTGGATGTCAGGTCACCACTTTAGAAGGGCTGGCAGACCTTTTGGTGAGGGGAAGAAGCCCTTAGCACTTTGCCTGAGGAAATGAGGATCTGGTTAGCTGATAGACAATGTGCTACTTCAGATGAGTTGGGGAAGAACGGAGACCTATACCTAGCAAGCAAGGCATTTCTGCACAGGAAAGGGACCCCCAGTACTGCTCATGGGTCTTAAGGAACCCATGGTGGGAAGCACAGACTGCCCCAACAGAATCTGCCAGTAGCAGGGGAAGCCACTAGTCCAGGTACATGTCCAGGACCTGGGGTTAAATGTTTTGAATGCAACCAGTGGGGCCATGTGGCATACAGATGTCCATAGAGGGCAGGTAGGGGAAAAAGGTGAGACAGCTAGTAAGTGGGAAAGACAAACTGCCAATAGTAGGTTGTCTTCGGACAACAGAGGTACCAAACTACCATCCTACAGATCTCCTGATAGGGAAGAATTTGGATGAGTTTATGCAGTGTTTATGCAGTTGCACACAGTCATGCTAGGAGACAAGCATGTGGGTCTGGTAGCCTGGGGGAGACCCAGACAGACTGCATACTTGCAGACAGGTCTGTTGAAGTGGTTACTTCAGGGAGGGGACTACTCTGTAGCAGTGAGACTGAAAATGAGCCACTGCTGCTTGTGGGTACTGATGTTCCCTTGGACAGAGTGACTGCAAAGGAAGAGTTGAGTAGTAGTACCCAGGCTGACAGTGAGGTACTACTGTCAGAGCATGCTAGACTTCCTTTGGAAGGGGAGCTGGGAAGGGTTACAAAGAGAGAGTTGGGACAGGCTCAGCTATCAGACCTTACATTGCAAAGCCTGAGGCAGGTAGCTAGGGAGGCACCTGATTCTCTAGGGAAGGGGGATCTGTTTACTGGGACAAGAGGTTACTGTATAGAGAGTGGACCCCTGAGGGAGAGCTAGAAGATGAGAGGGTACAGCAGTTGGTAGTGCCTAGAGCCTACCATCTGGCACTTCAAGCCATACCCCATGATATTCCCTTTGCAGGTCATATGGGCATAAAACATAAAAAGAGATGTATTATGCAGAACTTCTATTGGCCTGGAATTTTCAGAGATGTAACCGGTTACTGCAGAAGTTGTGAGCAGTGCCAAAAGGTAGACAAGGCAGGAGACAAGGTGAGAGCTCCTTTGATGCCTTTGCCTGTGACTGAGGAGTCATTTCAAAGGGTAGCTATTGATATTGTGGGGCCTCTAAATACCCCAAGTACCACAGGGAAAAATATATCCTAGTGGCAGTGGATTATGCTACACGATACCCTGAGGAAGTAGCTCTATCACCCACTGAGGCAGAAAAGGTGGCAAATGCTTTGTTAGATGTTTTCAGCAGGGTAGGTTTCCCAAAAGAAATAGTGACTGACAGAGGTGTCAGTTTCATGTCAGGCCTGTCGGCTTGTCTGTGGAAGTACTGTAGGGTGAAGCACCTGAAGACCACCACCTACCATCCCCAGACTAATGGTATGGTTGAGAGGTTAAACTCTGCAATCAAGTCCATGCTATGGGCATTTGCAGACCAGTTTAAGAGGGAGTAGGACAAATATTTGCCCCATCTGTTATTTGCTTACAGGGAGGTTCCCCAGGAATCCACAGGTTTTTCACCCTTGAGTTGCTGTATGGGCATAGAGTGAGGGGACCTCTAGATTTAATTTGAGATGAGTGGGAAGGTGAGTGTGAACCTCACAAAGAATCTGTTGTGGCATATGTCCTAAACCTCAGAACAAGCCTCAGGGAACTCATGGGCTTGGCCCAGGAGAACCTGGCAGAAGCCCAACAACAGAAAAATGTGTGGTATGACAGGAATGCTTGAGCTTGACAGTATGCTGTAGGGCAGCAGATAATGGTTCTCATTCCTGTCAAAGACAACAGGCTGCAAGCAGCTTAGGAGGGACACTACAAGGTGGTAAGAAAGTTAAGTGATGTTAACTACATGGTGGAACTAATAGGCAGGAACCAGTGGCACAAAATGTACCATGTTAAAATGATGAAACCTTACCATGATAGGGAGGCCCTTGTGCTGAGCATTTGCATTGGATTGTAGGAGTCTGAGTGAGATCTGGTGACTGATCTCCTCAGTGGGGCTCGAACTGACACCTCAGTGGAAGGGGTAGCAATATCCTAACAGCTATCTCCTACCCACGTTTGAGAAATCTGAGCAGTGTTACAGGAGTTTGGGGACATGTTCACTGGGAAACCAGGGTGCACCCACCTGGTGCAACACCAGCTGGATACAGGACCCCAAAGGCCTATTAGCCAGACCCCCTTATAGTGTGCCTAAGAGAGTCAAACAGACTCTGATGGAAGAGATACAGGAGATGTTAGAACTAGAGGTGATTCAAGAGTCCATTAGTCCCTGGGCCTCCCCAATGGTGCTGGTGTCAAAAAAGGATGTCAGCACCAGGTTCTGTGTGGACTACAGGAAATTAAATAGCCACACAGAGACAGATGCTTACCCTATGCCTAGATCAGATGAAGCCCTAGAGCAGGTGGGTGGGGCTAAGTATCTTACAACCATTGATCTTACCAAGGGTTACTGGCATTTGCCCTTGACTCCCAGTGCTAAAGAGAATTCAGCCTTTGTGACTCCTTTTGGCTTGTATGAGTTCACAAAGATGCCCTATGGGATGACAAATGCACAAGTGACTTTCGAGAGGCTGGTAGACCATATCCTAGCAGGAGCAGGATGGTTTTCCCTTGCCTACCTAGATGATATTGCCTTCTACAGCCATTCCTGGCAAGAGCACCTTCAGCGTCTCAAGGAGGTGCTGGGAAGACTACAGAAGGCAGGGTTGACCATTAAGCCCAGCAAATGTCAGGTGGGTATGGTAGAGGTCTCCTACCTGAGACATAAAGAAGGGAGTGGTAAGATCAGGCCAGAACCTGCCAAAGTAGAAGCCATTCAGGCATGGTCTGCACCTGTTACCAAAAAGCAGGTGATGGCATTCTTAGGGAAAGCAGGCTACTACAGAAAGTGTGTCCCCTGTTATAGTACCATAGCTGCTCCCCTTACAAACTTGACAAGGAAAAACAGGCCAGATAAGATTGTATGGACCCCAGCACATGAGCAGGCATTCCAGGAGCTTAAGGAAGCTTTGGGAGGACCTCTTCTGTTAGCCAGTCCAGATTACAGCAAAGAATTTGTTGTGTAAGTGGATGCTTCAAACCATGGGGTGGGGGCTGTACTTATCCCAGATTTCTTCAGAGGGAGAGGGGCACCCAGTGGTTTATCTCAGTCATAGGCTCCAACCCAGGGAGGAATGCTGTGTAGCTGTATAAAAGGAATGTCTAGTCATAATGTGGGCACTGCAGAAACTTCAACCTTATCTGTATGGAAGAAAATTCACTGTAGTGACAGATCACAACCCCCTAACATGGTTGCACAGAGCCAGCCAGCAAAATGTCAAGTTGCTAAGATGGAGCCTAGGATTGCAAGCATATGATATGCCCGTGCAGCACCTCAGTGGGATTAGCAATGCCAGTGCAGATGGGTGCTCAATACAGGGAATGAGGTAAGGTATACTCAGATAGAGCCAACCCTCTCAAGCAACGTTTCTCAAGGGTCACTTGAAAAACTAGCTTGAGTTCTCCAGGGGGGGAGAGACGTGAAGATAGGTGAAGGCTGCCAGCCTAGCCAGATAGAATTCTGTAGATAATTCCGTCATTTGTAAATATTAATAAGCCACAGGCTTGTTCTCTTAAATGGGAAAAAATGGTGTTAAATATGGAACTGCAAAAATGTAACAACAGTGCACTCTGCTGTACCAAAACTGATACGTCATTTCTTTGAGGACAAAATTCGGAGCTGAGATGTCTAGATAAAGCCATTCTGCCTATTGTTTTGAGGCCAGAGTTAATGGCTAAAATTTGCATGTATAATTTCTTTAATTGCTCTGGTTCCTGACCAGCTACAAGATCAAAAGGGCTATTAACCTTTGAGAGTCTGTTAGCCTGGGAACCAGAAAGAAATGGCGTAATCTGAAATGATTCAGTGGTACTGTGTTACCAATTTAAGGGCAGAAAGAATGAAAGCATTGGAGCATTTGTCTTGAAAACATCCAACTCACCACTCTTCCTGTGTCTATATGTAAGTAGGATTTTAGAACTGTGTTTTCTCTTAGATATAGCTAGGAAATGGGAATATTAGACTAGTTTGTTTTTTCTGTGATATCAGAACTTTTCTACTATATTATTTTAAGTATTTCTCTGTGATCTTTGAACTCTTGACTAGCACTGTGTAGTAAGAAGTATTGTCGTGTGATTTTATTATTTAGTATTAAATATTTTTAAACCTTTCAACCGTGGCTGTTTTGTGTAGAGATAATTGAAGCTCTAAGAGTACATTGCATGTATATAGTGACACTGTACCAAGTCACTCCAAATAAGTCTTGACTGTTCAGTCGCACTTACCATTTGGATAATAATATTGCAGAGTACAATTGGTCGCCCTTTCATAAGGACCTTTAAGTAGCTGGTAAATGTTAGCTGGGTGGTGGCAGTGATTTCTACTATATAGTCTGGGTAAAAGGGGCACAGCTGGAGAACCTATGTCAGCCTTTCCCAGGAGTGTCTGTGTAGTTGTATAAACTCTTATCTCAAAGTGTGTGTGTCAGATACTTGTGCAGGGACATGAAGCACTGGTTGGACAGAGAGGGTACTGGAGGTTTTAGCTTGCCCACTTGGCTGAGATCTGGATCAGTGGAGGGGGTCTTACTGGGGACTTAGAGAGAAAGGGAGAAACCCGCCCCAGACTGACTGAGATCTCTGTGTGCTCTTAAGGGAAAATTGTACTTTGCTGTGTGTGTATTTATTAGCCTTTTCCCTATATGGATGCCCCTCACTGGTGTTAATGGTAAAGATCGATGCTCCTTGATAGCTGGGCCAATGCACAGGCATCACATATTAATTGCTTGGCACTGGTGGGATTCCACACCAAATATTAATTGGTTGGCAAATACTAATTGTCTTGTAGTGGTGTGGGTAGAGTGAATTCCTGTAGCTTATGTACAGTGATCACTGATGGTGTTTTGTACTCTAAATCAGCCACACAGTGAATACTCAAGAGTTCAGATCACAATTGTTTTATTTCTCTTGTTAACTTAATTAGGGAGAGCAGGCAGCATGTCAGCAGAGGAGTTCAGAAAGGTGACAAGGAGCCAGCTGGCTGAGATGTGCCAGGCTAGGGGATACTGGTGCATGGAAACCTGACTAAGGCAGACATGATTGCAGCTTTGGTCACAGCTGCATCAGAAAACAGCAACCAGGAGGACGATCAGACTGGCAGTGGAGATGTACCACCCTCAGAGTATGAACAGCTCAACCTTTCTGCAGAAGACTTAAAAATCCATCTGGAGCTAAATAGACTTGAGTTGGAGGCCAGGCGTTTGGAAATAGAAGCAGCTGAGAGACTGAGACATCTGCAGGTTAGGGAAAATGAGAAACTGCTATGTCTTGAAGCTGAGGAAAAGGAGAGGCAGAGGCAGCATGAGAAGGCGATGCTGACTCTTTGCCAGATTCATGGAAGTAATGGGGAAGGTAGTACCTGGACCAAAAGAAGCACAAAAGGTCTGTAAATTTCTTACACAGTTTAAAGATGGGGATAATTTTGATAGTTTCATTTATATGTTTGAGAGGGTATGTAAACAGTATGATGACCAAAGGCTCTGGGTATGGCTCTTGACCCCCTTATTCCATGGTAAAGCTGTAACTGTGTTGTCTAAAATGTCTGACGTTAACTGTTTTAATTATACTACAGTTAAGAACTGTTTGTTAGAATTGTTTAAGCTATCACCTGAAACGTATAGGAAAAAGTTTCATGAGCATAGACGCAAGGCAGATGAAAGTGTATGTGTATATGTTGCTGAACTGAGCACTTATTTTCATAGGTGGGTCAGTGGATGTCATGTCACAACTTTTGAAGGGCTAGCAGACCTTTTGGTGAGGGAACAAACCCTTAGCACTTTGCCTGAGGACATGAGGATCTGGTTAGCTGATAGACAATGTGCTACTTCAGATGAGTTGGGGAAGAATGGAGACCTATACCTAGCAAGTAGGGCATTCCTGCACAGGAAAGGGACACCCAGTACTGATCATGGGTCTAAAGGAACCCATGGTGGGCAGCACAGAATGCTCCAACAGAATCTGCCAGTAGCAGGGGAAGCCACTAATCCAGGTACACATCCAGGACCTAGGGTTAAATGTTCTGAATGCAACAAGTGGGGCCATGTGGCATACAGATATCCACAGAGGCAAGGTGGGGAAAAAAGGTGAGAGAGCTAGTAAGTGGGAAAGACAAAATGCCAATAGTAGGTTGTCCTGAGACACCAGAGGTACCATCCTGCAGATTTCCTGATAGGGAAGGATTTGGATGATTTTATGCAGTGTTTATGCAGTTACACGCAGTCAGGCTTGGAGACAAGCACGTGGGTCTGGTAGCCTGGGGAGACCCAGACAAGCTGCATATTTGCAGCCAGGACTGGTGAGGTGGTTAATTCAGGTAGGGGGCTACTCTGTAGCATTGAGACTGAATGTGAGCCACCACTGCTTGTGGGTATTGATGTTCCCTTGGACAGAGTGACTTCAAAGGTAGAGGTGAGTAGTACTCAGGCTGACAGTGAGGCACTACTGTCAGAGGATGCCAGACTTCCTGTGGAAGTGGAGCTGGGAAGGGTTACAAAAAGAGAGTTGAGACAGACTCAGCTCTCGGACCCTACATTGCAAGGCCTGAGGCATGTAGCTAGGATGACACCTGATTCTCAAGGGAAGGGGGAATCTGTATACTGGGACAAAGGGTTACTGTATAGAGAGTGGACCCCTGAGGGAGGTCTAGAAGGTGAGAGGGTACAGCAGTTGGTAGTGCCTAGAGCCTACCATCTGGCACTTCTAGCCATACCCCATGATATTTCCTTTGCAAGTCATCAAGTCATAAGGGCATAAAACATACAAAGAGACATATTATGCAGAACTTCTATTGGCCTGGAATTTCCAGAAATGTAACCGGGTACTGCAGGACCTGTGAGCAGTGCCAAAAGGTAGACAAGACATGAGACAAGGTGAGAGCTCCTTTGATGCCTTAGCCTGTTATCGAGGAGCCATTTCAAATGGTAGCGATGGATATTGTGGGGCCTCGGAGTACCCCAAGTTCCACAGGGAAAAGTATATCCTTAGTGGTAGTGGATTATGCTACACCATACCCACAGGCCATGGCTCTTTCTTACATTGAGGCAGAAAAGGTGGAAAATGCTTTGTTAGAGGTTTTCAGCAGGGTAGATTTCCCAAAAGAAATACTAACTGACAGAGGTGCCAATTTCATGTCAGACCTGTTGACTTGTCTGTGGCTGTACTGTTGGGTGAATCACCTGAAGACCACCCCCTACCAACCCCAGACTAATGGTCTGGTTGAGAAGTTAAACTCTACAATCAAGTTCATGATATGGGCATTTGCAGACCAGTTTAAGAGGGAGTGGGACAAATATTTGCCCCATCTGTTGTTTGCTTACAGAGAGGTTCCCCAGGAACCCACAGGTTTTTCACCCTTTGAGTTTCTGTATGGGCATAGGGTGAGGGGAGCTCTAGATTTAAATCGAGATGAGTGGAAAGGTGAGTGTGAACCTCACAAGGAGTCTGTGCTGGCATATGTCCTAAACCTCAGGACAAGATTCAGGGTACTCATGGGCTTGGCCCAGGAGAACCTGGCAGAAGCCCAACAACAGAAAAAGGTGTTGTATGACAGGAATGCTCAAGCTAGACAGTATGTTGTGGGGCAGCAGGTAATAGTTCTCATTCCTGCCGGACACAACAAGCTGCAAGCAGTTTAGGAGGGACGCTACAAGGTTGTAAGAAAGGTAAGTGATGTTAACTACATGGTGGAACTGCTAAGCAGGAGGCAGGGCACAAATTGTACCATGTTAACATGATGAAAGCTTACCATGATAGGGAGGCCCTTGAGCTGAGCATTTGCAGTGGACTGTAGGAGTCTGAGGGAGATCTGGCAACCGATCTCCTCAGTGAGGCTCAGACTGACATCTCAGTGGAAGGGGTAGCAATGTCCCAGCAGCTATCTCATACCCAAGTTTGAGAAATTGGAGCAGTGTTACAGGAGTTTGGGGAAATGTTCACTGGGAAATGCAGGACCCCAAAGGCCTAATAGCCAGACCCCTTATAGGGTACCTGGGAGAGTCAACAGACTCTGAGGGAGAAGATGAAGGAGATGTTGGAACTAGGGGTGATTCAAGAGTCCAACACTCCCTGGGCATTCCCAGTGGTGCTGGTGCCAAAGAAGGATGGCGACACCAGGTTCTGTGTGGAGTACAGGAAATTAAATAACTACACAGAGTCAGATGCTTACCCTATGCCTAGGACAGATGAGGCCCTAGAGCAGCTGGATGGGGCTAAGTATCTTACAACCATTGATCTTACCAAGGGTTATTGGCAGGTGCCCTTGACTCCCACTGCTAAAGTGAAGTCAGCCTTTGTGACTCCTTTTGGCTTGTATGAGTTCACAAATATGTCCTTTGGGATGACAAATGCCCCAGTGACTTTCCAGAGGCTAGTAGATCATATCCTAGCAGGAGCAGAAGGGTTCACCCTTACTTACCTAGATGCTATTGCTATCTATAGCCATACCTGGCTAGATCACCTTCAGCATGTCAGAGAGGTGCTGGGCAGACTATAGAGGGCAGGGTTGATCATTAACCCCAGCAAATGTCAGGTTGGTATGGCAGAGGTCTCTTACCTGGGACATAGAGAGGGGAGTGGTAAGATCAGGCCAGAACCTGCCAAAGTAGAAGCTATTCTGGCATGGTCTGCACCTGTTACCAAAAAGCAGGTGACGGCATTCTTAGGGAAAGCAGGGTATTACAGAAAGTTTGTCCCCAGTTATAGTACCAGAGCTTCTCCCCTCACAAACCTGACAAAGAAGAACAGGCCAGATAAGGTATTATGGACCCCAGCATGTGGGCAGGCATTCCAGGAGCTTAAGGAAGCTTTGGGAGGACCTTCTCTGTTAGCCAGTCCAGATTACAGCAACAAATTTGTTGTGTAGGTGGATGCTTCAAACTATGGGGTGGGGGCTGTACTTAGCCAGATTTCTTCAGAGGGAGAAGGGCACCCAGTGGTTTATCTCAGTCATAGGCTCCAACCCAGGGAGGAATGCTATGCAGCTGTAGGAAAGGAATGTCTAGCCATAATGTGGGCACTGCAGAAACTTCAGCCTTATCCATATGGAAGAAAATTCACTGTAGTGACAGATCACAGCCCCCTAACATGGTTACAGAGAGCCAGCCAGCATAATGCCAAGTTGCTAAGATGGAGCCTAGGGTTGCAAGCATATGATATGTCAGTGCAGCACCATGGTGGGATTAGCAATGCCAATGCAGATGGGCTTTCAATATAGGGAATGGGGTAAGGTATATTCAGATAGACCTAACCCTCTCAAGCAACATTTCTCAAGGAACACTTGAAAAACTAGTTTGAGTTTTCCAGGAAGTGGGGGGGGGATGTCTGAAGACAGGCAAAGGCTGCCAGCCTAGCCATATAGAATTTTGTAGATAATTGTGTCATTTGTAAATATTAATAAGCCGCAGGCTTGTTCTCTTAAATGGGAAAAATGGTGTTAAATGTGGAACTGCAAAAATGTAACAACAGTGCACTCTGCCATACCAAAGCTGATAAGTCAATTCTTTGATGCCAAAATTCGGAGCCGAGATGTTGAGATAAAGGCAGTCTGCCTATTGTTTTGAGGCCAGAGTTAATGGCTAGAATTTGCATGTATAATTTCTTTTATTGCTCTGGTTCCTGGCCAGCTGCAAGATCAAAAGGGCTATTA
Organism: Protopterus annectens; assembly: GCF_019279795.1. Classification (NCBI taxonomy): domain Eukaryota; kingdom Metazoa; phylum Chordata; order Ceratodontiformes; family Protopteridae; genus Protopterus; species Protopterus annectens. Next base: position 1,562,676,174 of record NC_056743.1, on the reverse strand, counting down.
ACCTTTGATAGTCTGTTAGACTGGGAACCAGAAAGAAATTATGCAATCTGAAATGAATCAGTGGTGCTGTGTTACCAATTTGAGGACAGAAAGAATGAAAGCATTGGAGTATTTGTCTTGAGAACATCCATCTCACCACTCTGCCTGTGTCTATATGTAAGTTGGATTTTAGAACTGTGTTTTCTCTTAGATATAGCTAGGAAATAGTAAGATTAGAATAGTTTGTTTTTCTGTGATGTCAGAACTTTTCTACTGTATTATTTTAAGTATTTCTCTGTGATCTCTGAACTCTTGACTAACACTGTATAGTAAGAAGTATTGTCTTGTGTTTTATTAATTATTAAATATTTTTAAACCTTTCAACCGTAGCTGTTTTGTGTAAAGATAATTGAAACTCTAAGAGTACATTGCATGTATATAGTGATACTGTACCAAGTCACTCAAAATAGGTCTTGACTGTTAAATTGCACTTACCATTTGGATAATAATATTACACAGTATAGCTGGACACCCTTTCATAAGGGCCTTTGAGTAGCTGATAAATATTAGCTGGGTGGTGACAGTGATTTCTACCTTATAGTCTGGGTAAAAGGGGCACAGCTGGACAACCTGTGCCAGCCTTCCCCAGGAGTGTCTGTGTAGTTGTATAAACTCATCTCAAAGTGTGTATGTCAGCTACTTGGGCAGGGACACAAAACACTGGTTGGACAGAGTGGGTACCGGCAGTTTTAGCTTGCCCACTAGGCTGAGATCTGGACCCTATAGCTGTGCCAGTGGGGAGTCTTATTGGGGACCTGGAGAGAAATGGAGAAACCAGCCCCAGACTGACTGTGATCTCTGTGCGCTCTTAAGGGAAATTGTACTTTGCTGTGCATGTATTTATGAGCCTTTTCCCTATATGGATGCCCCTCACTGGTGTTAGTGGTGAGGATTGAGGCTCCTTAATTGCTGGGCCAGTGCACGGGCATCACAGCCAGTGTCACATTATTACATCAATTGCACAACATGTGCTTGTATGTGTTTCATGGGAAAGCTGTGTTTGAGTGGCCTTATGCCATATAAGGACTTATTAGAAATGAGTTGGTTGCAGCTCATGCAGAACATTTGCTGACAGAAGTGCTGATTGTCACACAATAGTGCTGCTGAAAACCTTAATAATCCTTGTGAATAGCAGCACAATTGAACATACAATGAATTCCACAAGGTTGCTGTTTAATCAAAATGTGATATTTTTGTGTACATCACAGCATTACATCCTGTGGATGAAACAAGACTTATATGCCCATGTAATCAGTATGAGTTTACACTGTTGCATGTCACAGAGTATTTAATTATGGTAGGTATACACATGGACACCTGTACCATAATATATGTGTCAATGTGATGGTCAAATAAGAACTGCTTAGAATAATTATCTGATCCACTACAAAAGCAGATGCCTTGATAAGCCAATACTATACATAGTATCATCACATGTCAAACGTTCTCAGGAGGCATACTACTATAGCTGTTATGAAAGAACATGTAACAAAATGGCAGCAGCAGCCATCAATACAGTAGCTAAAATCCCAGATTGGAACACACTGTTGTAGATCTACCATACATCCACACCTCAGTATAGCACATGTGGATGACAACAACATTGATATGTGCAATCTTCAGAGGGTCATAAGGCATTACTATGCTAATGGCCAGTATCTAGATATATAACATATCCTGTTATGAGAGTGGTGTGCAAACTGTGGATTTTGTTATTTCCTGCTGTGTTTCCAATGTGCAGGTATACTTTAAAAGACAACTTCTCAAACTAGATGCAAATGCTGTCGGGAATGACATTTTACCCCTAACTGTTTCATAGTATTTCCATACATTTTGTTTATTATGAACTCTTATTTCTTTAACTAATTTGTACATTACTGCTTTCCCATTTGCGGGAAATTCCATCAGTGTGATTACATGCTCTATGAACTTAGGAACCTTTTCCCCTAACAGACTTCTGCATTATTATTTGTTGGTTTAAAAATGTTTGTCTTAATCCCTGCAGTCTTAACCACATATTGTTTTTAAGGTTGAACTCACTAATAATTTGCTCTATCGTTAGTACTTTATTAGTGTTTATCAACTGATGTCAGTAAATTAGACAATTCTTACTGTTTTAACTGCTACTGAGTCCTGAGTTATAATATTATTTTGTGTATATGCTATTGGAAATATGAAAAAAGACCATGCTTTTATATCCGGATTTTTGTTTACAAAGTGCATAAAAGTTTTTAGGGTATTGATAATGTATTTAGAATTTCTATTTTTGTGTTTCCGTCTTGCAATATATTCCTTCAATAACTAAAGTAAGCTATTAGGTACTATTTCCATATATTTTTTATTATATCATGAGTGGTTTTTAACCACATTTTTTCATGTACTAGTTTCCATTTGGAAGTATATTCTTTGTTTAACCATAGAGAAACTGTTTTTAAAGATGACGGTTATCTATAGCCTTCTAAATCTTGTAAGCCTATTCCACCTTCTTCCCATTTGTCAAAATGTCTTAGGGCAACTCTTGTTTTTTTTCAGGGTTTTGTTTGTCTTTTCGGCATTTCCTGGTTGGGGGTCACCACAGCAAAACTCCGGTCCACTAGTGATTGGCAGTAGATTTTTATGGTGCCGAGTTGCCAGCCCGACTCCTAACCTTCAGCAAAGGCACGCCCATTCACACATGTCTTTTGGAGGGTACCATAAGAATTTCGTTATTAACCCTTCAAATTGTTTTAAATATGATTTAAGTGGAGGTAGCAAGCAAGCTTGTATAAGATACAGAATTTTCGGGAATATAATAATTTTAATTATATATAGTCTTTCTTCCATGGTAAAAAATAACTTATTCCATTTTTGTATGAGTTCTTTGATATTCTCCAAAATCTCTTTATAGTTTAGATGCACTGTTGTATCTATGTCCTTTGTAATTGTAATTCCTAAGTATTTGGTTGTATCATTTCTAGACAGATGTTTATGATATTTTTTATTTAATGCTTCTTTGTTCATATTTATTAGTAACATATTGGTTTTATTTTCATTAAATGATAGTCCACAAATCTTCTTAAACTGTTTTGTTGCTTTCCATAGTTCTTTTAGTGTGTTATTATCTTATTTTTAAAGTCAATAAAATGTCATCTGGAAATAGTTAAATCTTTAACTCAAGGTCAGTATCTAGTTGAATTCCTTGAATGTTTGGGTTTGCACGTATGATATATGTTAATGGTTCTAGTACTAATGTGAATAACAAAGGAGAAATTGGACTACCCTGTTTTGTACCTTTTGTAATGGTAATAGGGTCCGACAAACAGAATCCTTTTTTTATGTACGCCGAAGATTTATCTTAAAGAGACCTTATTAGTGAGGTAAAAGTTTTCAAAAATCCATACTCTACCAGTTATTTCCAAGGAGGGCATTTATTACCTTCTTTAACTGATGTGAACACACTTAATAATAGATTCAATGCATTATTAGATAGTAGTTTAAACATCCCTGGTGTCATATTATCCTTACCCGGGGCTTTGTTTAATTTTAGTTTCTTGATTTGTGCTTTAATTTTTGTCATAGCTATATCTTTATCTTTTATTTTCCTGTGTTCATCTGCTTCACTTGATTCTACTTTATTATTATTTTTTTAATATTGAGTTTATTAAAATACACTCTAAAGGCTTCTAGAATTCCTTATAAGTCTGATACTTTTCTTTTTTAGTCTATATTATATATATTTTTTATCTGATTTTCCTTTATCATTCTTTTTATCCTGTTGGCTTTTCTCCATTGATTTTTTGAATTCATAGAGTAAGCGCATAGTTTGACCTTATCTAGATTAATCATTGTTTTATGGTTCAATATCTCTAAGCATTTTTGATGAGGTCTTCTAATTCTTTTTCTGAAGCTACATTGCCTTTATGAATATCTAATTTCATTTTGTCTATTTTAGTTTGTAGTTCTGCCAGTTCTTTATTCCAATGCTTTTGTTTGCTTTTATACCAGGCTATCACCTTCCCATATAGATATGCTTTAATTTCATCATATATGTATATATATATATATATATATATTTATATATATATATATATATATATATATATATATATATGTGTGTGTGTGTGTGTGTGTGTGTGTGTGTGTGTGTGTGTATATATATATATATATATATATATATATGTGTATATATATATATATATATATATATATATATATATATATATATATATAGATATAGATATAGATATATATATATGTCTCTGCTACCTCGTCTGTGAAGTTTAAATCTAGAAATGTTTGCATCTCTGCAGTATATTATTGTTTAAACTCTTTAAGGTTTGCTATATAGGCTGGAATTCTTATGATTGTAGGTTTTTTCTATTTCATAAGTTATTGCATTATGGTCTGAGAAGGGGCAGGTGATTTTGACTTTACTTATTTTTGTGGCAAGATCTTTTGTTATATACACTCTATCTATTCTGGAAAAGGTATTACATTATGTCTATGTGAGTAATGTGTGAATATCAATGAATCTTGTTCAGCATATGTGTTAATGTCCATTAAGTTACATGAGTCAGTAAACTGTGTAAGGAATTTTGATAGTGGAGATTTCTTGCGTGTGTTTCTAGCATCTGTGTCCTGTTCTTTCATTATACAATTAAAATCTCCTTGAATTATTGTATTACCTTTGTAATGCTGTATTATGTTCTCTAAATGTTGTTTGGTTGCCCTGACACACAGTTCTGGTATCCTATATTTGTTTACCAGTGTACAAGCCAAACCATTTATTAATACTGATACTGAACAAAACATTCCTGAGTTATCATTGACTGTATTTATGATCTTGGGCACCAAGGTAGTCTTTTTCCAGAATATTGCTACACCTCTTTGCTTTTTATTACATTCTGAATGTGGTAGTAATGTGTAATTATGCATATTAATCTTATTAATGTCTTGCTGTATAAGATGTGTTTTTTGTAATAAATGCTAATTACACTTTATATAGCTTAAGATATCTTTGTAAGCTTCCTCTTTTACAGCTATTTAAGCTCCCGACATTGATAGAAATGTATTTCACAGTTGGACTAACTATATCTTTGTATTTAACCATTGTCCTGTTTTTGTGTTTGTACTTATCCTTGTATGTGTGCTGAAAACGTCTTACCATTCATTTCACATATGTTATAAATGCATTGTATAGACATCCACTTAAAAGATACAAATAAAAACTGTCTGCATAAAAAGTGATTTTCAAAATATAAACAACCAATCCTTCATTTCATGGGAGAAAACATGTCATCTTTGAATAGGTTTACCATTAAAGTGACCCCTCGTATCCCTATTCAGCATCTTCCCTCAGCTTTCGCAACAAGTATAACTAAAAGCATCAGATTCTTATTGCTTGTGTGCTATCAAACTTTAACTATTGAACTGTATAATATTCAATTAAACACTATTACAGTGGTTGTCATAACAAGAAACTGGATACTTTTTAAAGAGAATAGTAAAAAGCAAATCCAACAACTACAGGAACTGATAAAGCAACAGAACTTGATGATAGAAAATATGGAAGAAACTTTAACTGATGTAGAAAACAGAATTTCTGACTATGAAAAACATACTGACACACTAAATAGACAAAATATTTCACTAATGGACAAAACTGAAGATCTAGAAAATCAATCCAGATGCAACAATCTCTGGATTTATGGAATACCAGAAGAAACTGAGGGTAGTAATATGGTGAACTTTCTTAATACATGGCTTCCAGACATTTTAAAGCTTCCAGAGGCTCTTTCCTCCGAGATTGATAGAACTCACAGATCCTTAAAGCCAGTCTCAGCATCAAACAAAACAGCAAACAGTCCCAGGTCAGTCATAATCAAACTCTTTTCATCTCAAGGTAAAGAACTTATATTAAAAACTGTCTGGTCTAATCCCCCTATCAAATTTGGAGAGCACACAATCTGGTTTGATAATGATTATTCATCTGGGGTGGTGGCCAAAAGAAAAGAGTGTTTACCACTAATAAAAGAACTTAAAAAAAGACAACTCAAAGTGCATCTGCTTTTTACAGCAAGAATTAAAATCTTCTTCAGTGATGGCCCAAAAATATTTGACTCAATAGAAACAGCAGTGATTCATCTATCAACTAATGTATGAGACTGTCTTAATGTGTATTATCACTGTAAAGGTTTAGATGATGTAACAAAGCAGGTGTGCTATTCATTTGTGTAGTATATTTTACATTTAGGAACTGCTACTGACATATGTATTTTCAAGTGCATTAGTGCAGGTCATACATGTCTGAGCAAATATGTGTTCAGGCAGCAACAAGTGTCTTCCCTTTGGTTGCATTTTTACATGGATTATAATGGGATGAAGAGTAACAAGGCAGTAAACATACTAATTCATGACAATCAGCTCTTTCCATAGAGCACTGATGAGCAACTGGTTTGCGCAATCTATGGCAAAGTGTTTGCACATGTGAGACACACATTTAATGAGTGCTATTTGAACTTGATAAGCACTTATGTACATGGCCTAGGGTAGACATTTTTGACAGATACTATGGTGTTTATAATGTAGTTTATATATTGCAAACATTGTGTCATAAACGTTACGACATTAAAGACTATAAGTACTGCTTTCCCAGTTTGTGCAGTGTTAAGTAATGAGCAAACGTGGTTCTCTGCTTTATTGGGAAATACTAATACACCTGTTGGTTCGCCTTCCTCCATGCAGGCACACTAAGCTGAGTGGTACAGCAGTCAGCACTTTGGACAATACTGAGTGTAATAAAAACACCTGCTGCCTAGCTGTCCCTGTAGCAGCAGGTGTAACAGCAGTGAGCTCTTATTTTGAACACAGATAATACATGGTTCAACTCCAGCTCAATATATATATATATATATATATTTTATCTTATATATTCATTTTTTGCAAATGTGAGTTTGGATGACTATAGTGAAATGCCATATAAAAACATACACTACTCGATTTATGTCAACAGTACACATATGGATTTGCAGATGGATACATTCATCGGTCTAAATAAATATTATAGGAAATATTTAATATTAGTGCAATTAATCTTCTCTAACTGTGTGTTTCTTTAGTATAGTGAGTTTAAGCAGCATTGCATGGAGGTAACTGCACTATGCTATAGGATATGAAGAGCCATCTGCCATCACTCAGCATTGGTGCACAATGCCAAACTCCATGCAAAAGCAGTGAACAAATAGTGAAGGGCATCATTAAAGATTTATTATTTATGTGTATGGTGTGTGACTCTATTTTTTGACCAGAATAAATGTGTGAAAATAGGGTAGATAGGAAAGTGGTGAAATGTAGGGGGGACAAGCAGGGGGAAGAAAAAGGGAAAAACAATATAGGAATGTATAGGAGGGAATTAGGAAACAATCATAGCTATCAGCACTGTAAAATGACCATGGATAGAATACTGGATACATTTTAATTGACACCTTAGCAAAGATGAGTGACAACAATGCACTAATGTTGTATAGCCAATTGGACTAAATCAAGTGTGTCAAGAAAATACATGTGCAAAGCAGAGAGCTATATATGGGACAATATTTTTTTGTGGGACAGATGCACATGTTTTTATTTTTTTTCACTAAGAGAGGAATGCTGGGTAAGGGACATAGGTATGTCAGAGTCAGCTAAACAGTGTAGGTGAGAAAGTGGTTGCAGACAAACAGGACAAGCAAAACAGAGACAGGGATGGTGAGATGTATAAAAGGTAGGGGTACACCATGATTGGGGATAGGGAGGGGAAATTGGAGGCCCATGCTTGTCAAACATGGTGACAGTGAAAATCTAGTCCAAATCCACAGAATTGTCATCACTGACCCCTTCCTAGGCCTGCTGTGGGAGTGCTTGATGTTTTCTTTTCTCAAGCATTCTGGTGAGCATCTTCTCTTTTATCTGAGGCGTGCACCAATGGTACTTTCCAAGACCTCACGCACCATGCCTGGCATCTCCTGGCAGGTGATAAAATCACCACCTCTACCAATACTTCTGGAGGTACCACTGCATCAGATGCCAGAGTAGTGCTACCTGATGTTGAGGGTTCAGGTAGTACAGGGGCTGCAGAGGCAGTACTGCCAGACTGCATCCCAGATGAGTATTGATGGGGCAGTACTTGGAGGGATTGCAAGCTGAGCCACACTGTTTGGGCTACTTCTCTGTGCTGGAAAATTTTTAGTAATTTGTCAGAAATTTATGACATCAGAATGTTGTGACCACATATATAAAATAACAAAGAGAGATAAGGGGTGGGGTAAGAAAGAAAAAAGAAAAAAAGATAATTATAACCATCATATGGAATATATAATAAATTACTATGATATAAATATACATTTACTTTTACATTAATTATACCTTTTAAAAACTACAAACTAGGACTGATAATTATTCTAAGTAATCCTTACAATATGCATATATTGCACATAAGCTTTTTCAAATAATACAGATTGTGTTAACAATATGGCATTTATGTCATTTAAGTCTAAATTATTATGTTAATATTTTTTAATTATTTTATGATATATTTGTTAATTGTGGAATCTGAACCCACAACATCTGAATTCAATTGTTTACTACAGTTGCCTTGACCTACAGAATGAAGCATGCCTGCTTGATTTTACAGTTAAGATATGCATGCTTAATTTGCTACTTATGTATAGAAAAGCAATAGTTCATAGGTTCATAGGTATGTACTAGGCTAATGGCCCTGGAGTCTTTGCAAGCCTATCCCATAAAAGTGCCCTGGCATCGTGCCGCCCGACATTAGTTCCCAGTGCCTCTATCAAGCAGAGCCACTGGAGTGATCCCCGAGGTGAACTTTCTATAACCCATCCACTCATCAAGAATTTACTTGAAGAGTGCCAGCAAGATGCTCTGCTTGACATGTATGGGAAGTTTATTCAAGAACTTGGGCAGTCTCTGGGTGAGGAACCTGTCCCTCCAGCATATTCTGCTGATTCTGGTAATGAGGTTGAGGTCTCTGGAGCATGTGGTGCAGAGGTATTGGGATTTCTTTAGATGTAGCATTTCTAACAGAGATGGGTCAAACATGGCTTTGTAAGTCAAGCAGAGATTGCCTCTAAATAGGTGATATGAGACAGAAAATAGCTGGAGTCGTTTGAGTCTGCCCATGTAGGACATGTGTTTAATGCCTAGGATCCTCTTCGTGAGGTACTTCTGTGGCCTGTCCAGCTGTTGCAGGTGTCTAGTGAGGTACATGCCAAATGGTGCATTATACTCAATGATTGGTCTAATGATGGAAGAGTAAAAGAGAGATGATGACCTCTTTCTTCTTGGATGCAAAACCCTTGGTAATGAGATGTGCCACATAGAAGGACTTTCTGACCACAGTGGCAATGTGGTGGTCAAAGGAGAGGTTGCTGTAAAGCTGCCTCCCCAGATCTCTAATGCCTTCAGTGTTCAGTGGGCTCCCACCAATGCGGTAATTAGTGGGAACTAAGTTTTTACCAAAGGGGATGATGATGCATTTTTTTTGGCATTAAGCTTAAGGCCATGGTTTTGACACCAGTCATTGATCTCAGTGAGGCCTTTCTGTAGGATGTCTGCATCACTTGGGGAGTTAATAATGGCTCCCAGCTTGCAGTCGTCTACAAACTTGGTCAGCCAGAGTCCCTCCATGTGGGTCTGGACTTCTGAGAAGTAGATGCTGAACAGGAGAGAACCCAGAAGCAATCCCTGTGGGACTCCACTCATGACTGGTTGGCAGTCTGACTTGGAATCTGCTATGTTTTCACTGTGAGTTCTATCTGTGAGCCAATTTGCAACCCATTTAGTGATATAGGGATTGATCCCTAGTTTGGTGAGTTTATCAATAATTCCTGAGTGAGGAATGGTATCAAAGGCCTTGGCCAGATTGAGGTAGGCTGTATGCACTGCCTTACCTTCATCCACAGCCCTGGTGACTGACTCAAAGAAGTCAACCAGGTTGAAAAGGCATGATCACCCTTTCACAAAGCCAAATTGCATGAGGTCTAGAGTTTGGAGATTTCTTATATCTTTGCTAATGAGGTCCATGATGATGCGCTCCATAGCTTTACATATCAGACTTGTCAGGCTAATCGGGCAATAATTCCCAGGCTCTGTAGCTTCTCTCCCTTTATGGAGAGCAATGACTGTAGCAGTGTGCAATTCGGTAGGGACAAAACCTGAGGTGAGGCTGTGACTGAAGAGGGCACACAGATGTGGTACCAGTTCACTTTTTGGTTCATGTAGAGCACAGCCAGGGATAGTATCAGGTCACATGAAAGCTGTATTCTTGGCCTTCATCAATGCAGCTTTAACCTGTGCTGCAGTAATACTGGGTGCCTGGCATTCTTCCGGTATTGTGATTGGTCCTTTGTGGGGGAGGGGTAAAGTTGGCACTGAATCTGTCGGCCAGTATGTTGGCAATATCTGTTGGCTCAGTATAGGAGGTACCATTGTGCAGTAAATCAGAGAAAATCTGGGTATTGCTGTGGAGGTTCTTGATATAACTATAGAAGGCCTTATGATTGTTTTTAGTGTCTGCTGCAATTCTGCCTTTATAGCTGCTTTGGAGGATTTGATGAAGGATCTTAACTTTTTGTTGAGGCTAAGGGAGTTTTTCCAGTCTTGGGACTTCACCTTTTTTTGCAGCAGTTTCTTCCTTCTGTTGTAGAATTTTTATAACAGGGGACCACCAGATTGACTTCCTTTTTTTTGGAGGAGAGCGGCTTGGTTTTGTTGGGTATGGCTAGTTCCATGCATTTTTGTACATGTTCATACAGTGCATTGGTGTATGATTTGGCAGTCATGAAGCTATTTTCCATTGGCATGGGTGCCATGAAGTTATCCACCTCTGTTTTTAGGAGCCCAAAGTCAGCTTTGGAGAAGTTTTTCAAGGTAGTTACCTTTGCGGGAGGTGTGGGTGAGATGTGGATTTCCATGGTGATTAGTTTATTTTTGGATCTGACCAGGGAGGGGTTGACTATTGGTGTAGAGCAATGGTTGTTAATGTTAGTAATAACCAGGTCAAGGATGTTGCTTCCTCTAGTGGGGGTCAGAATGAGCTGGTTCAGGGCATTGGAATTAATGAATTCCAGGAAGCACTGGGCCAGTGTATTGGTGCTTGAGTAGTTTTCCCAGTTGATGGAGGGGTAGTTGAAGTCTCCTAATATGAGAGTGTTGGGTTGGACCTTAATAGATTCCAGGGTGCTTAGGAACGTGGAGTGAGAGTCTAGGGACATGGTTGGGGACCTATAGCAGGCTATGACCTGGATCGCCATTTACCCAATGTTAGTTGTACCTATAGTATCTCAGATGCTTTATGCTGTGCTATTAGTCTGGAGGTGTGCATATCCTTTATGAATATGGAGAGACCACTGCCATTGGAGCTTTGGCCCATGTTTTGGGGCTGAAAAGTGTGGAATGAGTTATAGCCTGGTAGTGCAGGGGTGCTTTTTGCTCCTTTAAACTAGGTCTCCATTACAGCACAACTGTTGATGTTCTCCAGTTTGAGGAGTGCTTCAAGTGAGTGCATTTTTTTCAAATATAATTTTTATTTCACTTTCCTTTTTACTACTATGAACATTATAATACAAGGTGAAAGTAAGAATAACAATGGGGTTACATATGATCAAATAACATATGTTGCATTCAGATTACATGGCGTACATGGTGATTAACCTTGATATTTCAAAAAATAAAACAAAAATCATGCAGAAAAAGAAACAGTTATTTTTTTCATTGTGATAAGCATTAGTAAAAGATAAGTATGACTTGTAATGTTGAGTATGACTTAGAATTCACACTTGATATAAAACAACTAACCTTTTATATAGACAATATAACTTTAACCATTGTTATTTTCACAAGAGGAAGCACATAATCGTATATCTGTGTCTATCTAAGCAACTATTTACATTTACACTGGGTTGTCACTCATGCAGAATGTTCTAGTAAAGTTTAGAAGTTAATATTGTTACATATAATAGCGGTAGATACAAATATCCAAGTACTAGAGGACAGTTTGCTATATCTAATGTATTGGCACATTTTTTGTAAAAAAGTTGAATTGTGGTCTCTCTATTGAGTTAGTAGGAAAGTTAGTATTGGTGGGGAGTAGTGGAGTAAAATAAAATGCTCTAGCTGACTTAATGAAGATCTAGCTAAGGACCTCTATACGTCTTTTCCAGTATTTCTTGAAATATGTTAATTTCTTGTGGCTTACTGTTCTTAGTTTGTTTGCTAAAACATATTTGATAGCTATAGATTTGAACTCTGCCCAGGAAGTTCTGGATCTGTCAAGCCATTTGAGGGCTATATAGGATTTCAGTATTGTACACAGTGTTACAATGATATGTTTGGATTCTGTATAGGAATTGGGGAAAATGTTTAATATTGCCATTTCCCATGAGAGGGTGGATTTCATATAGCCTGTTTTCTCCAGTTTTGCTCTTAAAGAGCACCAAAGTTTATATATGTTTTTGCAAGACTAGAATATGTGGAGAATATCAGCTATTGTATTGGAGCATGTAGGGCAGAAAGGTGATGAATTAGCATTTATTTTGCTCAGAAAAAGTGGTGTGTGATATGCATTGTTGTTAATCATAAATTGAGTGTAAATTAATTTTTTAAAGGGAGTTAGTTTTATATTTATGCCTATTGCTGCTATTTTTTTGTTCATTAGTCAACTTATTATTTTGACTCATCCAATAGGTTAAATATAGTATTTTGTTTTGGTATTTAATTTGAGTAATTAGTCTATACTTATTTGATAGCATTTTAGTCCTCAGTAGTAGAAGGGAGATTATTTGTTGGTTTAACTGAAAGTCTTGTAGAGTTACGTTAATTTCTGATGTCTTTAAAGTTACTAAATACAGAATTTGTTTAATAATTAAGCAGTATTTTTTACTTGCTGCTAGAGAATCAATAATTGAACTCAATGGTTGATCTTTTATTTGGTGAAAGTCCTAGACTATACAATTTTGTATGATTGGATACCTATCTAGGTTTAACATATTGTTGTTTAGTCTGATATTAGGGTTCATGTGAATTGGTTGAGCCATAACTAAGGAGTTCTTTAAGTTTAAGGAAGTTATGAGCTTTTGGAAAGGTTACATTACTGACTATGGTGGGATGTATTTTGAAGTCTCTTAGAATCTTGTTATTAAGAAAAGGTATAGCTCTTGGATTTATATTGGAGGAGCTTAGATGTTGGTGATAAATTTTTATCCAGAGAGGGTGCCAAGAAGTATCAGAGGGTTCATAGTTGATTAGGCGCATAATGTGGTTAGCAATGATAATGAGATAATATGTCTGAAAGCCGGGGAGGCTTATACCACCCTTTTCTTTGGGCAGGGTTAACTTTGTATAACTAATTCTAGTGTTTTTTGGATGCCAAATAAATTTGCCCAATATTGCTTTCATTTTGGAAAAAAAAAACTGGAATGAATTGGTTGACGGCATGGAAATGATATAAAATTTTAGGGAGAATATTCATTTTTATGATTGATGCCTTGGAGAAAAGGTAAAGGTTTAAGTTTTTCCACCTATCAAGGTCTTCTATAACTTTTGACCAAACTTTATAAAGGTTATTTTTTACAGTTTTCTTGTGTGGGTGAATAAAGGTAATGCCCAGGTATTTGAGTGAGTAATCTACTTTAATCTTTGATTCTGGGAAGAAAAACTCCTTGTGGCTTAGAGGGTTTAAAGGGAATATAAGTGAGTGCATCTTGAGATTTAGACTTCTAACACTGAGCAGCATGACCCTCCGATTGCATTTATTTATAGGTGTTATGGTGGTAATTTGGTCTTTGGAACACCGCCTATAAAAGGCACTATAGGAGTGGCAAGAGCCTTAGTCAGTACCCAGAAACCCAGGGTGACAGATGCAGGCCATCTCTGGCAAAGCATCGAGGTCTGTCAATCATGTCATCCCAAGCAGACAGATACTGGATCCCCTTAGAATGACACCAGAAACTTAGCCAATTGTTGAGGTCAATTATTTTTTGTTTGTACTGGGGTATCATTCTGGGTGATGGTAGGATACTGCTCAGGGCTAGGGTCATACCTGCCTGGGCCACATAATCTGAGAGCTCCTCTTATTCTTTCTAAACATTCAGCATGGGCTTTCCTGTTCAGTGCTATCTCCTGGGTGGCTGTAAAATAAAAAGGAGAAAAAAGAGAAGAGCATTATGCATACCAGTCTTGGCTATTTCCAGCTTTCTGTCTTATCTAAAGTATCTTTATCTGTATACTTACACAGCTGTGGGGTGTCAGCATTCTTAAACTCATCCAGCCATTGGTTGAGACTGTGCCTTTTCAGGTAACTGAAGTGGCACCTGCATTGCTCTCCAGTGCATGGAATTCCAGTTGCACTGGAGACAGCCTTGGCAAGATTATTCCAAGCCTCTGATTTATATTAAGACACAGTATAGTCCCCCTGCAATAGCCTACAGCTGTGGCACTTTTCAGGGAGTCCAATTAAGATTCTGGACTCCTCTACACCCCATCTTTGAGCCCTAAATTAGGCTTCTTCCTTTTTTGCTCCTGCCATGTCTGTACAGGTCATACAGCAACAGTTAAAGTGTTTCTTATCGCATTTAAAGGTCAGTGTGCAAACACGCACAATCATGTCAACTGTGTTTGCATGATATTAAGCAGAGAGTAACAATGCCAAACAGAGAAGAAGGCAGTTTATGAAATAGGAAGGGTAATGTGACAGTTGCCATTAGTTTTGGGGTTGGTTGCTGCTGTACCTGTTAGTTGATTTAAAGTGGCAGACATGTATTGGGTGAATAAATTTTATGACCTGACACATTTTTTTTGAGTTACTTTACACACTGATCAAAGTAATTAATAAAATGTGGGATTCAAACTTATGTAAAACAGACAAAACATATTCTTCTACATAGGTGCTTTTCCATCCATGCCACAGAAGAAGTGCTTGTCAGACATGCTCATTAATTATATGGACACATGAAACAATGAATGGTTAATCATGTATGTGTGTGACCTGACAAGGTCCTGGTTTATACATCTATGTGTATCTAACATTTTATCATTGAAGTATCATTGAAGTATGAAGTCCATTCTAGGGCAGAAAATACACTTTTAAGTACAGAAACATAATTGTCAGTGTACCCTCAGTCACACATATAATTCATATGATCTCTAGTACTCTCATATATATATATATATATATATATATATATATATATATATATATATATATATATATATATTGTTATTTATAGTTATGTTTATATTGTTCTTTAGTTTTTAAAATTGAATGGACAAGCATTAATATAATTCATAGGTGTGCTAGAGTAGAACCCATGCTCACCTATATTGTGGGCATTAGCTTATAGCAATTGCCACAGGGAAGAGTGGGCAACAGATGTATTTTTTTACAGTCATTAATGTACAAAGCGCTCATTGCAGCTGAGACCTTGTTTGACAGACATGCTCATCTGTTATACATACACATTAAAGAGTTGAGTGGTTAATCATATATGTGCACAACATGAAATTCAGAACATAAATGTTTAATTGTAGAACCATAATTGTATTAACAGCCACAGTTAGACATGTAATATATATGATATCCTGTGTATGCTCAATGCACATGCTATACGTAAATAGTTATGAGTGAGTTTTTCTATAAAGTAAAGTGGAACAGCATTAATAAAACTTTTGAGCTTGCTGGATTAGAACCCTGGCCCACCTTATTGTAGCCCTTAACTTATACCTGCTAACACAGGAAGAACTTGACAGCAGCTGTAGATTTTTACATTCATTACTGTGTATGTGTGTTGACTGCTGTGTAACGCAGCTTAGCGGGTTTGTGAGGTGGAAGCCAACACATGCTACAATGAATCCCTTTTGAAATTGACAATGTCTGCTTGTTGTCTGCAAAAAAAGGAAAAAACTGTTGCAGAAAAGAGGAAAATCCCAGGACGAAAAAAACTCCCTTAAAAGCCTCAGTAAAAAGCTGAGATCCCTCATAAAATCTTCCAAAGCTAGTTATGTAAATAAAATTGCCAAAGATTCCAAAGACAACCACAAGGCATTCTATAACTATGTCAAGAATCTAAATGACAATGCTCAGATCTGCTCTGAGCTACAGCAGAATGGCATTAAATATACTGATCCCAAGGATATTGCCAATATCCTGGCAGATCGATTCAGTGCCAGCTTCACCCCCCTCTCTCACCCCCTAAATGGCCCATCTCAATACTGGAAGATTACCAAATTCTGGTAATAACGGCCACATAGGTAAAAACGCACTCTCCAAAGCTAAGAATACAGCATCCATGGGACCAGACGACATCCCGGGCTGTGTACTACATGAACTACAAAATGAACTGGCACCTCACCCAAGTGTCATGTTTAATCATACCCTCACCTCAGGCTTCATGCCCACTGAGTGGTGCACAGCTACAGTTATCCCACTTCACTAGGGGGGATCCACCTTGGATCCCGGGAACTACTGCCCCATCAGTCTGATGAGCCTGATCTGCAAGGCCATGGAATGTATTATCATGGAACTTATAAACAAAGACATTGGCAACCTTAAAACACTGGACCCCACTCAGTTTGGGTTTGTGAAGGGCCGATCTTGTCTCCTAAACCTTATTGACTTCTTCAAGTCAGTCTCCAGAGCCGTGGACAAGGGTAAGGCAATCAACACAGCCTATCTGGACCTCACCAAGGCCTTTGACACCATCCCCCACTCTGGAATCATAGATAAACTTACTGAGCTGGGCATTAATCCCTACATCACTCGGGTTGCCAACTGGCTTACTGACAGAACCCACACTGTAAAAGTAGCTGACTCCAAATCCAGCTCCATACAAGTGAAACGTGGAGTACCTCAGGGTTCAGTCCTGGGACCTCTCTTGTTTGGCATCTACTTCTCTGAAGTACAGGCCAACGCTAAGGGACTCTGGCTAACAAAGTCTACAGATGACTGCAAACTGGGAGCCCTTACTGAATCCCCAAATGATGCGGATAATCTACAAAAGGGCCTTACAAAAACAGATGCTTGATGCCAGATCCATGGGCTCAAGCTCAATGCCAAAAAATGTATAGTTATCCCCTTTGGGAAAAAACATGTACCCGTGAGTTATCACATAGGTGGCAGTACACTAAACACTGAAAGTATGATAAGAGACTTAGGGACACAGGTGGACAGTGGTCTCACCTTCAATAACCACATCGCCACAACAGTCAGGAAATCCTTCTATGTGGCACACATCATCACTAAGGGCTTTTCATCCAGAAAAAAGGAGGTCATTGTCCTACTGTACTCATCCCTCATTAGACCCATTATAGAATACAATGCCCCATTTGGTATATACCTCTTAAGACATCTGCAACAACTGGAAAGGCCACATAAATACCTCACTAAAAGAATCACAGGCCTAAAGCAGATGCCCTATGTTGACCACCTTAAAAAACTCCAGCTATACTCCGTCGCATATCGTCTACTCTGAGGTGATCTCTGCTTAACATACAAGGCCATGTCAAACCCAGAGCTGTTGGACATGCTACACTTAAAGAAATCCCAATCCCTCAGAGCCACATGCTCCAGGGATCTAAATCTTGTCATCACAATAAACAAAACATGCTGGAGGGATAGGTTCCTGACCCAGAGACTCCCCAGACTCTGGAATAGACTGCCCATACATGTCAAGCAGAGTGCCTCTTTGGTCCTCTTCAAAAAGAACCTTGATGATTGGATGGGAGAAAGGAAATTCACCCCGGGGTCCAGGGGAAGTAAATAGTGTGGGAAGAAATAGCCAGGGAATTGTTATGGCTTGGCTTGTATAGGCCCTAGGGCCGATAGCCTAGTACCAACCTATGAACCTATAAACCTAGGTGTTCTGAACCTTCAAGTGTTGTGGAAGCCTGCTGACCACCGCTCAATGCCGCTTAACATGTTTATGCAATGGTCAGCAAAAGATGCAACAATGTATCCCTTTTGAAATTGACAATGTCTGACTATTGTCTGCAGGTATTATGGACCTGCAGGTGTTGTGGAAGATTGCTGACCATTGTGCCATACCACTTAGCATGTCTACTTGTTGTCTGGGCTATTACACCATGTTTGCACAGAGCTGAGCAATGCTTACGCATCCATTATACATGCTTTGATTGGATGTATTCATTTTAAATGGATGGATCAAAGTTTTTTATCTTGTCTGATGAAGCAGTCAGTGAACCGTGAAAGCGCTTACTTTTAGATTGTTGGTGTATTAAAATGAGAGATATGCTTTATCTAGCCATGGTGAAAATGGACTCATATTTTGTACTCTACTTATGCTCTTTGGAGCAGGCGATCTTTGTTCAGCAGTGTTACCTTTCTTTTTCTTTTTGACTACATGCAACTGGTCAGTGGCTAGACAGCTCTATACTCTTCTCCATATACCCTTCAATATGGCTACAAAAACTTGAACAAACTTGACAAAGCTTAATATCATCATATGAAGTACTCATTAAAACCAGCATAACTTTAACAAGGCAAATTTCAGTGTAATTAACATGCCTAGAAACATTTCATAGTTTCAAACGAAATGCTGTAATGTACGATATAAAAAGCTTACTCTTCTGTAATTTTTTTTTTTGTTGAAATACACCATTCAGAAAAAAATTACATAAAACTGAATTCTCAAAATATTAATATCAGAAAACCTGTGTTAGTGCCATAGATGGATGAAGGCCTGACTACAGATCAAGCAACCTGAGTTGGTGTAGCAGATTGGGTGTTTCATGGCACAGACAGGGCGATAGGAATGCAAATCCTGTGGGTAGAAATGGTGGATCCTGCCTGTGTCATACCACTGCACTAATAACAGAGCTTTGGCAGGAGAGTGGAGACCCATCATGATGCAAGGAGGTGGTGTCAGGAAGGTGTGTCTTTTGACTCCCAATTTGGTGATGGTAGCCCCTGCTGGCACAAATGGAGAAGCATGCATGCTGAAAAGATGGGTATATGTGTCCCTTGTAGTTATACAAGTGCTCATGTCACCACTAGGAGCAGGGTTAGTCCTCCACAGAAATAATAGTCACAGATACAAGAGGGAGATCCTTACTAGCAATGAATGATATATAGGCATTCCTATTTCATTAGGGATCAAGATAGCCTCTAAGGTTGACCTAGACATTGAACTGCACATCACTGTCTCATTTGAAAATTGGCTTTGTGTCTTGTTATTTCACTCAAACTTAAAACAATATAACTATAACTTGGGCATGGTGTCCCTAGAATCTTTTTATGCAATTTTAGTATACTTTAATACTGCAGATGTTTCTTCACAGAAGAGACTACATGTCACTGACTGCCCTGTATTTTGAAGTTAAATGTTTGCTAAACTACTGCAAAATGACCAGTCTGCAAAAAAGCAGGGCAACATTTTCAAAGTATGCTTAGTGACTGAAACTTTGCATTGAAATGCTGTACTTTCACCAAGACATTTATTTATTCTCGCTAATGAATCCCAATATAGCGATCTAATTCCACACTAGTGCTTTATGATCTTAAAATTTTCTTAAAAAAGTAATGGAGTGAACTAAGTTTTACAAATTTGTCTTATTTATACTGCCACACTTGGCTATATCATCATCAGCAGCAGCAACAGCCTCCATTTTCCCATTTTTTCTACATGGGGTCAGGGTATCCTGTTAACTGTCACCAACTCTCTTGATTCAGTGCCACACTCCTGCCTTCTTCAGCACTCATGCCTAACTGTCACAGATCTTCTTTCACACAATCCATCCACCTCTTTGCTGGACACCCTCGCTTCCTCTTACCTTCTTCCTGTCTGTCCCAAATCTTCCTCACCAGATTGTTTTCTGCTTTTCTACACATTTCCAAACCACCGTAATATGTTCTCTTTGATCTTTTCTGCAATTGGAGCTACTTTGGCTTCTGCTGTTATGTCTTCATTTCTTCGTCTGTCCCATAGTGTGCATTCTACCACCCATGTCAGGCACTTCATTTCCATCAGCTCTAGCTTCTTCAACTGTTCTGCCTTTACTGCCCAGGTTTCTGTACCATATAGTAGTACTGATCCCACCACTGTCTTGTACACCTTACTTCTCAGCTTCTTTGGCATTCTTCTGCCATAGACTACACCTGACACTCTATGTCAGCCCCTCTGATTCTAGCTTTGACCTCTTCATTCAGACTCCATTTCTCCTCAGCTATCCCTCCCAGATACTTGAAACTGTTTAACTGTTCCACTACCTTCCTTTCTATATTTATTATCAGCTTCTTCTGATTTCCCCAGTTTGCTGCCATTACTACTGTCTTATCTGTGCTTAGTTTCATCCCATGTGCCTTCACTTTTGAATTCCATTCTCCTATCCTTTGCTGAAGTTCTGGTTCAGTGTCTGCCTGTAATGCCACATTGTCTGCATACAGCAACTTTGTTATCTGTCCCCTCCAACCTGTTTGCTAATGTAGTCCATCATCAGAATGAACAACAGTGGACTCAGAGCTGAACCCTGGTGTATACACACTCCCACTGGGAGCCCCTCTTTGAGGCTGAACACTGTTTGGACTTGAGTCATTGGGTCCATGTACATAGCCTGCACTAATTCTACCAATGGGACTTCAAACCACCACAGTACTGCCCAGATCAGCTTTCTTGTCATATGCTTTTTCCAAGTCTAGGAATGCCCATTTGGGCTATCTCCTCATCTCTAGCTTCTTCTCAAGTATCTGTCTCACTGCAAACACTGGGTCAATTGTGCTGCACCCTGATCTGAATCCAAACTGCTCATCTCCCATCTTACATTCTACTTCTCTGCTTATCCATTTATCAACCACCCTCTCCAGAACTTTCATGCAATGTGGTAGGAGTTTGATGCCTCTGTACTGCCCACAGTTATGGATGTCCCCTTTGTTCTTGTACACATGAGTATGCTTATTCTCCAGTCATCTGGGATGTGCCTTTCTCTCCACACTGCTATTAGTACCCTCAGGAGTCATTTCTCCTCTATCTCACCCAGCATCTTTATCATATCTGCCGTGACCTCATCTGAGCCTGCTGCTTTCCCTGACTTCATTTTCCTTAGTGCTGTTCTTACTTCTTCTAGAGTGGGCTCCTCTTCTTATCTCATTGTAGGCTGTTTATGGGGCAGTACAGCTTCTGTGGGTTTTTTTCTTCATTCAGAAGTTGCTGGAAATACTTCTTCTATCTGCCTTTGATGTCCTGTGGAGTGGTGAGCAGGTTGCTGCTGGCATCCCTTATGAAGGGTGTCTAACTATCTTCTTTATTTTTCTGTCTTTCATAGTTTCATAGTTTCATAGTTTAGTACTTGGCTATCTGCCCTGGGGCATTTATAAGCCTAGCCATAGTGATGTGGCTTTCGCCACCCCATGTAATGGTACAAAAGTGTAAGAATACTGTGCCTCTGTCTAGTAGTAACACAGTGAAGACCCCCTTACATAATATAATTAGTTTACTGTGCCTCTGTCTAGTAGTGACACAGAGATGACCCCTGGGGTAAACCTACGATCTCCCATCCACTCGTCAAGATTTCTCTTGAAGAGAGTCAGTGAGGGGCTCTGCCTAACATGAACTGGGATTCTGTTCCAGAGTATGGGAAGCCTCTGAGTTATGAATCTGTCCCTCCAGCATGTCCTATTCATATTTGTGCTGAGGTTTAAATCTTTAGCTCTCGTGGTTCTGATGGATTTGGATTTTTTGAGGTGGAGCATGTCCATCAATTCCTGATTGGACATGGCCTTGTACATCAGGCACAGATCACTTCTGAGTAGGCGGTATGCTACTGAATAGAGCTGGAGTTTCTTTAGTCTGGCAGCATATGACATATGTTGGAGACCCTTGATCCTCTTGGTGAGGTACTTTTGGGGTCTCTCTAGCTGTTGCAAGTGCCGGGTGAGGTACATACCAAATGGGGCATTGTACTCAATCATGGGCCTGATAAGGGAGGAGTATAGGGGTACAATGACCTCCTTTGATCTGGATGTGAATCCCTTCATGATAAGGTGGGCAAGGTAGAAAGTCTTTCTAACCACTTTGGCAACGTGGGTGTCAAATGAGAGGTCACTATCGACTTGGGTCCCCAGGTCTCTGATTACTTTTTCTGTACTCAGTGGGTTACTGTCTATGTGATAATTTGTGGTTACTTTGTTTTTCCCAAAGGGGATGACTATACATTTTTTGGCATTTAGTTTAAGGCCATGACTCCGGCACCAGTTGCCGTTTCAGTGAGGCCTTTCTGTAGGATGTATGTGTCAGCTGGTGTATCGACTATGGCGCCTAGTTTGCAGTCATCTGCGAACTTTGTCAGCCACAACCCTCCCATGTTTGCTTTCACATCTGAGAAATAAATGCTGAACAAGAGAGGTCCCAGGACAGAGCCCTGTGAGACACCACTTGTGACTGGCTTTGAGTCTGACATGGCTCCAGCGATTTTGACTTTATGGGTTCTATCCTTTAGCCAGTTTGCAACCCATCTTGTGACATATGGATTTACATTTAAGCTGTTGAGCTTGTCTATGATGCCAGAGTGGGGTATTGTGTCGAAAACTTTAGCCAAGTCCAGGTAGGCTGTATGGACTGCTTTGCCCTCATCAATGGCTCTAGTGACAGTTTCGAAAAAGTCAACCAGGTTCAAAAGGCAGGATCTGCCCTTTACAAAGCCGAACTGGGTAGGATCAAGTGTCTGTAAGTCCCCAATGTCTCTGTTTATGAGTTCCATAATGATTCTTTCCATAGCTTTGCAGACCAGGCTGGTTAAGCTTATGGGGCGGTAGTTACCAGGGTCTGTAGAGGTGCCTCCTTTGTGGAGTGGGACTACTGTTGCTGTACGCCAGTGTTCAGGTACATATCCTGTAGTAAGGCTAAGGTTAAATAGCATTTTTATGTGCGGGTTTAGCTCCTCTTGGAGTTTACGTAGCACGCAACCCAGGATACCACCGGGTCCCATTGATGCTGTGTTTTTAGCTTTAATGAGGGCGGTTCTCACCTGGGCATCTGAGATGACAGGGAGGTTACATTCAGCTGGCATAAGTATTTCTTCTTTTGGGGGTGAGGGAGGGGAGAAATTTGCACTGAACCTGTCTGCCAGGATGTTGGCAATATCTGTGGGTTCAGTGTATTGTTTGTCATTGTGAACTAACTCTGAACATATCTGAGACTTTCCGCCCAGGTTTCTAACATAGCAGAAGAAGGCCTTGTGGTTATCTTTAGTGTCTATAGTGATTTTTCTCTCAAAGTTGGCCTTGGATGTTTTTATGAGAGAACGTAGCTTTCTACTAGTGCTGGTCAGAGATGCCTTCTCTTTATGGGATTTTGCTCTGTCGTGCAGTAGCTTCCTTCTTTTGTTATACAATTTGTTTATGGCTGGGGTCCACCAGACAGGACGCCTGCCCTTGGTGGAGAGGGTCTTGGTTTTATTTGGGATTGCATGATCCATGCATTCTTGGAGATGTCCGTAGAAAGCATTTGTGAAAGATTCTGCATTGTGGGATGTGGTTTCCACTGGCCCAGTGGGCTTAAAGGATACCATCTCAGTTTTAAGAAGTGTAAAGTCGGCTTTTGAGAAGTTTTTCACTGTAGTCTTTTGTGTTGGGGGTGGAGGTGGGATATGTACATCCAAGGTGATTAGTTTGTGGTCAGATCTCACTAGTGAGGGGTATACTTCTGGTGTGGAGCACTTTGTCCCCATGTTTGTGATGATCAGGTCTAATATATTATCTTCCCTTGTGGGAGAGGTAACTAGCTGTTCCATTGCATTTGAATTTATGAATTCCAGGAACCTTTGGGCTAGGGTGTTTGGGCTAGAATAATGCACCCAGTCTATGTTAGGGTAGTTGAAGTCTCCCAATATGATGGTGTTTGGTGAGACATTCATATCCTCCAATGTCTTCAGGAAGGCTGAATTGGGTTCCTGGGATTGGGAGGGTGGTCTGTAACATGCTACCAGTTGTATAGCAGTTTTGCCTATGGTTAGTTGCACCTGGATGGTCTCTGATGCTTCATGTGTTGCCACTAACCTGGAGGTGTGGGTGTCCTTGATGAATATGGACACTCCCCCTCCCTTTTTGGTTTGGCCCGAGTTTTGGGGCCGAAAAGCATGATACAAGGTATAGCCTGGTAGCACTGGGGTGCTCTCATGAGCCTTGAACCAGGTTTCACTTACTGCACAGACATTGATGTTCTCCATGCTGAGGAGTGCATCAAGTGCCTGCATCTTGAGATTTAGACTTCTGGCGTTGAGCAGCATTACCCTTAATTCTTTTCCATTTTTGTTTTCTAAGGAGGTGGGTTTGTCTTTTGAGCCTTGCCTAAAAAAGGCACTATGGGGGTGGCAAGAGCCTTAGCCAATATCCGGAAGCCCAGTGGTAACAGATGCAAGCCGTCCCTTGCGAAGCAGACAGACATCGGATCCCCCTAGAATGACACCAGTATTTGAGCCAATTATTAAAGCTGATCATCTTGTCTTTGTATTGTGGCATCATTCTTGGTGAGGGCAAGATGCTGCTCAGGGTCAAGATTATACCAGCCTGGGCTACATAATCAGAGATCTCCTCTATGTCTCTTTTCATGTAGTCCAGGGAGGTACGTCTCAGGTCATTCACACCGGCATGAACAATGACGGAGTCATATTTGTACTTGCTTTGGAGTGACCTGAGTGCATGTGTTATGTGGCGGATCCTAGCTCCCGATAGGCAGCTCACCGTTACTCTCTCCTTGTTCAGCCTGGTAAGCGGAACATCAGTGTGTCTGACTATAGAGTCACCTATTACTAGTGTATCAGGCATGGTGTTTGGCCTTAAGGGCTGAGATTGTTTGACACACTGATTTATTGAAGTATGTGTTGCATGTCTTATGTTTTGAGGTGGTGGATTTTTGGGTGCCTGCTTTGGGAGCCTCTGCTGTTTTGGTAAGTTTTTTGTTAGAGCCTCCGAGTATGTCTTTGTGTTATTATGTGTTAGATTTGCAGTTGTGGTAGGTCTATGTGGGACTGGGTTTGGTGTGTGTGTGGTTACCTTCTCCTCCTGTCTGGTCTTGCCAGTCCTGAGTTGAGAGAGTTCAGCCTCCAGTTTGGCTATATAGTTGCATCTCTCACATGTATTTGTGTTTGTTGATAGGAGGAGAGGGTTGTCTGTGTACATGAGACAATTGTAGCATTGTCTCAAGATTCCCAGATTAACCAGCTGAACCAGAGAGGATGCTAGTAATCTACCACTCAACATGCTAGAATATTATAAGGGAGTGCTGTGCCTTTAAGGGAAGAGGGTACTCACAGGGGTGGTAGGTGGATGTAGTGATATAGACCAAACCACAAACCAAGAAAGTACAAACGGATCCAAATGCAGCAAGGTATTCAAAAATAATCCACTGGCCACAGGACAACATGAAAGTTTAATGAAATAAAGCGCTTTTCGTCTGCTTACATAAGCAGACTTCTTCAGACAATACAGAACTGTAGCACAAGGCTTAAATAGTTACCAGACACCTCATTAACAATCAATTGACCGATCAGTCTATTAATTACATATGTAAATTTAAAAGCATAGTCACAGTGTAACTTAAAAAACACAGTAAATAGGACTCATAGAAAGTTAAAATGACCACTCTAAGCTAACATATTCAATACTGTAATTATTGGTTTTAAAAAATAAATGTGTATAAATATAAACATAAAATATGCATTAAGTAAACATAAAATATAAAATATAAGTGATGACAAGCAACCCTAACCTGTCAAGACAAGGAACTTATCTTGACTGGTTTCTCAATTTTAACAGGCTGCTAATAGAGCAGCCATCATTCAATCCAGGTAATACATAAGCATTAAACCTAATCTGCCATCTTAATTCTGACGCCTCCAAAAACAAATGTAATGGGGCCCCTCTCTTATTTTCAGATATCTGATCGATCACTAAAAATCTGAAAAAATGATCTTTGTACTGAATAATGTGCTTGGCAAGGGCATTATCTTGTTTTTCCTTGCTAATGGCGTATTGATGTTCGTAAATTCACTCACGTAATCTACGCTCAGTCTTTCCCACATAAAATCCTGCACATTTTTGACATTGTGCTAAGTATACGACCATCCTGGAATTGCAGGTACATCTACAATGCAATTCAAATCTATGATTATTAATTATGAATCGATTAGATGCAAAGATGTATCTACACTGATTACAATTTTGACATTTATAAATCCCTGGTGTCCGTGTGGGAATACCATCAGGTTGTTCTAGCAAAGATTTCAGGTTTTTGCCTCTTCTAAAAGTGAGTTCTGGTCTGTTACCCACTTTACCAAACACTGCATGGTTACCACGAAAGACATTCCAGTTCTTAGTAATGATGTCCAAAATAAGATGGCTATTAGCGCAGTATGTTAAAATTAACCTGGCATTAATGTTGATGTCATGGGAAAATGGTTCATCGTGTCTAACTAACTCGGGTACATCCATATCAGCAAACTCCCTATTTAAATCAATCTTGAGTATAGGTTGATATATACCATTCAGTCTCTTATTAGTAACCTCTTTAACTAAACTCTCAAGTAGGGATCGGGGGTACCCTCTGTGTAGGAACATGCTAACTAGTAGCTTACACTCATTATGAAAATCTTCTTCAATGCTCACCATGCGAGCTGCTCTAACTAGCTGCCCCTTGACTACCGACCTTTTTTGGTAGTTCGGGTGGCAGCTGCTAAAGTGTAGAAAGGAGTTGGAATGTGTGGGCTTTCTATAGATACTAGCTGCATATTTATTCAGCTCCATGTTTTTAACTAGCCATATATCCAAATATGCAATGGCATTCTCGCTGAAGTTAGAAGTAAAAGACAAAACGTCTGTGGAAGAGTTGAAGAAATCCAGTATCAAATTGCTGTCTGGTTCACCTCCCTCCAGCAAGATAAAAATATCATCAAGGTACCGTGTATAGTACCTGATCTTCTGCATAAGTGCATGATTGTTCAATACGTACTCCTTTTCCCAATAGGACATCACCATGTTGGCTAAACTTGCCCCACAAGGTGAACCCATGGCAACCCCAATTTTTTGTAGATAGAAATTCTCACCCAACATAAAGTAGTTGTTAAATAAAATCAAGTCCAGTAGTTCCATAACTAATGAGGTTTCGTCTACTGGGGCACCCTTGTTCTTAAGGGTAAAACCCACCCATTCAATTGCTAATTGTAGGGGGATACAGGTATATAAGTCTTTGACATCTATTGTCAAGAAGTTGTATTTTTTATCAAATGTCAAGTCACCTATTTTTTCCAGGAAGGACCATGAATCTTTGCAGATTTGTTCTTCCTGTTTCAGATATTTCTGTAAAATAGAATCTACTAATTTAGTGCAAGAATATGTGGGGGATCCTCGTCCGTCGACTAATGGACGCATAGGAGGGTTGGAAAGGTCCTTATGTATTTTTGGAATCCCAAAAAGACAAGGGAACCTGGGGTATAGAGTGGTGAGATACTTGTACTGGTCTTGATCTAGTCGACCTTCAGAGAACATTTCATCTAGATTATTTTTAATGTTGTAATAAGCTTTGTTTACTTCAGATCTAGAGCTTAAGGTATAGGCGTTGTTGTTAAGTAGATCAAGCATTCTATCAAAATAGTCAACTTTATCAAACACCACTACTCCCCCTCCTTTGTCCGGTTTACAGATACGTAAACTATGCGCTTTAGCAAAATCAAGTAGTTCCGGTTCTTCCCTGCATTTATCAGCTGTTCTAGTGTTGGATAAATGCATATTCTTCTGCCTTAAGTCTAGTTCACACATATTTTCAAAAGATTGAATTATAGGGTGCAGTGGGGGATTAAAGGTACTAGGTACCCTGATTGGGTTGTCCTAAGTGTTATTAATATTAGAATTATTACCAAACAGCAAATTGAAATTTAGCTTACGGGTAAACAATTTAATATCGATAATAGTCCCTACTAGGTCAAAACTTTGTTGAGGTACATAAGTTTGCCCTTTGGAAAGAAAATCTGCTAAATCACTTGGAATCATAACAGAAGAAAAGTTGTAAATGTTAAAATCCCCTATTTGATTAGTAGTAATGACTGGTTTCACAACTTCATTAGCAAGGTCCAAGGAAGTGTCAATATTCCTAGCTATATTGGGAATATCAATAACAGGGGCAACAAGATACCCAGGATATAAATAGTCAATACATTGAGTATTACTGTCAGCATTAGCAACAATAGTCCCATCATAGCAATTCTCTGTGGAAGGGCTCAAGTTGCTGACAGAAGTAAATGTTAGTCTCTGTTGGTTCAGTCTCTGGTAGTTCCCCTTGTTCTGCTGCTGGTAGTTGTTGCGTTGCTTTGGAATAGCCCCCAAATGATTGGCGTTGTGAAAAACCTGCTGTTGGCCAGTGTGCACAGATGAAATTACTTTGTTGGCCTGTTGCCTCCGGTTTTGCAACCTCTCGCTTCTCCTAACTACATGTTCAGTTTGGGAATCTACAAAAGAGTCCAAATCTCTAATACTAGTAGTTGGGATGTCACTGACGGAGTTCTGCCTTCCGTCATTAGCAACAAAACATTCATTAGTGTTGGATGTAGCGCTTACTTTAGTTAGCGAGTGCTCACTTAGAAGAGAGGTTTTGAGAACAAGTGCTAGGCTTATAATAAAGCGAGTAGACTGATTATTATAAGAGTAGAGCTTTCTTAAGGGAAAATTTGAAGAGCAGACTTGGTGGAGCCAGAAAAAGTTTAATCTTGTTTAACCGGTGCTGCGCTATGCGCACAAGCGCGCAAAGCCATGCAAACGCGGATTTTAAACAGGGAACTTCAAAAGAGCTAGAAATGGTTCAAAACAACCAATTACTACAAGCTATTGTGCTGAGGTCACTCCTTCAGGGACAGATAGGCTGCTCAAGGCTCCCCACTCCCACTGGTGAGCAAAGAAACTTCCTTCTATCCATGTAAGGTAATGGACAACACAGGAACTACACCACAGCTCAGAATACAGCAAAGCCTGTATACTGGTCTAAACTAGTCGAGGAGAGGCGGGAAAACAACCTGATATAGTTTCTTTGTGTCACTTACTGAGTCACTTTCCATAAGCTGGTAGAGTGCCTCCAATGCCTTATTCTTTGCTATTGCAATTTTTTTCTTAGCTTCTTTGTTAGCTAACCAGTAGTCCTGCCTGATTATTTTTTTCTATCTCCCACTTTTTCCTGTACTCCTTCTCATAAGCGGCCTTAGGTCAACTGGTGCCCTAGGCAAAAGGGCTCCATGGCACCCCCCACCACACCACCTGGTGCCCACATCCTGGTCTACCTACACCAAATAAATACTGGAAAAGTGCCCCTAATAGAGCAGCGCCCTAGGCCGGACATCTGCATTCCAACACCAGCTTTCCTTATGTACCTTATTTCCATACCTGGCTTGGCCACATATCTTTTCTGTAGTCCTAACACATGATGTTTTAGGTGCTGCCATTCTTGTTCAACTCCACCTATTTCCTCCTTTTCCTGGGGTGCTAGAATTCTGAGTTAATTCCTTGAACTGCTGTACTTTCTCTCCAGTCAACTTCCAGGTCTTCAGCCTGGTCTCTGTTGACCTTAGAGCCTTCTCTGACCACTGCTTGCAGCTGATTGTGGCAACTAGTAGTTTATGCTGTGGGCTGATTGTTCCACTGGGGATATCATTCTTGACTATATAGAAGCTGTAAATATGAGGCAATAAATTACATAAGTGTTTTGTTGATACTTGGACCTACTTTGCAACACCCAGTGATTTAAGTACCATGAAGCATTTTGTTACTCGTTACACTTTTGTATCATATTTTAATAAAATACATTTTAAGCTTTTTATTAAAATTATGGCCCAGATAAATTTAGGATATCCACAGTGATGTCACTTTGTAGATGCTATGCTTGATATCCATACACTTTAAGAGATGCGTCTTCTTGCATGCTCAATACTGCATGCATTAAGGTGCATGGTTATACATAACACTTTCTCTATGCTGATTCCACTGAGGTTAAATTCCATTGTTTACAATGTGGCCTCAGCATATGGAAAATGTTCTAAAAGTTTTTTTTTTATTGTAACACTGAAATGGTGAAAATGTTGGTGGGGAGAAATATATATTTTTGTCAGTTTATGTTCCACATACTGTGGTGTATAGGTATTTTTTCCTCATCAGCAAATCATTTTAATTAAGTCCACAGAATATAATTTTCATGAGTTAGTCATCATAACAAAAAAATGTTTGAATACAAAACAGCAAAATATCTTATCATGAATGGAAAGTGGCCATAAGTAGATATATGTGCACTCAGCCAGACTCAAGAGTTATCCCTGCGTAGGGCTGAAGATGTCAACAGAATGCTGGACAGAAAAGGGGGAATATCTAACACAAACTGCATTTTATTTTATTTTATTTAGTTTTATTTTGTTTTACTTTTGTGCATGTGAAAGTATGAGAGAGAGAGAGAGAGTGATGTACACCATCAAGTGTGCCAGTTTGCCTAGACCTGCTGGGCAGCATTAAAACAGTCCAGCAAATAAAGCTTTCCTTTCCCAGATTTGCAGGGTTGGTGGGTGAAGAAAGCCAAATTACTAAAAATACAGACAGCAGAGTCAGCCAAAGAACCTCTAAGCATAGGAATGCAAGGAAGTTGTGGTTTGGTGGGGGGAGGAGGGACAGAAAATGCTTCAACAGTGATATGTGTTATTTATGTACCCACGGTCATAGTCCGCCACTCGTATAACTTTACAATACTTGCTTAATGATCACTGTTGCAGTGAGATTCCTCGTGGATGTAAACAGTACTAGATCAGTATAGACCAAGACCATAACGGCTTTGTCATTGTAGTCATAAAAAAATAGTTACTCACTTAGACAGAGGTCATTTGAATACTGATCTGCTATCTTTCACTAGTTTCAAAAATAGAAGAAATAAGTAGTTCAGTTAAGTAGTTGTTCCCTCAGCATAGTATGTTTATTGGCTATGTACATCCATTTATAAACATCAGTTGCAGATATATTTCCTTGCTGTTATGGTGTTTAAGAAAAAAGGCTGAAGCTGAATAATCTGGTTTGAGGTTAATACAGAAACTGCCTTAGGCACAAATAATGATTTTGTCCTTAAATAGCACTTAGCTCCTGTGCCTGCACCTTTGAGATTTTATGAGCTGAGAGTATGGCTGCTAGAGAAGCATCTTGCAATATGAGGATTTCATGGTAATTGTATTTACTGGTTCACACAGACCTGAAATCAATTTTTTTCTGTTGGAAAGCAGACATTCCAAGGAGGGAGAACTAGTTTCCTTAGGGGTCTCATGTGGTGGAGTCCTTTCAGAAATTGTATAATTATGGGGATGGATGTCAAAAGAGGATCCACAGGCAGACAAGCTAAGATGTGAAGCAGGCAGATAAACTAAGATGGCTGACAAATAAATTTCAACAGAATCATGTGACAGCATTTTGTCAAACTAGGTTGAGTAGCTGAAAAAGTTTTGTAATAAGGTTGCCTCAAAGTGAGTACCGTATGATATACACCATAAAAAAAAAATTCCTTTTGGCAAGTGGGGATTTTCTGGTAGTGCTTTTCACCATCTCTTGTAATATATGCAGCACCTCAGGTGGTAATGTGTGCATGTGTGGGATTAAGGTTCTAGTCTCCATGCTGCTAGTCTGAGCATTTTGAGGTTTGGTTGTACAAAGGTCCCTCCATGCTTTGTTAACAATGTCCAGGGGTTCAGAAGTATGTGTTGGTAGAGCCCCTCTTTGCTTAGTTGCAGCTGGTGGAAGAATTGAAATTGTCTGCCAAAAATGAACTATTAGGATAAGATCTGCTTTGCCATCTCAAGCTTCAAGCATTACTCCAAGGAAGATGTGAATGGGAGAAGTACATATATTAGACTCTTTTTCCACTGCAGAAAAAAGATATTCATTGCCTTGGTCTCTCTGCATGTGTACCTATAAAAAAAACATTGAGCTGATTCAGATCTAAGCAGGCAGGTCTAGTACTGGATTCTCCAGAACAGTGTTACAGTGTGAAACAACTGGTAAATATTCACACTCATATTGCTTCTAAGAAAACCTGCTTATTGACCTACAGAAACATTGTAGGCCAAGAGAATGAAGAAGACCTTCATGAGAAGGATCTGTTAGATAGCCAGACTCAAGGCCATCATAGTCATTTTTCAGGGCAGGTAAGAATATCCCCCCCCCCCATTTTTGATATACCAAATGCATGGAATATTGCCTTTAATAATCCTCAGTACTCCTGTCATTCAAATTGCCTTGAAAATTTGAAATATATCAAAGCCAATATCTATTTTACAATTATATACTTGTTCTAATCATAATAATTTAATTTCCAAAGTGCTTTGAAGATTTAAATCCTGGGTGGACTATTTTACTCATCTTTGGTTAGGGTTTTCACAACCCTGAGATATTTACAAAGGATATCCTTGGATTGTTTATTAAATTTGTGCCATGATTTGATCTCCTTTATTATGGCCAAGATGACAGCTAGCAACTCTTCCAGTGGATATCAGAGTGTATGTATTTTGCGCATCTGTAAATGCCCATATCCCATAGTCAACCCTTCACTTTTTCCTTATAGGATTACAGCTCATGATCCATTCTGAAAGGAATGTTTGTACAACACAATAGGCTTATTCACATCTCAGTATTTTAAGACTGTTGCATTTGTTACTATTTTGTGCATTTCAGAATATTTCATTTGTAATAACTATACCAAGCTACATCTTGCACAAATAGCTTTCTTAAAAGCATAGTCATTGTTCAAATATTAAGTCAAATTTTGTAGGATAATGTTTTATTCTTAGAAATTTCTGCAATGTGTACTTGTCTTCTAGCTTTGGCATTTGCACAACTGTTCTGACTTTTTCTTCATCAGGTTCAAGTCCCTTTGATATTAGAATATGTCCCATTTATTTTAGATTTCCAATCATTTATCTTGACATCATGCAGTTTTATCTGTTTAGTAACTATATCAGTTTCCTATTATTCACTTTTTTAATTAAAACCAACAGTTACAGATTAAAAAAATATATATTTACAACACCTTCCAGTTTCACTTTTTAGATTCAAACTATGAATTGTTTTACGACTCATAGACAAGCAATTTAAAATTTAGATTTTGTTCTTTTTGCTGAAATATTGAAACAGGATTCTTATTCTTCTTAACTTTATTTTTACATGCAAGAACCTTTTAACCTGGTGTTTTGCTAATTCATTCTCATTCATTATTTTCGACATGCTGACTTATTGTCTTGATGGCTGTGATGCATATCACATATGATGCTCCTCTCACTTCAATATTACCAGCAAACAGGTCATTTTCATATTTCTATTCAATAACATATAAATTATTTAGAACACACGTTTGTCCTTTTTTAGCACAGATTCTACAGCATTTTTAAATTTGGGACAAAGCTTCTTCTCGTTCGCCACAATTAGTATATGAGGCATTAGTTTCAATTGTATGGTATTTTCGTTGATTTCCATTACTGTTTCTCCGTATTGGCTCATGAATCTATTTGATGTCTTTGAAGAAAAAGTACACTTTTGATTTCAAAGCTTTCATTTTTCTAACAAATGTCCTTCCACTGAGAAAATTCCCTGAGTATTATGAAGCATTAGTAAATGCTTTTAAATATCTAGCGTGGTAGTGATAGTCTCACACCTCGCACATTTAGATAGACATCCTGAATATAGTCATCAGTGATCTCTTGAATGCAAATAAATCTCTTCACTTCTAGGCATATTTTTCACTTAGACTTATTTGATGTTGATGGTTTTATCAGGATAGTGGGTGAGCAAGACAGAGTCACTGTGGATTATGATCAGCCACCTCCATGAGACATTTCAGCACTCTGGAAGCCCACGTGTTAGTATTTACAACTCTAATGTTCCCTTGCTCTCTCTCTCTCTCTCTACATATATATATATATATATATATATATATATATCCCTCTCTCTCTCTACATATATATATATATATATATATATATGTTTCTGTTTGTGCTGGGAAGCAGGAAAAGAAGCAAGCCATTAAGCAACATTTGCATTTCTCCGTACTAAAGAATGCAAAAAAAAAAAATCCAGATAAATGATGCCACTTTTATTGAAACAGTCATGTTTAGAGCAATTTAAACATGGCAAGGCCTTTGGATTAAGCTAATGGAGAGAAGGTGATAGTCAAGACTGGTAGCAGAACAGAGACAGGAGAGTGGCCCGCTGACAGCAAAGTTATTGCCTCTCAATTTTGACTTTCAAAACCTACCCTTCTTCTCTCTACTTTCCTCTGTCATACAAACTGTAGGTGGATTATTAGCTTTCAGGGGCCAAACATTTAAATTCACCAATTACTTTAAGATGAGGAAAGTTATAATTTCTTACCTTTATTGAAATGTTTTGTCTATGTCCTTTTGATATTTCCTTGGCAGAGTCCATACTGGACAATGTTCTTTCTTTAGCTGCCACTGAAAGAATCCCTCAGGAAAATGAGATAGAGTTTTAGTCTGGACTTTTCATGTCCCCAAGAAGAATAGATTTTGGAGACTTATTCTTATTCTTAATATAATAAACAATTTTATTACAATAAGTTCAACATTTCTGCAAATCCTGCTTCCCTTTCTTTTACCAGAGGCTGTCATGATCATCAGAGATATGAAAAAAGCCTACCAATATATCACCATCTACAAGGGCCACATACCATTCCACATGTCTCTTACTGAATTTCAGTGCATACAGTTTGCCACCTTGCCTTCTGGGCTATCCACTGCAACCAGAATAATCAACAAAATGCTAAGTTTCAGTTTTTCATTACCTCTAACTCAAAGCATCCTTATTTACCTTTACATTGATAACTACCTAATTCAAGCCCTCTCTGAAGAGGATAAATAATCCTAGAGTACATTATTTCATGCCTTTCCAGACTGGATGTCTCTATAAACCATGCAAAATTGGGTCTCAGCCTCTCACACAGGAAGACTTTTCTTGAAACATTCCTGGATATGAAGAAAAAAGGCTATCAGTCCCACAAGACCTGTCCCCTGAATGTTTTATGTTGTTGAAAGCAACAGGAAGACGTGTGTGACAGTAACAGGCATCCAGAAGTGACATAAGCACATGCAATCCTTCGTAATCATAGTCCCTTTTTTCATGCTCCATATAAGGAAAATCCTGTGGAACCTGGAGAGGTTGTGGCACTAAACTGCTAGGTGGGAACTAGTGATGATATCAGGCTTCTCACTCTTTTCTACCCAGCATCCCGCTCATGTCCTTAGAGGAGCTAGTAGATCAGCTCTACTCTGGCAATGACTATAATTCTGGAAGTGTAGCTGGATGGGTGCACCTCTACTGTGGCTGTTCTCCATTCAGGATGGATCTCTCCCCTATTGTTAATCACCCCCAACAATTCTTCCAACTTAGTACCCCATTAATCTTTGTTGTGCAGCAATTATATTTATTATTCCTCTTCTTATTTTTTTTTTCTTTATCTTCTAGGTGCTTTGCCTGCAAGGGATAATAAGTTGGGGATTGGAAGACATTTTTTGAGTTGGTGGGGTAATAACATGATAGAGATAGTTATTTTACTTTTGTGGAATCTAGTGTTCAGAGAACTTTTTGTTTTCTTTTTATAATGTCGTTTGCATTAGTTAAGAACTTGCCTTGTCATATATAAGTCAATGAACATGGGGCATATGTTCCTAGAGAGATTTTCAGAGCACCTTTTGTTTTCCTTTTATTATGCCGTACACATGGGTTAAGCCCCACTTTTTCATACATAAGCCAGTGCACATGATAGGCATGTTAATCTGAAACTCATTAGTATAAACTATACTTATGAACCGACATAAATTAATTATGTCCCTAAAATCCTATAAAAGAGTTTTGTTTCCACATTCCTGTTTATTAATACTACCTTCAAGTCTTCATACCCAGGAAATAGACCTCAGGATCATTAACCCAATTCCCAGTTCAGACAGTCTGGCCTTCAAAATTACATTTTGAGTTTGCATATGACAAATACTCGTATGAATCCTATATGACTTTATCATAAATAAAGTTTATTGATATGTTCTCTGTTTTGTATGTTCTGCTGCTGTAAAATGATATTATATTTCTTCATTATGTGGTCATGCTCAAATTTAACTTGCAAATCATACCTAATTACTTTCTTAACTGAAGCCATGCATGAAAAGAATGAGTTGATAGCTTGATTTACTTTACATTTGTCCACCTGACAAGGAAAGCAGAGGCCTATTAACTATGTGCAAAAAGAGCAATGGGTCACATGATCAATGGTGTGTAAGCAGCAGTTAACATAAAAAAAATCTGGCTAATATTGACTAACATGCCATCATTAGATTCAAGTCATATTACTATGTATGTATGCTCAGACATATTGATTGGTAGCACTGGATATCATTCTGAATTTCTTTGCCAGCTTCTGAAGGCATAGTGTATCACTAATGTGAAGGCATGGCCTGTGTTAATCAACATAAAATACAAAGCCAGTGTTTTTCAAAATGGTCTTCAGCCACTAAACTAGAATCTGGAAAAACACATTTTCCCCTGATATGCATCTTCCATGTAAATATTGGCCCATAAACCTAATGTCCAGCCTTCTATAAACATGTTTAGATGGAAAAACAATAGTGTTGATAATACCTAATGACCAGTACCCAATGTCCAGCCTTCTACAGCCATTCTCAGATGGAAAACAATAGCATCGACAGTACCTAATGTCCAGCCTTCTACAGATATTCTCAGATGGAAAACAATGGCATCAACAGTACCTAATGTCCAGCCTTCTACAGACATTCTCAGATGGAAAACAATGGCATCGACAGTACTCTAATGTTCAAATCCTATACATTACACTTGCTTGTAGGATATAGTGTATCAGTGGTCCAGGTGACTCCCAACTCTGTTCCAACAGACAGAGGTCCTACAGTCATACAAATAGCCATGGCCACACCTCTTTTGACCCAAAACACATATCTGGTTGAGCAGTGATAGTAAATGGCATCTTCTTCTCAAAGGCAGATAGCTAACTGCCAACTGGATATATGGATTATGTACTTTTAAAAACATGCTTACCAAAATATAGTGACAGTCTGTGGTTGAATCTGCTGCTGTGTTGTGAAGAGAAAGACTACTTTTGAATTTATTTGATCATAAAAGGTGACAGGGAATTGTTATTGGGAGTCTGTCTGCTAGTTTAGATGCATATAGAGATTTTTATCTTGTTACCTACTGACATTTGCTGTCTCAAGGAATGAGGGATAGTAGATAGCTGCATTTTGTGGGGATTGTTCATATAGGTGGCTAAGAACTCAAAAATTATATGGTTTTGTGCAAGGTGTATGATATTGAGAAAAAAGCTATGGTTACACTTTAAAGACTGGTGGGTGAAACAACATGTCAAAAAGCTGTTTTATACACCTTAATTTATGTTTTGATAGCATGGTAAAGTGGAAGGCATATATTGAACTGTGAATTTACAGATGTCATATTTTTCTGCAGTGCAGATGTCATGTGAACAACAGCTTATTGCTCTTAAGGCTTGTCAGGGATCTCTACAGCCCACTTGGTCATTCCAGTAAGGAATCATGTACTTTAAGAAAATCCATGGACTATCTTGGAATCATTGATTATTATTATCACATTTCATAGCATAAAGCGGATGGTTACCAATTCAGCACTCCTGTGCAAAAGAGAGTCTAGTCCTCAAGGAATTCAGGCAACAAGTGGCATACAAACAGTGTACCTGCAATTCTGTCTTAGTTATACAGTAGCATTACCAGAGACTACAACATGAGATGTTTAATGTGCTAAACAGTCCATGGCCCTGGATGCTTATTTTCTCATACAAGACCGTTTCGTAAGCATTTTATGAATTCTAAGCTAAAACTGAAGCAGCTTTAAACATCTTACTTGTACTGTATAGAAGATGCAAAGAACTTGCAAAATCTCTGTCATTAAATTGTCACTTGTAAATTCTAGCAACAACAACAACACACACACACACACACACACACACACACACACACACACACACACACACACACACACACACACACCACCACCACCACCACCACCACCATCACCACGTACACCGGTAGCTCAAAGGTTTATGACCATGAACTCCTGAGGAGCATGCAAAATGTTATATTTTCCAAGATGCCTTAAAATATTCCCTGCCCTGCAGCATTTACTTTTTGATTTTTTTTCTGATGTGGTTGTTCACCTGTAAAGTCTTTCCAAAAAATGTGGAAGTCACTTTCTTGTCTGATTAAAAGAATAAAATTATCAGAGGTATCAATTAAGATATTTTGATTTTATCACTGGGATCTTATTAAATATGTTATAATGAGAATTGCTTTCTTTGGCTTAGTTTCTTTGCACTGCTTCTTTAAATCTATGAAGTCGAGAGGAACTTTTATTAAGTTGCGTTTCTGCACTTCAGTAGAGCTTGTGCTTTCTGAAAGCATATCATATGATGCTGTTCATGTGGAAAATAAGAAAATGGTTTTAGCTCATCATACCTTATTACAAGCTGCAATGATCTTTGAGAAAATGTGTTGTAAATAGCATCAGATGCAATTTTCACTTATGGCATGATACCATCCTTAGGAAAGTATGAACAAAGGATCAGATGAAATGTTTTGTATAAGAAAGTAAATCAAAGGTACAGGGACCATATTTATAAGACTGCATAAGAAAACACGCAGCAAGGGAATTTTTAGTCTATAATGTTTCTAAATGTTTCCAGGAATCTGGTGATCTTTAAAACTCCCTGTAAAATTAAAGAGAAACTAGCTGAAAGCAGCTTTAACGTTGCTGTCCACAGATGCTATAGTTTTCACAGCTTTACAAGAATGATTATGGAATTTACAGTGATTTCTTTTCCACACTATGCAAGATTATTAAAAATAAGATGACATACACAATGGTCAGTATACATAGTTCACATGATAATAGGAGGTTACTAAGCTATTGGCCCTAAGGCCCTTATAAGCCTAGCCAAGAGTTTAGCCCATGTTTAGACAACTCAGCACCCAATGCCCCTGTCCAGCAGTGACATGGGTGGAATCCCAGGGGTATATTTTCTTTTTTCCATCCAGTTTGTACTTATAAAGGGGTAAAGAGGTACTCTGCTTGATATGGAGAGGGAGTCTATTCCATAGATGGGGGAGTCTATGGGACATAAATCTGTCCTGCCAACAAGTCCTGTTGATGTCAGAGACCAGGTGTTAGTTACTCAAGTGGAGCTTAACTTGTGGATATGCAGCAGTCCCATCAAGATGGGGTCTGTGATCTCCTTGTATGCTAGACAGACGTCACCTCTGATAAGTCTGTATGAAACTGAGCAGATGTATAGGGCTTTTTACGGGTCTACTGCAGGAGGTGGTTTCCCCTATTTTGACTAGGTGGGCTCTATCAGTGAGCCAGTTTGCTACCCATCTTGTAACATATGATTAATGCCTAGTTGAGAGAGTTTATCTATTATGCCAGTGTGGGGAATAGTGTCAAAGGCTTTGGCCAGGTCAAGTTAAGTGGTGTGAACTGTCTTCCCCTCATCCATGGCTTTAGTGACTGACTCAAAGAAGTAGACCAAATTTAGCAGACATGACCTCCCCTTGATGAAGCCAAACTCGTGGGAACAAGTGTTTGGAGGATGCCAATGTCCTTGTTAATGAGGTCCATGATAATCCGTTCCATGGCCTTTCAGATCAGGCTAGTTAGGCTGATGGGTCTTTAATTTCTTGGATCGGTGGATGCCCCACCTTTGTGTAAATGGATGACAGTGGCTGTCCTCCACTCAGCTGGGATGATGCCGGTACTCAGGCTTTGGTTGAATAGGGCTCCTAATGGTGCTGCAAGTTGCTGCCTGAGTTCACGTAAGATGCAGCATGGTATGTTATCGGGTCACATGTAGACTGTATTTTTTTGCCTTTGAGAGAGCAGTGATAACCTGTTCCCTAAATATAAGGGAAAGGGGGTAGGTACTAGGGGTGTCCTGATTTACTGATGGGGACAAAGAGGTGAAGTTTTCGCTGCATCTGTCAGCCAGCAAGTTTGCTATATGTATGGAATTTGTGTATGTGGTATTCTTGACCACCAGTTCTGAACAGATTTGGGTGCTTCCTTTGAGGTTGCGGACATATGTGAAGAAGGCCTTATGATTGTCTCTGGAAGATGTGGACAATATGGACTCAAAGTTTGCTTTGGAGGATTTCACTAGTGCTCTTATTTGCTTGTTCAGGCTAAGGAGACATTGCTTCCAATTGGGCACCTGCTTCTTCTTGGTCTTGGACACAATTTTTTCCTTTTGTTATAGAGTTTTTTTAATTGCAGATGTCCACCAGTCAAAACCAAAGTATGTAAGCTATCAAGACAGTTTTCATTCATAAAGTCCCCTCACTGCCTATAACTGTCACTGTGCACTTTTTGGTTCTAAAGTTTGAAGTGCCACATAATTATAATGCAGTATTCCTTGTAAGGGATCCGCAAATTGATTCCCCCAGCATGATACTCCACTGGAGTAACTGCATGCTATGGAATTCATGGATGCTGGGAAGAGATCTTTACAAGGAAGAGCAAGCAAGACATACTCATGATTCACATCTGTGCATCTGAATGATAGGAATTTGGGTAGTGTAAAATGGAGCTGAATTACCCTGCACAGACTGACAATGTAAATGATGATGTATGTGAAAAGGAAAGTATAACTGTGTCTGTATGTGTGTGTCTCTGCATGTATGACAGTTCTAGCATAGTTGTGGATGGGACTGCCTCATACACAAACACAGACACATACTCATGTGCACACACACACACACACACACACACACACACACACACACACACACACACACACACACACACACACACAGTCAAATTATTTCTGCAAAGAAGGTCTTCAGTCTCTGCCTCTTCTTACACGTATAGTAGTACCCTGCCCTTCCCCTGTTCTTATACCTACCTCCAGCTACAGCTTTCTTTAATTGTCCTTACGCCGGTGTAAACGTCTTAGAGCTCCTCATTTTTTCCATGCGTTTCTCACTCCTGTTATTCATTCTAAGTTGTCTTCCATCCTCCACACATTCTCCCTTGCCAGACAATTTTCCTTCTCATGTCCTGCTCTTGCTTCCTACTAGTCCTATCTCCTCTTCTGATTGGCTGAAACAATAAAGCTTATTATAGCAAATTCATCTAACTTCTTGTACCATTTTAACTTTCCTAGAAGCCACTTTGGTCTTTACTTGTCTCATGGTTTGTACTTAGGATAACTTGCTAAAAAAAGTTTGCATGGATATTTGTTTATTTACTTATCTTTTTTGACTGGGTTAGTCCCAGTAGGCTAGTAGCCTCTTTTCTGGGGACACCCAAGGTGGTATTTATACTACAAGGGGACATTTGGCCAGGGCATTGGGATACTTTCCCAACTTTTTTCAATATGTGCCATGGGATCTTTTACATCTACCTAAAATACCATAAATTCAAACTGATTGGACTATGGTTTACAGGTACCATCTCATGCAAAGGACAAACTGTTTTAAACAGAATAAACAGTTCATGGATGCATTTAAATAGCAATGTTTTTATTTGGGGGCAAAGGTATCTAACCCTATTCTGGGGGATGCACCCCTTTCTAGATAATAAAACTAGCTCTGGATTCACTGCCCTTCAGAGGAAATGGACATGCCCTTTTTAGGAAACTGAAATAGATTTT
This sequence comes from Protopterus annectens, assembly GCF_019279795.1. NCBI lineage: Eukaryota > Metazoa > Chordata > Ceratodontiformes > Protopteridae > Protopterus > Protopterus annectens. The sequence goes on along the minus strand of NC_056743.1, from coordinate 1,562,634,379 downwards.
AAATTACCAATCTATAATGTCTTACATTCCCACCCCCACTCTGTTGACAAATTTAGTCCCACTAGGCTAGTAGCCTCTATCCTGAATGATTTCTTTCCTCATACTTTAAATGAGTAATGCAAAAGATTATCTTTTCTGGGTAAATGTTGCTTTTTATTTTTGGGGTGTATTTAAAAATGTCAACGTTTTTTTTATATGCATCCTTGCATGTGAATATATTCGCAGATGGGAACTAGATACCAAAGAACACAGACTCACTATTTAAAGCCATTTCACATGTATCATACTTCATAATATTTTGTGTCTACTCTTAGGCAACAGACACTTAGAATACCATAATTAGAGTGTACTAGGCTGTTTCATTCATTTGGAAACAACTCAAGCCTCTGCAGATACGGCAGCTGCAAGGACTCAAAACAGAACCAATACCAAAGGAAAAAATTAGACCAGCACCTGTAGCATCAAGATTACTTTAATCTGATGGTAGTACAAACTACATATCAATCAGATAGAGTGAATGCACAAACCGGTGCATTCAGTGTGAGGTGATTATACTGGGCATTTGTGTACATCTCTGCATAGGAGTCATTATTGCTTGTGATTGCAGGGAGTATAATCTTTTTATACCATCACTTAGTCGGCTGTAGTTTGCTTTGTAGTTTGCTTTGGTGAAGTTCCTTAGTTTTTTTGCAGCTTTGGGAGTGTGGGCTCCAATAGTTACTTTGATCGAGACTGATTTATGGTCCAACCTTACCAGGGAGGGAATCACACAGGAGGCAGTGCAGTGACCACCTATATTGGTGAGTACTATGTGAAGGACATTAAAGCCCCTTGTGGGGGTGCAGATGATCTCCTCCAGAGCATTTGCATTGACAAAGTTCGTGAACCTCTAGACAGGCATGTTTGAGCTCATGTATGTCACCCAGTCGATGGAGGAATAATTGAAATCTCCCTTGACTAAGGTGTTGGGCTGTATGGTGAGTGACTCCAACAAGTCCAGGTAGGCATCGTGCTTTTCTTGGTTCATAGAGGGGGGCTTATAGCTAGCAATGATGTGGTAGGGTGTTTTGATCATAGTTAATGGGGCATGAAGTAGTTTGAGGGAGTCATATTGTTTGACCAATCTAAAGGTGTATTTGGCTTTAGTGAAGATGGACACATTTCTACCTTTACTTCTTTATCACTCGTTCTGAGATCTGAATGGGTGTAAGGTATCATAGCCTTGTATTGCTGGGGTGATGTCCATGGCCTTGAACCATGTTTCAGTGACTGCACAGACATCAACATCTTCCAAGGTAAGGAGTGCTTCCAGGGAGTGCAGTTTCATGTTTAGACTCCTAGCATTAAGCAGCAAAACCTTGAGTTTGTCTTGAGTGGATTTTGCTGTGTCAGAAATGTTGTTGTTCTGATATTTCCTAAAAAAGGCACTATGGTGGATGCAAGCACCTTAGCCAGTATCCAAAAGCCTAGGGGAGACAAGTGCAGACTATCTCTGACAAAGTAGCATGGCCTGTTGACCATATCTTCCCAGGCTGACAAATTTTGGATCCCCCTGGACTGATACCAGAAGCTAAGCCAATTATTGAAGTCAATCATTTTTGTTTATATTGTGGCATCATTCTGGGTGAAGGTAGAATACTGCTTAGGGCTAGGGTCATACCTGCTTGGGACACATAATCTGAGAGTTCAGTTATGTCTCTCATCGTATAGTCCAGGGAGGTAGGTATCAAGTCATTCACCCCAACACAGACTATAACAGAGTCACAATGGTACTTGTTGTTGAATGACCTGAGTGCATGTGTGATCTGACAGGTCCTGGCACCCGATAGGCAGCTGACCATGACCTTCTCCTTGTCCAGCCTGGTGAGGGAACATCTGTGTGCCTCACTGTGGAGTCTCCTATGACCAAGACATTAGGTTTTGAGGTGTTTTGCCTTCGAGGCTTATTTGAGACACTGATATGTGTGTCGTTATATGCAGTGGTTTCCATACATGTTGAGGTGTGTGCAGGTAATTTGTATGCTAGACTGAGGCCACCTCTGAGGAGTCTGTATGAAACTTTTAGAGGGATAGGGCTTTTAGCCTAATTGTGTATAGTAGATGTTTCAGGCTTTGGATTCTCCTGGTGAGGAATCTCTGTGGTCTCTTAAGCTGCTGCATGTGCTTTGCAAAATACATGCCGAAAGAGGCATTGTACTCAATAATGGGCCTTATAAGGGGAAGAATACAGGGATGTTATGACCTCCATGTCCCTGGATGAGATACCCTTACTTATAAGGTGGGCCATGTAGAAAACTGTCCATACAATGGAAGTAACATGGTGGTCAAAAGTTAGGTTGCTATCAACCTGGGTGCTCAAATCCCTCACGACTGATTCCATGCTTAGGACATTGTTATTAATGTGATAATTTGTGGGGATGTCACTCTCCCCAAAGGAGATGATGATGATGATGCATTTTTTCGTATTCAGTTTGAGGCCATATTTCTGGCACCAGGCATTTGTTTGGGTGAGACCCTCTTGGAGGATGTCCACATCACTAGGGGAATTGATGACAGTGCCCAGCTTGCAGTCATCTGCAAACTTCATCACCCATAGCTCTCTGGTTTTGGCCTGCACCTCAGAAAAGTAAATCCCAAATAACAGAAGCCCCAAGACTGATCCTTGGGGTACGCCGCTCATTACAGGTCTGCTTGAGGTGGATTCCCCTATTTTGACTAGGCGGGTTCTATCAGTGAACTCACACTGAGGAAGGCACTGTAATCATTTGCCGAAACCGGTTTGTGCATTCACTCTATCTGATTAATATGTAGTTTGTACTACCGTCAGATTAAAGTAATCTTGATGCTACAGCTGCTGGTCTAATTTTTTCCTTTGGTATTGTTTCATTTATTTGCCATACCAATTGAAAGCAAAAATATAGCACTGACACATGCACATCTTGCCAGAATCACAGTCAGCATAACACTTCTCCAGATCATTAAAGGAGATCCCATTTATGTCAGCAAAGACACAGTCCATCTAACACTCATCGTCATGGTGCTCCAGCTTCAACACATCTCACAGTCCATCTAACACTCATTGCACACATCATCATAGTGATCCATCTTTAATACACCTCATAGTCCATCAATCACTGATTGCATACATCATCGTGATGATCCAGTTTCAGCACATCTCACTGTCCATCGATCACTGATTGCACAGACCATCATGGTGATCCAGCTTCAACACATCTCACTGTCCATCCATCACTGAGTGCACACACCATCATGGTGATCCAGCTTCAACACATCTTACTGTCAATCCATCACTGAGTGCACACACCATCATGTTGATCCTGCTTCAGCACATCTCACTGTCCATCCATCACTGATTGCACACACCATCATGGTAATCCAGCTTCAGCACATCTCACTGTCCATCGATCACTGATTGCATACTCCATCATGGTAATCCAGCTTCAGCACATCTCACAATCCATCTAACACTCATTGCACACATCATCATAGTGACCCAGCTTCAACACACCTCATAGTCCATCAATCACTGACTGCAGACACCATTATGGTGATCCAGCTTCAACACATCTCACTGTCCATCCATCACTGATTGCAGACATCATCATGGTGATCTAGCTTCAACACATCTCATAGTCCATCGAACACTCATTGCACACATCATCATAGTGTTCCAGCTTCAACACACCTTATAGTCAATCACTGATTGCACACATAATTATGGTGATCCAGCTTCAACACATCTCACAGTCCCTCTAATGCTAACTGTGTGCATCATTGTGGTGATCCTGCTTCTACACGTCTCCCGTCATCTGAGTAGAGAATAAAATGTTCTTCTGTATTTAAGACATTATGCACATTTATACATCATAAAAGTTTCCATGCACGTTTTTTTTCATTTTGAAAGCGGGTATTATCAAACACATTTGACCTTACTTTAGAACAGTTTGCATTTCTCACTAACACAGAAAATATTTAGGCTTTTATAATCTCTAAACATATCTTCCAGTTTTGCTGCTTGTCTGTTTCTGGAATTATTCTAGGTCTCAGAGCTTTAGTGGAAGCTTTATTTATGTCATGCTCTCAAAGTAAGTTCTACAGGTTGGGGATGCAAGGGACTTGTCTCTCCTGACAAGTTATTATTGGTTAATGTGTCGCTTTCAGGTACATCATTGATATGTATGTCACTGGACTCTAAAGACACTGACACAGAGTGTCTAAGTTGTTTGGAATTCTCCTGTGGCAATTGCTCAGCCACTTGTAACAACTATCTGCTTAGGTTGGATATTGGATATCTCAGGAATGACCTATGTTTCTAATTTTTCAGTGGTGCAACTACACCATCAGTTTGGAAAAAAAAAAAAATATATATATATATATATATATATATATATATATATATATATATATGTCCACTTTGGAATTTTGAAAGACTGTAATCTCACAATTCAGTATTTCAAACTTACAAAGCCACAGACTCACATTTCCGCAACTGGCAGAAGCGCAAAATTCAAAATACTGAAGAGTGGATATTTTGAATTTCCGCTTCCGTTGGTACGGTATGTGGATGTGTAGGTTTAATTTTGATAAGTTTGTGTGTGTAAGTATGTTGGTTAGGGGTTTAGTGTGTGTAAGTGTGTGTTGTGACTGTTGTGTGTGTGTTTGAGGGACTGTAAGATGTGTGTGAGTTTTGTTTGTGTTTCTGTTTGTGCGATCTTAGAGTTAGAATATATAAGTAGGGGAGGTGTGGGGAGCACAGCCCCCCACATGGGGGGTGCAAGGGCGCTTGCACCCCCTGCTTACATGTAGTTTAGATGAGTTTGTTTGATTGTGAGGGGGAGTTGTGTGCATGTTTATGTGTGTATTCTATCTGTAGCGTAATTACGGGATTTTGAATTTCACGGTTGTGTGTTTTCGAATTTTTGAGTTGTGGTTGGGTTTTCGGTTTTGTAGTTTCGAAATACTGAATTTCAAGATTTCAGTATTTCGAGATTACAAAGTATATATATATGGTTTCACTTCATAAATGCAAATTGCTGAAATACAGAATTTCAGCAATTCGTGTCCATGTAGCCTAAACTTCTAAATAATGAAAATGCATAATCGCGAATAGGACTATGTCGAATTCGTGCTTATGCATTTTCATTATTGTACAGAAGTGTTCGGCTGGGATGGTGTCTGCAGTTTAAGGTGAGTGAGTGTGCGGGAGTAGTTTTTATATCTTGTATGAGTGGGTCAGGGTAGGGAGGTGGGGGTATGAGTGTGTGTATTGGCTGTGTGTGATTTTTTTGTTTTACTGTTTGTGCAATCTCTGAGTTAATATATATAAGTAGGGGTGGGGGGTGCAGGGGCATTTTCCCCCTGCATATGTGTAGTGTAGGTGTGTGTCTGTGTGGTGTTGTGTTGTTTTTCCGTATTTTGTGGTGTGGGTGCTATAGTTTGTGTGTTGTATGCTGTATGCTGTGTGTTCAATGTTGTGATTTCGTGGTTGTGAGGTGTCGGAGTTTTAATGGTTTCAACTTTATACTGTCGAAATGCTGAAGTTTGATATTTCAGCATTTCAGCACTATCAAGTGTGTGTGTGTGTGTGTGTGTGTGTGTGTGTGTGTGTGTGTGTGTGTGTGTGTGTGTGTGTGTGTGTATATATATATATATATATATATATATATATATATATATATATATATATATATATGTATATAAAAATGTATATGCAGCTGGTATCCCCCACACAGGTGAGCAGTGTCGTCACCACCATGATGACCTGAAGAGATGAAAGGGGGTGGTCAATTGGACACCTGGGTCCAAGAATTTTGGGCAGGGGATGCCCCACAAGTACGTAAGAACTTTTTCCTCTGTTTCACCAATATCTAATCCGAATGTCTACTAAACTGGTATGCAAAATGGTGTGCTTCTCTCCCAACAGCTGCAGGGGAGAAGGCTGGCAACATCGAGGCACATGCTGGTTGCTTGGCCAGGTTGCATCGGGAGTGTGGTGAGTATGGGTGTATTATGCTAACTGTAGTGAAATAAGCAAAAAAGAGTAAAGCATTAACTGCAATAAAGTATGTACAGTAAAGTTTGTATTGTAATAAATGTGGACTTAGAGATGTAGTGCAATAAATGAATAATGCCAACTGCAATAAAAACATGAAACAATACCATTACCTGCATTAAAGTATATACAATAAAGTCTGAGGTTCAATAAGTGTGGAATTAGAGCTGTTTGTCAAGAAATGAATAATGACAACTGTTCTGAAATAACACATGAACCAATACCAATAACACCAAGGTAAGTTGTGTACAACACCAAGATAAATTGTGTACATCAGGATTGTCTTGATTTAAGAACTGCAGTACAACTGCATGCATTCAGGCTGTAAGATAAGGTACTGCAGTCAAGTATAACACTGTAATAGCTGTAGAATACACATGTAATGGCTGCCAAATGTCCTATTTAACACATACAGTACTGTTCAAGGCTGTTTCTAGGCCAATATTGTTCACATAATGCTCTGTCATCCACAAACAGCAGGTAAGCAAGGTAGATGGGTGAGGTAGCCCACTTCATGATCTGATATTGTTTGTTGACTTCACAGATATTTCAAACCAATAACAATATATTGTGTACACCTGCATTCTATATACTATTGTATAGATTACCTACTATCTCTGCCATGCTTGTATTTCATGCATGTGCATTTGTTCTACTGTCACTGCAGTCTAGTATACAACTGTAGCACTACTACCACGTCATATTTTGGTTCCAGGTGAGCTCTAGGGAAATATCAATCAATCAGTAATAAGCAGTGACTCAGTAGCTTGGTTTTTTAAATGCTCTGTCTGTAGTGCATTTTGCCACCCAACCAGACCAGGGTTCAAATCCAGTGCTATGTAGCACTAAATATTACAGTATCAATCACGTAATGTTTACAGATTTTTCTCTCCACAGGAACTGCAGGTAAATGGGTGAGGTAGCCCATATTATGAGTAAATAATCATGTGTTTAGATGTCACAGACTGTTAAAATCATTAGCAAGAATGTGAAAGTACAGCATAACATAAAGGAAATAAATATAATAATAATAAAATAAAATAAAATGTGTAATCTTGGTATGGCTGTATGTCTGGAATGCCTGTTCAAAGCTGCTGCAGCCAATTCATACATACCATGCAGATGTCTTCTGCAGTCACTGCTATTAGGTTCTATCCCCATGCCTGCCAAGCAAGGCATGATAGTTGTTTAGTTTCTGTACTGTACACACACATGTCTCTCAAGTGTCACACTGTCATGTAATGTAATTAGTAGTGCTTAATCCATCTGTCACAGGATTATCTTCAGAATGATTACTTAAATTGCAAAGTACCACTACATCAGCTCACAGTACACCTTGGTAGTTATATAGGTCTACCTGATGTGCAAGTGTTCTGTGTAGTTGTGTACCCACAGTTGTTACTGCTTGATCCATACTGTCCCATGTAAATAGCTTGAGAGGTACGTACACACTACAGCAGCTATAGGGGACTGCTGCACATAAAGAAAGGACAGACCCAAAGAGCAGATAGTAGTACATTTGTCAAGTAAATAGCCTATAATGGTAATAATAGACTGTTTTTCTCTCTTTCCCCACCCCTTATCTTCATTTATTTATTATCGTTATGCATTGGTTATGGTTTACTATTCACATATGTTGTTAAATTAGTTGTATTTTAGGGTATGTGTATTATTATTGTTATGTATTATAATGGTTGCATATTGACATTTCTTGTTGAATTACCTATTTTGTTGACTTTATGCTGTAACTGTTACTGGCATGCTGTTAACATACTGACTGTTCTGTCATTTATTGTTGTGTTTTACATAATATGCATTGATATGTAATTGGATTATTTCCACAGTTCTGACATGTTGCTATTACTATGTTTTGTTCATAACTAACCTATACTTATTGCTATAACTCCATTACCACAACACATCAAGGCAGGCTGGTTCCCTGTGATCTCCCTACCTTGCCTCAACTAGCCATGGCACTGGGTCCTAGCACATCTGGGACCCAGGCTGGTGGTGTCCTCCCCGCTGCCTCTGCACCACCTGTGGCATTGGGTGGAACCACCTCAGAGGATGAGGCCTGGCCTCCCCCTGGGAATGGTGCTGGAGAGGCTGCAGTCACCCAACAGGAACTGCCGGTCATGATGGGCAGGATCATTCATCAGACCTATGCACATCACCTGTGCAGGATTGAGGTCAAACTAGCCAACCTGGTGGAGCAGGCTGGCCCTGGTACCCAGCCTCTTGCACAGCCACCCTCGGAGCAGTGTCAATTGCCCATGGGTGGGGATGTCAGTCATGTTGTTGCTGTCTGGAGGCACATGTGATTCCGATTCCACAACACCCTGCCCATCCAAGGTGTTTACCTCCACATGTCTCACATACTACCCTTTTCTGCTTTCTTGTCTGTCCTGTCTATCTGCTATTGCATCCACTCCTACCCAACTTACCTCCCCACACATACCTATGTCCCTTCCCCAACATTCAACTATCTCCTTAACTCATTAACCCCGAGTACCTTCTCATGGTGCCTCTGTGCTTAACACTGAGCGCGCCATGAGAAGATAGTAATTTGAAGCTGTTACCCCCGAGTGCCTTCCACAAGCATGAGAAATTGGCATCCAGATTTGTAGCTGAACTTAATATAAAACACGCTGAAATGGTAACTGAATGTGTAAATTACCTTATATAGTTACCATTCAGCATGTTTTTACATTAAGATCACATTAAAAATATTTTAGAAAATCCTGTTTAAAAGTTCTTGATAAAGCAAGTGGTGGCAGCCAATCGGATTCTTGTAATCCAAGCCACCACTTGCATCACACTCCCACCCACAACAGTAACAGCACATATGAAAGCTGGAAGTTGCTCTTTCCAAAATTCCAGTTACATTCCTAGGGCCTCGTTGTTATAGAAGTCTTGTACATAAATGTGTAGGTCTTTTTAATGTAAACGCGATGCTATTCTAGTTGTTTCAAATTAGGTTTGATGTTTCTTTGACTGAGGTGGGCGGCCACGGTGGTGCAGTGGTTAGCATTGCCGCCTGACAGCAAGAGGTTCTCTGGTTCAATCCTTGGCTGGGGTGCCTTGTGTGCGGAGTCTGTATGTACTCCCTGTGGCCACGTGGGTTTCCTCCGGGTGCTCCGGTTTCCTCCCACATCCCAAAGACATGCTGTAGGTGGATTGGACATTCTAAATTGGCCCTAGGTGTGAGTGTGTGCATGTGTGTGCCTTCTGTGGAAGGTTGGGTGCCGGGCTGGAAACTCTACACTGTAGAAATCCACTGCCAATCATGAGCGGGCAGGTGATCCACTGTGGCAACCCCTAACTGGGAAAAGCCGAAAGAAAAAGAAGAAGTTTCTTTGACTGAGGTATATGTTTTCCTGGGGTCTATATTAGAACATCAAAATTTCACAGTTTCGAATGTTCTAATATTGACCCTTATTCAGTGAATGCTGACAACATTGAACATGCAGAACAGCAAATTTTTTCCTAGGGAAAAAAATTTGCTGTTCCGAAACACATACACACAACACAAGCACACCAAACAAACAGCAATCCACACACATACACCTAAAAGCTTACAGCTAACCCTACACTAAACTGTACAAACACCACTAACTATCCACTTACCTTAACTCAAACCCTAACCCTAAGTTCCATCACTATCGCACACTCACCTCACCTGCGCCCTAACCCTAACTCACCTAACCCACCCTAACCCTCATGTCCACATAATCACACACATACCTAACCCGCACCCTAACCTTAACTCACCTAACCTGTACCCAATCGCACACTTACCTGAACCCGACCCGTAACTTTCCACCACAGTGCTGAAAATAGTGAAATGACAGAAATGGACAACTGAATTCTTTAAAGAGGAAAACATTTGATTTTCTGTCGTTTCACTATTTTCAGCGTTCACTGAATAGGGGTCGATATTAGAACATTTGAAATTGTGAAATTTCGATGTTCTAATATAGACCCGTTTTCCTGACATTTTCACAGTCTGCATTTTGGAGTCTTTGTATGATTTACAGCATTAACAAATCCCAATCAGTATTGCTGACATTTACTTGCTGTACTTACTGTAAGCATATACTGCCTCTTCTTTTGCTAATCTGAGTGCTTTTGATTACTATCTGACAGCATAATCCCTTTACGGTATTCCTGTATAATTATTCTATTGTTGTTTTTGCCTTCCTTCCCTCCTAGACTTTATTCCTTGATCACTTAAAATAAAGCTGAAACGAGACACTGTAATTGTTCCTGAGCTAACCATTACCAAGAATAGTCCCAGCTCAAAACGGCAACCTACAAAAAGTTGCAATAAGATTTTGACACTAAACTTTACGCCTTAATCACTTAAAATAAAGCTGAAACCAGACACTGTGATTGTTCCTGACCTAGCAAAAAAGAACGAATAAATAGAAAACGCTCACTTTATTACAAAAACAAAGCTTTTGGGAAATATCCCTTCTTCAGTGTTCAAATACATTACTTAAAATCATCTTATTTAAATGAACTAACGTACAACACATGACACAGCCATCCAATAAGAACACACAAATCATTAACCATTCAATTTTTAAAAGAAATATATTACAATATAAAACACTTTGAATAAAAATGGAAAATTAAACCTAACATTTATTCAATAATAACGCATGATTATCATAGGGGTATAAAGACTTATTTATACTGTTTTTGTTTAAAATCTAACATAGGTTTAATACTTACCATATTATTAGGCCCAGGTGCTCTATTAGCTTTGAGTCTTATAATCCACTTATATTCAGACATCTCTAATTTATTGTTTATATCTCCAAGCCTCAGATTTTTATATACAACCTCTAAAACTTTAAATTTAAAGCTATGTGAGACTCCATCATCCATTGTATGCTTTGCTAAGGCATTTGATCCAACGTCCCTTCTTATATCCGATTTGTGCTCAATAATACGGTCCTTTAATCATCTTGAGCATTTTCCCACATAAAACCCTTGGCATTGTACACATGTTGTCAGATAAACTATCATAGTCGTATTACATGTTGCCTGGTGTTTAATGTCAAAATTTGCTCACTGGATGCTCAAAAAACCTTTTATCACAAATGTTAGGAAAACAGCTACAACTACAACATGGAACTGTTCCAGGTTTATACACTATTTTGTTCACCAAGTTTACTACAAAATCTTTATAACATAATTGTCTCTTCAAATTGTTCATGTTTCTATATGCAAATCGAGGTATACTACCTAATATAACACGTAACTCATGTTAAGACATTAAAATCCGCCAATTCTTTTTAATTATTGTCTCCACAAATTTTGTCATACTATTATAAGTGGTGACATATCTTAAAGCAGGAGGTGAAGTTACATCATTTTCTTTCATTATTAGCGAGTGATCACTAAAATGTGGGGGTGCCAAAGTGGTTCTACTCTTTAGTATATTGTCTTTTATTTCCATGACATAATCCTTATCATAACCTCTATTTTGAAGTTCCTCACATAGAACTCCCATCTTTTCCTCACACTTTCTAAGATCTGTATTCAATTTGCTAATTTTTAGTAATTGGCTTTTAATAATGCCACCAAACACATGTCGAGCATGCATACTTTTTGCGTACGTATATTTATTCACTTGTACATTCTTTCTATGTACACAAGTTTCTAACATATTATGTTTTTTATATAATTCGACATCTAAAAAAGACATTTTACTATAAGAAAATTTCATGGTGAATTTTAAAAAATCGGTGGTGTTGTTTAAGTATTGAGCAAAACACTTTAGCTGTTGTTCATTCCTTTCCCACAATAAGAAACAATCATCAACAAAACGCTGATAAAAGAGAACATTTTCTGTAAATGGATTATTATCACACATGACATATTGTTTCTCCCATTGACTTAAAATAATATTAGCATATGTGTTTGCCATGGGCATGCCCATGGCTACACCTGATGTTTGTAAATACGGTTGCCCATTAAATAAAAACACGTTTTTTTCCAAAACAACTTCTATTATACTACAAAGAGTTTCAATCTCCCTCCCCATCATATTCACATTGAAACACAAAAACTCTCAAATTGCATTTACTCCATACTCATTAAGTATCACAGTAAATAGAGAACCCATATCCAAGGTCACCATTATATATTCTTGAGTTCCATTATCACCATACCATGAATAAAGTTTTTTTAGAAAATCACCAGTATCTTTTATATAACTGGACATACTGGCAGATATTTGCTTAATTTTTCCTGAACATATATGGATAGGGGCTATGTTGACCACCCTCTTCCTGAGACTATTGGTCTCATTGGTGGTACAGTGAGAGATTTGTGTAACTTTGGTATTCCATATATAACCAGAATAACTGGACTTGGAACAGAAAAATAATTAAAAAGTTCAAGTGTGATGTCCCCTTGCGTTTGCATTTCATAGACAAACATATTTATCTCACTAATAATCTTTCTCACATCACTAAATGAAATTTCTCTAAAAGTGTGTTCATCATTCAAAAAGCACCTCCTAAGTCCAATGTATTCATTTTTATCAAAAATAACTGTCGCTCTGCCCTTATCAGCTTGTTTGATAATTATATTCTCGTTATCACATAATTGCTTGCAAACTAAAAATTCAGCATATGACATATTATACGATCTCACCTTTAATCTCCCACTGGAGACATCATTATACAGTTGTCTGAGCTCATCCTCACATACAATACTGAATACGTCCAGTATCGGACAGTTATTAGGAATGAGAGTGCTTTTCTTTTTAAACGTATCAATTACCTCATTTTGTGTGTTCTTAAACAACATTTTTAAGCATACATTTCTAATAAACTTCTTCAAATCAGTCAATGCTTCTACAATCATGTCCTTGCTGCTGGGAATAAATTGCAAACCCTTGTTCAGCAGTCTTTCCTTCTCAGCAGTTAGCGTTAAGCTCGATAAATTTAAAACAGAGCTTTGTGGCTTACCAGTCATCTGCGACCCTGCTTGCTGTGAGGTAAACGGGCTGTCGTTTTTCCTCTTGCCCATTGCTGGAATCATTCATTGCTGAGAACTCCCTCTTGATTGTGGGCGTTTGTTGACTTCCACCTTTTCTGGCAATTTGGCCACTATCGGTTGGGATAGTTTTAAAAACACTTCTGCTGGTTTGTTTTTCACTGACGTTGGCATTGACCCCAAAGAATTCACATAATTTTCAACCAACACATTCACAGTAGTTGAAGGGGGTCTCGCTGTGGCTGTTTCATTAATATTACTTTGCTGGCCAATCATGCTGCCCGCTGCACTGTCCACGATATTCCGCATTTCGTGATTGGAATGCTGCGATTTCTGGACACACCCATCCTGAACTTACAAAACCTTTTCAGTTTCGGAGAAGGTATCTAGTTCATCCATTTTACTTCTTTTTCCTCTAGAGTAGAAATTATTACTTACATGATTTTTCAGTCATGAGAAGATATGGCCCATCTTAAAGTCATTAATGTCTCTTTGTAATTTATGTTGTTTGATTGCCTGCAGTTTATTATCCAATATATTCATTCTATTTAACATCAGCTGATAGGAACCAGAAATATCCATAAAATTTACGGATCCAGTCAATTCATTCTCCATTCTTATAATTTCATCTGAAAGTGCTTTTTCAGTTGGTAGAAAGTGTTCATTCATCAAGAGCATATAACCTCTGCTCAATTTTAAATTAAGTTGTTGCCATGCTTTCAGAAGCTCAGGGTATGTGCCTGACCTAACCATTACCAAGAACGGTCTCAGCTCAAAATGGCAACCTACAAAAAGCTGCAATAAGATTTTGACACTAATTACAAGAATGAAGCTAAAAGCCATTGTACTTTGATAAATTAAGCTCAAGTTAGCTATGTTTATAGGCTTTGTAAACCTAACTAGCCATGGTGAGCACACTATCAGGAATGCATTGCAGTCTCCTACTGCTTAAATTGATCCTTTCCCACCCTACCCATCCCGTCCTCTTCAATTGCTTTTTATTTTAATTAAATAAGAATTGTAACTGGCTTACCCCGTACTACTTCATCCCCTTCCCATTAATCAAAAGTCCCCCAGCAAAACAAAATATTTACAAAGTGAAAAGACTACTACTTGTCCCTCCTTATACTGGTTAACAAAATTTACCTTACTTTCTGTTTTTTACTTACTGATTGGCTGTTGCAGACTCCTTCATTTAAGGTGTAGTCCCCCCACCCCCACCCGTTACCTCACATCTGGATTAAACCTATAGTAGCCCCCCTAAATCCTGGGCACCATTTTCAAATAATCCACTCTACTAATTTGGCTTCCTCCTCCTGTATGGCTTCTGCAATAGCATGCTCACTAGGTAACTTGAACTAAAATAAATGTGGAAATGCAGTATCTTGTTCTGTAGTATTAGACTAAATGGATGCTTATATTTTTTCTCATTATAGTGTTAGGGGTAATTAATTGAATGTACAGATGTCTAGAACTTAACATAGATTGATAGTTGCTGCTTGTGATAACTTGTCGCACTGCATAGTGTATTTATAGCAACTGCTGTATGATGTCTCTATTTCCAGACTCCACGAGAAATTAGTACTGATGAACATTACATTGTAACAGCATATATGAAAGTTGGAAGTTACTCTTTCCAAAATTCCAGTTACATGTACTTCAGTGTCCATTCAGTAAATGAGCTGCTGTCTGTCTAATACCCGGTAAAGGACTGTTTTTTATTTCATTCTACCTGGACGTGCACATGATATTCTATGTCACTATTCTACTGGCTTCACATTAAAGCGATATTCAACATTTCTAATACAACAATATATTTACAATATTAATTCAATAATGTCAAGTCTGTTTTACTGTGAGGAAAATAATCTGTGTGTAAGAACAATGGATATAATTTTTGAAATTTATCAAATTAGGTGTTAACTTCTCAAATCAATTTAAAATGTATTTTAGAAAGTCAGCATTTTATCTCATGTTTATTTTACGTTATTATTTGAAGTGTGTTACCAGCTTGTGTAATTAAACCATTCTACCTGATCCATTAAATAGTATAAGATAATAAACTGCTGTGCACTTTCCCAAGAAAAAGGTTCTATTTGTGCGTGAATTTTGGATGATAAGAAATGGAATGCTAAAATAGTTGCTTTACCAATGTGACATAAAGCTACATCTTTCTGTCCGTATGCTGAAATAAAAAGAATACGGAATAAATTCCATATTTCCTTTATATATCAGTTAGCAAAATAGAATACCTGTCACTGTGTTCTAAATTACAATTTATTCCATTTTTCCAGTATCATAGACAAAAGCTGACAGAAAGGTAAATGATAAGCAGTGTAGCATTTACAGAATTTACAGCATACGCTTTTCACTTTTTGATTTTTACTGCCTGAAAAGCTGCAATGTCTTTGCTGCTTTCTCATTTTCATGTAGGTTTGAATCTGAACTTTCACATTTATCACATCACATTAATCAGTTCTACTGGAGAACCACTGTAACCTCACCTATGCATCTGGTGATCAAATATTTTCGCATGTTTCTCAGATTTGCCTAGTCTTAACTTTCCTAACTTCTCAAGCAAGGACTTGTGTATATTTTATGCTTATAAGGTGCTCATCACTCACTTCTCAGCTGTCTCCTTTTCATGATGTGATCTCCTTATTTGCTGCATCATTTAGACTCCATCTTTTTTGTTTCAGCAAGTAATATTTTGAACTCCAGGCGAGTTCTCACAAATGTTATTATATTGCTAATAGAACTCTGCTTCACATGGATGGAGAGCCTGTTCCAGAGACGAGATAATCTTTGTGATACATACCTATCTGCTGATATTGGCTTTGACTTCAGAGAAGTAAATGCCAAAAAGGAGTGGTCAAATAACTGATCCATGAGGGACTCCACTTGTTACTGACCTCTTTGTAGAGGTGGACTCCCCAGTTCTAACTTCCTGGGTCCTATGAGTCAGCTGGCTATCCACCGGGTAACATACAGGTTTATACCTAACCTCTGGAGTTTGTCAACAATGCCCAAGTGGGGTATTGTGTCAAATGCCTTGGCCAGGTCAAGGTAGGCAGTGTGAACCATTTTTCTCTCACCACAATTCCTACACCATTTCTAGCCTGCCTTCCACCTGAGTAGTAGACTCTGGATCCCAAGACAAGTGGCTCTGCCCTTCCATCATCTCATCTCTTGGATATATAGGATGTCTAGCCTCCTCTTTATCATCATGTCATCCACTACCTAGCTGCATCTTGTTAGTGAACCTACATTAAGTGTAACAATTCTCAGTTCATGTTTGGCAGGTTGATTGGTTTTACATCCGGCTTTTGCTCAACAGAGCTATCACAGGTAACCCAGGCTGGGCAATGAGACATCGGCCAGCCAGTAGCTTATTCACCCAGGGCTGCTGGGCTTTATGGCGGGCACACACTGGCCAACAGAAGCACATATACCCCTCCCTCCATTAGCAAGGTTCCCTGGCATAGGTCAGAATAGGCCGGGTTCTCTGCCCACTTATCACTGGTAACTAGTGATCATTCACTAACTTGTGAAAATCTGTGAGTCAGATATTTATACAGGTACATTTGCAAAGCTGTTTGTCGTACATGTATTTTTTATATGGTTATTTTAGGTGCTAAAAAGAACAAATTGTGTTGCACATTTTTGAGTAGGATGAAGAAGTTTAGTTTTGCCTAATTATGCAAGGTATTTGATTAAAACTTTGTGAGTAGTATTTTGAAGGTAATGTTAAATATAGATATATGCAGGCCAAATAGTAGTCTTTTGTTTTAATCTGACCATTTCCAGTTTAACTCTTCTGCTCCCCAACTTAGATTTCCTCATATGATGATCTTCTGGACTCCACAGACTTTAGGTAACTGTAAATTGTAACACGTCCCTGTGTCACCTGTTACTTTTTTTAGTTTTAATACTATTTTGAGCTATCCTACCAACACATAGATGCTGACTGAAGGACTGCACTGCAATATTTTAACTGCAGCATGCATTCTTTCACTCTTTTTATTTATTTTTTTACTTTGTAATCATTTTGTACCATGTGCATCTGAAAAAAAGAGATTGCTTGGGTGACTGTTTCATTTGGTGCATGTACACACCAGTAAATGTTACTGAAGGGTAATCTTATGTAAAATTTCATTCTGGTACTTGTGCGTAAATCATTTTATTGAACAGGGTGCTTGGGGAAATGCTTCATTTGGTGGTTACACAAATTAGCAGATGTTACTGAAGAGTTATGAGTAGTGATCCGATCAGAATTCATGGGTGAGGTACATGCTGAAAGGGGCATTTTACTCAATAATGGACCTTATAAGGGAAGAATACTGAGATTTTATTATATAACTGTGTATGGCAGTGTGAAACGTCTGTAACTGTACTCTGGTTTTTGTCTTATTTTTGGAATTGTATTGGTTGAGACAGAGTTCAAGTTTGAATGTGCTGCAAATCCTTAGATCAGTTTTACATACTGTTGTGTTCCTGAATATCTAAAGCTGACTATTTCCAAAGGCCCACTTGCTCACCTCTGTCAGCTGCTTCAAGTGAAACCCTGGAAAACCAAATGTCCTTTATGTACATCTGCTGTTCCAAAATTTGCAAGGGCATTTCTTGTGCACAGCCCCCTTCAGGTCACCACTCACATTTTCTATTGGATTTAGGTCTGGGATGTTTTTCTGTGTAAGAAAAGGCTTCTGACTTGCAACCCTACCCCATAGTCCAGACACATGGAGAATATGGGAGATTGGTGTCACATGTAGTATATAACCAGTACTTGCCAGAAATTCCTGCAGCTCCTTCAATGTTGTTGTTGTAGGTCTCTTGGCAGCCTCCATGACCAGTGTCTTGCCTTTTCATCAATTTTGGAGGGACGTCCAGTTCATTGCAACATCACTGTTGTCCCATAGCTTCTCCACTGTTTGACTGTCTTCACTGTGTTCCATGGTATATCCAATGCTCAGTAAGATATATCTGCTGTACTACTTTAACTTAATTACTCTGGTCTTTGTCCTAACAGATGGTAATGACTCTGTCTTATATTACACCTGTACAAGGAATATGATGCATGTCTACTCAACAGATAATGTGATGCAATTTCCCACTTGCACATTCAGTGTTCGTTTCTGAATTTTTCATTTTGGTGCTTGTGCATACCAGGAAATTTTACTAAATGGTTGTTTCAGGGAAATCTTTCATTCTGGTGCCTGTGCGTACTTCTGCTTATACTCAGTAGTTGGGCATGTTTCCACGCTTTGTCAGTCATGGGTGGAAATTAGGTGGTAGGTGGTAGGGCTCAGTAACATCCAAGTGTTATACTATTTTGACTGAATTATAATGATATAGTATTTCTACTGAATGATAATGAATGCCTCTGCACTCCACACTAACATGTATTAGAACATGCTAATGCAAAGAATACTGCCCCTGTGGATAGGATGGAAGATTTGGATGGACTAATCAGGTAATGCATATGATATACATATATATGCAGTCTTCCAATACATCTGTCAAATATCAGTACTAATCTGTTTACAATTTCTTTCCTGTGAAGGCTTGTCCACCTTCTGACACTGGCATGGCTTCACGACCAGGAGAACGATAAGTGAGAGTGTGGGTATGTGGCCAGATATGGAAAACAGCAAATAGTCGATGGGCAGCTCACAAGGCCAGACGTTTACATAATGGGCTCATGCATGGCTTGATGCACAGGGTCAATGGATCTACAATCTGCCATGACAGCATCACCGCAGAAGAAGTTCACCTGTTCACCTAACTGAGGTGGGCATTGTGTGAGGAGAGCTATGCAGGATTGGTAACATGCAGCTTGTGAGAAGAATGGAAAACACCCATGACCAAGTAGAACCAGTATAGTAAGTAAAACTCTGTTATGAAATGTGTTGTGTAAAATATATTTATCTGAGTTTGGCAAATAACTGTGGTAAGGAGCTGATGAGGATGCTGGGAAAGAACAACTGTTTTAGGAGAGTGCTACCTCATACAATCTAATATGTCAGTGACCATCCTGCAATACTTCTTTTTTTAGTCTGCTTTTATCAGGCATGTGTAGAGTTTAGATGACAGGAAGGGCTTACTAATACAGAAATTGATCCCTTAGGTCCATTGCTGAATGGACACATGTAAAGAGAAAAGGCATAGGTAAGGCAGACTGCTGACACTGAAGAAGGTCATGAGACTGCAGTGTTATCTGCTGTCTGAGTGGGTAGCCAGCACAGGTATCAGACAGATGAGATGGCCTTGCCTACCACTGTCCCATGCCTGTCCTGGGTTCATTAGTGGAGTGGCGGTCCTTACCTTGCTTTTTCTCTTTACATGTACCCATTCAGCAGTATGTTGGCTATACTAAGAATGTGTATATTTACAATCATATGTGTCTACATGGTAAAACAACTGCTCCTGAATGCTGTACACATGCACATATATCAGTTTTGTTAGGATTTACATTATGGAAATTATGATTTTTTCATATTTTGGTAAATAACTTTGCAAGGGAGCATGTCAGTATGCCAAGTAATACCTCATTTTGAAGACAGTATTGATAGTTTCAACATGGTAAAAGAATTGTGCCTGTATGTTGTACACATGTGCAGATATCAAAGTTTGTTTCGGACATAGGTTATGGAAATTATGATTTTTTTTCATATTTTGGTAAATAACTTTGTTAGGGAGCATCTGAATGTGCTAAGTAATACCTCATTTTGAAAACAGTATTGATAGCTCTAACATGGGAAAAGAATGATGCCTGTATGTTGTACTCATATGCAGATATCAAAGTTTGATTTCGGACTTAGGTTATGGAAATTATGATTGTTTTCATATTTTGGTAAATAACTTTGCAAGGGAGCATCTGGATGTGCCAAGTAATACCTCATTTTGAAGACAGCATTGATGGTTCCAACATGGTACAAAAATTGTCCCTGTATGTTGGACACATGTGCAGATATCAAAGTTTGTTTCAGACTTAGGTTTTGGAAATTATGATTTATTTTCATATTTTGGTAAATAACTTTGCAATGGAGCATCTAAATGTCTGCTAAGTAATACCTCATTTTGAAAACAGTATTGATAGTTCTAACATAGTAAAATAATTGTGCCTGTATGTTGGACACGTGCAGATATCAAAGTTTGTTTCAGACTTAGGTTATGGAAATTATGATTTTATTTTCATATTTTGGTAAATACCTTTGCAAGGGAGCATCTGAATGTGCTAAGTAATACCTCATTTTGAAAACAGTATTGATAGTTCTATCATGGTAAAAGAATGATGTCTGTACGTTGTACTCATATGCAGATATCAAAGTTTGTTTTCTGACTTAGGTTATGGAAATTATGATTTTTTTTCATATTTTGGTAAATAACTTTGCAAGGGAGCATCTGGATGCACCAAGTAATACCTCATTTTGAAGACAGTATTGCTGGTTCCAACATGGTATAAGAATTGTGCCTGTATGCTGTACACATGTGCAGATAGTTTGTTTCGGACTTAGGTTATGGAAATTATGATTTTGTTTTCATATTTTGGTAAATAACTTTGCAAGGGAGCATGTCAGTGTGCCAAGTAATACCTCATTTTGAAGACAGTGTTACTCCTTACAACATGGTAAAAAACTGTGTCTGTGCACTGTACACATGTACAGATATCACAGTTTGTTTAGTCTTGTATGATTATGAAAATTATACATTTACAATACTTCTCATTATTGTGCCCATATCGTTGCAAGGGAGCATGGTGATCACACAAATGATGCATAATTTTGAAGCTTACATTCAGATGCACAACTTCTATGCTGATATGTAGGCTCTGTCTGTTACAGGTGATGAGATATTATGCTTTGTTTATTTATCAGTTATGAGAAATAGTATATTAATCATATTTCTGTGAATATCTCAAGCAAGGAGCATCACACAGTAATGGTTATGGTATCATTTTAAAGCTGGCATTCATACTAACAAATTAAATTCAAATTGTATGGGTCTGCATGGTACATTGACCAAGATATTGTGCTTTGCTTTTCCAAAAAGGTAAAAAATATGCACAATATCAGCATTCCTTGCCAAATATTTAATAATGACTTTGATATGCACTATCAACATTTACACTGTTGGAAAGGTCAGTGTCTGCTGAACAACTTTCATGTTTACATTTTTAGTCTAGCTCTTACAGTTAGAGAGTTATGAACATTTGTTTTCTGTATGATATTACAAATGGATTTTCTGAAAATGAGCTCAGGCTGCACTGTTGTTCCTATGGTGGAATTAAGCAGGCAGCTTTTTCTGAGCTGCTCCAGAGTGAATGAGTTAAAAAAATGGGCACCTGTCACACAAAAACATCGCCCCATACATAGCTCTCCATTTTGCACACGTAGGTTCATAGGTTCATAGATTAGTACTAGGCTAACTGCCCTTGTGGGCCATTTTAAGCCTAGCCAAATACCCAATTTAAGTATCAAATCTTGCACTTTGTGCATGTAAGGTAAAACCTTAACCATTATGCCAACCTCCCTCTTCATACGACTTTCTACTGATTAGCTTTCTTGATTCGATGTTACAAAAAACATTTTATATCAACCAAGAAAGGATGTTTAACTCACTGTGTGAGAACCAATGAAATTATACCATTACATCTTTGTGCACACTTTCGAGCTATGAAATTCTAATCTTCCCCCTTCAATACCCAAATTTTTCTTAGAGTCTGACTTGGCCTCCATCACTTACAATGAGAGTCTCCCCAGTGATATAGGAAGCATCAGAAGAGCAAAGGAAAGACACTGCACTGGCACACTTTTCTGGCTTCCCAGACCTCTTCAAATGCAAATTTTCATTTACTTCTTTCATCAGATCTGGATTTTGTCACAGATATGTACTGAATCTGTTCTTAATGAGTCCAGGAGCAACACAGTTCACACGAATATTCATGGGACCAAACTCAGAAGCCAGGACCTTGGTCAATCCTAGAAGGGCAGTCTTGCTTACACAATATGGACCAATACCCACTGTGGGATTGTAACCAACAATAGATTATATTAACACAATGGACCCACCACCTCATTTCGGCATATGAGGAACAATGAGTTTTATTAAGAGGAAGACTGCTGTCAGATTTACATCAAGTATCAACAAGTATCTTGTTCCAAGTTTCCTTGCTGCAATCCAGCATATTGCCTACAAGGGAGTTTGTTGCTGCATTAGACACAAAAATATCAATCCCACCATACTGCTCAACATTCATCTTGACTAGCCTTTATAGATGATCTTTTTTCCTACATGGTAGACAACTCCTGAAACATTAAGACCTTCAGACTTCAGCTGTGCCAGTGCTATATCAACATGTTCCTATGTTCGACTGCTTATTACAACATGGGCACCTTCTTGTGCCAAGTGTTATGTAATAGCTAGGCCAATCCCATTAGTAACACCAGTAACTAGAGCTACTTTCCCTTTATGCACTTCTCTTGAAGCCGCTATTCCAGTGGTCTGCATATTTATGAACAAAAGGACACAAAATGAGGAAAAGGTTTGTAGTGAAACTGTAGGACTCTCTAAATTTGCATACCTCCATATAAATGAACTTTGATCCAAATTCTCTGGACATAACTAATTTGGTCCAATTGGCTTGACAGCACCTTTATGTTGTCCTCACCCATTTCTCTAGGGCTTCAAAATGCACAGCTGTTGCTGTACAAGAAATGAATAGCTATGGTTCTTTCTTACACCCGTCCTGCACATCCCTACCTGCCTTTCACATTGTTTTTCCCCTGCTTGCCCCCATTTCACCACTTTCTTATCACCCCCTTTTTCCTTTTCTTTATATTTTATTAGTGCGGGTTTGCACAGAGCAACGTGGTGCAGCACGCCACGCCACTTTGCTTAGCTCAGCTTAAAGGAGCTAATGTTGAACCCTGGTTCTTCACAACTATAGCAGACTGCATTAACCCATCATACTACATAGGCTTTAGGGTAAACAGCTGTTTCCAGCAAAACATACTGCTTGCTGCTTACAGTCATTATAAATGTAGCTGAAATAAAAACCTAATGTGTAAACTGGGAGTGTACCCTGAACTCTGGTGCAATAGTAAATAATAATGAAAACCTGCTAATGGATGTAAGTGAGGCCTGTGATAGCAGGTATTTGTGCCCTTTTATCAGCAACTTGTGGAAAGACACCTGCTAAGGCAGCAATGGCAAAGTACATATACAACTGGGACCCTGGTGCAGAAATACAATCATATAAAGCCACGCATATACTCATGGATGTAGAAATGTTTCTCACAGCATATATATGTGCACTATGGCCACCATCATCAGCAGCATCCAATGAGACACTGACATCAGGTTGTGAGGGTGACATACTCCATCCCCCTGATCACCTGTGAAAAGTAAACAACAGCAGTACATTACTACCTGCACTTTTATGTAGAGTAATCCACACAGACTCATACAGATGAGGATCCACAACTGCATTACAAGTCCCACATCTTCACATCTCTGCTCCCATGCACAACAGACAAACTCACAACAACATGCACAGACAAGTCAGGCGTTTTATAACATGCAGTTCAGCTATATCCAGTTAATGCTGCCAGTACAATACACCTGTGAGGTATGCAGTATGACAGTGTATATGATAGAACTACACATAACACCCAGTACACCTATCCTGAGAATGATATGTCAGTTGTAGTATCATTGCCTCGGGTATGTACCATCTCCCTATTATGTTTGAAGAGGCATCTTGGAGTAATTGCCTCATGTATAGCAGGCTGCATAGTCGCTCATAACTATAAGTGCAAACGTGTTAATATTTGTACAAATACACACCTGTGATTACCCAGGTTATGCACTGTGCTTAGCTGTTCCAGACTGGAACATACAAATAGTCTACTGTGGCTAAGCACAACAATTGTACATAGGATGAAATGGCAGCCCTTAACTTTCTTAGGGTATATATAATCCATGAAAAACAGTATCACACTTACCAGGTACAGGACCATGGGCTTCAGCCACACCTGACAGACCTATAAAAAGGTGAGGGAGAGGCATTGTCAGCATTACCAAATGCTGCAGCACTACAAGGTAATATGTGCATATATCCATATGTACAGTAACTGCTGTGATAATGGCTATATTACTGACATTCTAAGTATGCGTGTACAACTGTGCTTAACCCCCCCCCCCCAATGCAGATAGACCTGACACCCATGTACTGGTATGCACAGCTTTCCACAATGACTGATACTGTATTACACTGGTCAACAAAGCAAGTTTATTTGGATGCTCCTCTTCTGTGGACGCTGTGGCACCCACCTCCAGGTTGTATGGTGTGATGGATGCTTGGGAGCTGTTAGTTGATCCTAGGTTCACCAGGAATTCCTCTGTGGCCAAAAGTGTTTTTTCCATTGCAGGCCCTCTACTGGTTGCAGCACAATTTCTGGCAACAGCAGCTGCCCTATGTTGTGCACCATTCACCATATCTGTGGCCCGCTGTCGGACTTGCTCATAAGTCCTATCCTGTTGGACAATCTGATTAACAGTCTGCACAAGGTGTGCCCAAAATGCTGCCTGTTGTTCACGATTGTGCTTAGCCCTGCTAAGCAGGATGTGATGGTGGTGCCTCAGGCCATCCAGTATTACATCATTCTCTGCAGTTGTGAATGGTGGATGTCTCCTTCGATACATGGTTCCTGAAAGATAACAAGAGGGAAACACATTACAGGACCAGATACATGGACATCCACTATGTACAGATCCTGCATGCCCATAATGGCCTGCACTATCCAGTGCTCCCTCACACGTCATACCCCACAGTCTGGAAATACACTACATGTGTGGATATCACCAAGATAGTTATGTCCCTGTGTGCAGAGACAGAGTCTGCTGAATGTCACTACACCCATCAGTGCAGTCTACTGTGGTGTGTCCCCTATGGGCAAATTCCCACTAATATGTTATACAGCCACTGTCAGACAAATAGCAGTGTGCTATTACAAGAACTATATGGGGGCAGCCCAGCAACACCAGTGTGCCAAAATAACAGAAAGCAATGCAAGCCTGCTGTAGTATATGCCCTTTTAGGCATCATACCTCTCAACTTTACAGATGTTTGCAGAATGTCACGATGTTTGCCTCATACATGTGGTCATAGTCACACAAACCTGTGGATGTCTGACAAATGGTTGGCTAATCATTGATTGCTGATGTAAGAATATACTGTCTGTGTCTCATACAGCACCAATTTGCCTTTTGAAGGTAATGCTCAATAGCAGTTAATTGCTTCTGCACCAATGTACCAATCAGTGTCTCAAAACTGCTAATTGCAGCCAAAACAGCTTAATTACATCAGTAGCCAATGAGATGCCACCACAGTGCAATATATAAGGCCTTCATGCAGGCCTTGGCCCCTTTCTTATTGTTTGAAATGGACATTACTGGGGTGTGGAGACTAAAGCATTACAGAGTATAGGTGCAACTGCTGTCCACTGTAAATATTTGTGAAATATGTGCACAGTTTTGCCTCATATGTTTGGTCAGTGTCCTACAACATTGTGGTCATCTGACAGTTCACTGGCAAACATTGTGGGCTGATGTAAGTAAGGGAAGAGAGACACATGAGTGTCACACTTCATACCCATCAGAATTTGCATGCTAATGCAGTAGCTGTTATACTATCACTCCACTATCTTTGTAGGGTCAGACTGATGAACATGTCCCATACCTCTCAACTGTACAGATTTTCGCAGAATGTCCAGATTTGTGCTTCATATTTTTGGCCAGTTTTTCATAAAATTGTGGTTTTCTGGCAAACTCATAGCAAGTCATTACAGATTGACATTAAAAAGTAATGACAGACATTTGAGTTTCAGACTTCATGCCATACAGAAAATTCATGTTAATGGAAAACCTGTTATTATATCAACTTTCTAAGTTTGTAAGAGCAGTATTTAAAAAGTGTCACTATTTTTGGGCCTTTGTCCCACTTTTATTTATGGCTTTGTCCAGATTTCTAGCTCTAAGAGGTTGAAAGGTATGACATATCCATATCTCTGGCTCTTTGCCACCCCTCCCAGTATGTATGGCTGTGTCCAGATCTCTTGCTCTAGGGGGTTGGGAGGTATGGTAGGTCTGTAGCAGCTACCTTTACATACAGCTATGCATGCTACAGGTTGCAGCTGCTGTTGCAGCCTACAACACTTAGGTGGGTTTGTTAACACTTTGCTGGACAGCAAGTTGTACATGTCACTGTGGCAGCTGTGGCAGGGCTGTCATTACGGCAGAGCCAGGGTAAGGGTATTTTGTACAATCCAATTGGTGAATGTGCGCAAGGTACATCTGTTATGCAACAATGAGAATAATAGAGTGGTAGACAACATATAGTTAGGTGATATGTATATGTGCATTGTGATTCTGCCTGCAGGCCTTTAACTTACAAAACTAAGTAGCAGTTAATTAAGTAGCAGTAAACTGTGGGGATTCAGACTGCAAGACACAGTCATTACTTGTTGTCTGCACAATAATGTAATTTAAAGTGTGTCAGAACACTGGAATTGAACCCAGGACTGTGTGTGGCAAAATGTACTGCATCCAAGGCATTTAATAGACTGAGGTACTAAGACACTGGAAAAGCATGTGTATTTGCAAGATATATGTGTACATATACAGGCTGTGAGAGACATTTCTACAACCATGAGTATGTATGTGGCTTTATATGGTTGTATTTCTGCACCAGGGTCCCAGTTGTACATGTACTTTGCCATAGCTGCCTTAGCAAGTGTCTTTCCACAAGTTGCTGACAAAAGGCCACATATACTTGCTATCACAAGCCTCACATGCATCCATTGGTATGTCTTTGGCTTTCCACTGGTATATTATTGCACCAGGGTCCAAGGTACACTCCTATTTCTCCCATTCCTTTTATATATCATTTACATGCTTAATGACAGTAGGTAGCAGTCCGTATGTATTGTGGAAACACCTGTGTAACCTAAAACCTGTGCACCATGGTGGTTTTATGCACTGTGCTATAGTTGAGCAGGGCCCTGGTTTGAGAATTAGCAGAGGTATTTACTTTTTACATGAGAGTAACACCATCATAGACACATAAAGACATTAGAGCTCTTGAAAGCTCATTTATGCTGAGGTAAGTGAAGGTCGGGTGGCATAATGTCAGGGTAATCTTATGGGCTAGGCTTGTAAAGGTTCCAGGGCCATTAGCCTAGAACACACCTATGAATCTATGAACCTAAATCTGTGCAAACCCACTTTAAAAAATATATAAAGAAAAGAAAAAAAGGGAAATAGGAAAGCGGTGAAATAGAGGCAAGCAGGGGGAAAGCATAGTGAACAGCAGGAAGGGTGTAGGAAAGAACCATAGCTATCCATTTTTTGTACGGCAACAGCTGTGCATTTTGACAGCTTTTTTAGATGAATTTGGACTTTCAAACCCCAGAGAGAGGGGTGAGGACAACATAAATTTGTTGTCAAGCCAATTGGATCACATTAGTTGCGTCCCATGGACACATGTGCAAAATGGAGAGCTATGTATGGAGCGACATATTTTTTATGCTGCAGATGCCCATCTTTTATTTTTAAGGAGAGAGTGGAATGTTGGGGAAGGGACATAGGTATGTGTGGGGAAGTCAGTGGAGTATGAGAGGATGCAATAGGAGACAGACAAAACAGCAGACAGGGGCAGTATGTGACACATGAGAGTGTAAACAGCTTGGACAGGGAGGGTGTTGTGGAATCAGAGGTGCATGTGCTTCCAGAAAGCAGCAGTGTAACTAAGGTCTCCACCCATGGGCAGTCAACACTGCTCCTTCACTGCTCCAAAGGTGGCTGTGCTGGAGGCTGTGTGCCAAGGCCAACCAGCCCTACCAGGTTGTCCAGTCTGCCCTCAGTTTGGTGCAGGTGATGTTCATAGCTCCTATGAATGATCTGGTGCATCATAACCAGTAGTTGCTGCTGGGTGACTGCCTCACCTCTGCCACCACTCCCGGGGGGGCTGGACCCTGTCCCCTGAGGCAGTTCCACCTGATGCTACAGGTGGTGCAGGGGCAGCAGAGAGGCCACCACTGGCCTGGGTCCCAAATGTTCCTGTTGAGGTAGGGTAGGCGGATCACTGGGAACCGGCCTACCCTGACATGCTGTGGTGACAGAGGTATAGCAATAAGTATAGGTTATTTATGAACAAAACATATTGTTAGTAATAACAGTATGCCAGAACAGTGGAAATAACCCAAGTACATAACAATGCATATTATGTGAAACACAACAATAAATAACAGAACAGTCAGTATAATAGCAGCATGCCAGTAACACGGTATAAGGCCAGCAAAATAGGTAATTCCACAAGATATGTTAAAATGCAACCATTATAATAGATGACAGTAATAAACACATGCCCCAAAATACAGTTTAATGTAACAACGTATGTTGATAGTGAACCACAATCAATGCATAACAATAGTAAATTAAGATAAGGGGTGGGGAGACAGAGAGAAAAACAGGGTATGTGTACTATTGTTGACTATATACTTGACAGCAGTACTACTATCCACTCAATAGGTCTGTCCTTTCTTTATGCATACAAGTCCCCTATAGCTGCTGTAGCATGTAAATACCTCTCAAGCTATCCGCATGGGGCATTATGGGCCAAGCTGTAAAAACTGTGGGTTCACAGCTACACACAACACGTGCACATCAGGTGGACTTATATAACTACCAAGGTGTACTGTGGGCTGGTGCATTGATACTCTGCTATTTAGGTAATCATGTTGATGATAAACCTGTTTCACAGGGATTACACACTACTAATTACATTACATGACAGCGTGACACTTAAAAGACATGCATGTGTACAGTACAGAAACTAAACAATTATCATGCTTTGCTTATTGGGCATGGGGATATAACCCAATACCAGTGACTGCAGAAGACATCTGCATGACATGTATGAATTGGCTGCAGCAATGGTTTTACAGACACCCCAGGCATACAGCCATACCAGGAATACATGTTACGTATTTCACTTTATTTTATTATTATAATATTTATTTCCTTTATTTTATGCTGTATTTTCACATTTTTGCTAATGATTCAGTCTGTGACATCCAAACACACAATTATTAATTGATAATATGTGCTATCTCACCCATTTACCTGTTGTTCCTGTGGAAAGAGAAGTTGTGAGCATTATATAGTGAAACCTAGTACTGGATCCAAACCTTGGTCTGTGTGTGCCAAAATGTAATTTATACAGTGCATTTAACAAACTGAGCTACTAGTCACCACTGATTATTGACTGACTGCTATTTGCTTACAGCTTACCTGGAAACAAAATATGACCTGACAATAGTACTACAGTTTTATACTAGCTTTCAGTGACAGTAGAACACACATGCATGAAGTATAAGCATGACAAAGATAGTAGGTAACCTATACATTACCATATACACTAAAGGTGTACACAATATATTGTTAGTGGGTTTAAATATCTGTGGAGTCAACAAACAATATCAAATAATGAAGTGGACTACCTCACCCATATACCCTGCTTACCTGCTGTTTGTGGATGACAGAGCATTATGTGAACAATTGTGGCCTAGAATCAGCCTTGACTAGAAAGAGAAGTTGCGAGCATTATATAGCTCTGAATCCACACTTATTACACAATAGACTTTATTGGCTATACCTGCACGCAGGTGCTGGTATTGTTTCATGTTTTTATTACACAGCAGATGTCATAATTCATATCTTGCAAAACAGTTCTGCTAACACACTTATTGCACAACAGACTTTATTGGAAATTCCTTCATGCAGGTCCTGGAATAGTTTTGAGTTTTTATTGCACAATAGTTGCGATTATGCAGGTGTTGCAATACAGCTGTAATTCCACACTTATTGCAGTAGAAACTTTATTGTAAATACTTTGTTACAGTGAATGCTTTACTCTTCCCTGCTTATTGCACTACAGTTGGCAGTATTCACTTATTGCAGTACAGCTCTTAGTCCAAATTCATTGCAATACAATCTTTACTGTATATACCTAATTGCAGTTAATGCTTTACTCTTTGTTGCTTATTTGACTATAGTTAACATAATACATCTGTACTCACCACACTCACAGAGCAACCTGGCCAAGCACCTGGCATGCACTTTGAGGTTGTGATCCCTCTCCTCTGCAGCTTTTGGAAGAGATGAACACCATTATGCATACCAATTTAGCAGACATTCAGATTAGATATTAGTGGTACACAGGTAAAAGTACTTACATACATGTGGGACATTCCCTGCCTGAAATTCTTGGACCCAGGTGTCCAATAGATTCCCCCTTATATCTCTTCTGGTCATCATAGTGGTGGCAACACTGCTCACCTGTGTGAGTGATACAAGTTGCACTGGTGAGATCCCTTGCCAGCCAGTCCCAGGACTCCGCCTTGCACTTTGAGCCCTGGTAACCTCAGTGCAGAAGCCAGCCTTCATGGTTTTTCCCAAGGAGTCCAATCAAACCATGGATTCCAGGATGCCCCAATGCTGTGCCCAAAAGTGTGAACCCTCACCAACACCTGCCATAGTATCCTTTAAAGACATAACTCCAATGGATTAAGCTGCATTCCCACCTGTTGGGATTAATATAGCCTGTTTACCCACCCTTATATGTCATTGGGCAATATTTGAAAATGCAGTGTGTCACTTAGCAGCACACAAACCAGCACAGCTAGGTTGAGCAGTGCGAAAACCCAAAGACCCATATGCTTAGCAGTGCTTAGCGATGCACAAACCAGTTAAGCAGAGCCGAGCAGTATGTAAACATTTCGAGCCATTATTGTGTTTATACAGTGCTTAGCAGGTTTTAGCATGCTTTAGCAGAGCCTAGCGAAGTGCAGCAAACCAGAATTTACAAATAATTGCCATAATTTATATTTCAACACTAAATGCTTATTTCCCTTCCATGTATTTAAACCCTGCACCTTCTGCTGATGAGGCTGTAACTCTATCCATTTGGCTACATGGATATGTGAAATTCTGCCAAATCTTTACATACACATCTGAGCTACGTATAAGCACTGCCGAGCACCACACCATGCCACGCAAACCCACTCAGCTATGTTTAAATCTGACATTTAGGTAAATTAAAAGCATCCGGTTTCTATTTTTAGCTGTCTGCCAGGTGTCTCAGCAATGCTTAACATTGCATTGCTGAGCTCCATTCCACAACCCACAAACATGCTTTTTAAATTAAAAAAAAGTACACTGATATAGTGAAATTGGGTAGTGCAGGGAGTGTCTTACTCATCTACAGACACAGTTAACACTACACTCCCTTCACTGATCCAATAACTGTATTCCTCATCTCTCTATCAGCAATACACCATGATTATTATGCATAGTGTGCTGCCGAAGGGGAACCAAGTACACAGACATAGTACCATTCCATATAGGCTCTACACTATGCCTACACAGATTTTATTAAATCCTGGGGACACTTTTTCTGTGAGTTGCTCAGAAAAAATGTAGTCACTAAAACGCAATAAGTAAATAAGTATGCTTATCTACTCACTTGAATGGTGCATAATGCTCATTTGAAATGCAATAAAAGCTGGTCTAATGTGCTGTATGCTGTCTGTATCAGTTTGTCAAAGGTTCACTTCCACGAACCTTTCTTTACCGATCCCAAACCACCCAACGTGCATGAATGTTCACATCGAAAAAAAAAATTTCATCAGGGAAAGAAAACACTTGGCCAACACTACACCAGAACACACACTGCAGTATATCAAACCCACCCAAGTAGGAGGCTGTGCCCCCCACCCCCCAACCATATATACCAACTCCGAGTTTGCACTACAGTAGGGAAAAAGGCAAATTTGTGCCAACTGCTTCCTTTCCATACTTAAATCTTTTGCAGATGTGAACATTTGCAGAACTGAATGTTCAGTGGTTTCAGGTCAATGAAGGAAGTTTTGCAAAAGTGAACCTTTGACAAATTGATATAGACCCTCTGTATGTATATCATATATATGTCAAAACTGATGGTGATATGACAACATACTGCAGTAGTAATACCAACAGTACCACTGTTTGTTAAGAATCACATGGAGAACTGTCATTAAATGAAGGCCTGAAAGCCCATAAAATTAGATATGCTTGCCTCTCACTGATGGGGATGCTGAGTCCATGATTGTAGACTCTTAGTACAACCCTAACCTGAGGAAACCATGAAAATTACCAGGAGAATTGATGGAAACCCTTTGAAGATACTCAAGGAGTACCAGGAACCTGGTTCAAGATTTAACAATAGAGTACTACAAGCTCAATAGTGGATGTAGGTTAAACAGAGCTGCAATACCAAAGATTACAGACTACTCTGTGTCATTAAGAAACTTTAAAACTATAACTGACCCAAAATTATATTATGCAGAGGTATGCTGTTTAAGTCAAAAGTGAACTTTAATTCAACTTTTGCATTGTAAATGAACTGCACTTAAGGAATGAAACTGTATCCAGTGTATTGCATTTGCTAAAGTAGAAGTTTTAACATGCCCAGATCAGTTGAAATATAAAAAATTGTACTATTCTGTTTTTCCATTCCTGTGTTACAGACAGCAGCTGTAGAAATATTGTGAGTTGATTACTCCAACAGAAAAACAATAGCAAGATTTTTTCTGATCTGTGGGTGAACCACACTTTTTTCAAACACTGAGTGACTCACAAAGACTCTAGTGCTGACCATCTTTAATATTGATCAGAATGTAATTGTCTTCAGGTCGATGAGTGAGGTTACTGATGGACACAGGCTCCAGGAACATATGTACATGATAGCTACTGTTCTGACCATGTCAAAAGGCAAACCACCCTTAGAAAACTGTGTAAGGATTACATAAATAACAGCTACCTCACTGGTTTCAAACGATATGATAGCCAGGAGAATATGGATCAGTCTGACTGGAAAAATGTTTGTCTTAACAACTTTCAAGGAAAGCACTTAAGGCATATATGGACATGGAAGGCGTCAAATAGTGGACTACTAAAAATCAAAGAAAGAAGTGTTAGCTAGGACCAGTGTGCCTTCTAAAATTCAAGGAATGACATTTCATTATCAAATATTTAGTTACTGTAAAATAAAGCACAAAATTCTAACCTAAATCTGTTTTCATATTATAGTTAGAGTCAAAAGGGATTGACAGTTATCGTATAATAATACACGTTTTAGCAGTTGATAAGTGTTCAAGAATAGAGAATGTCCCTGACTTCAGTAAATTATTTACTGAGTATACCTGTCCATCTAAAATTGGGATGGGAACTGTATTATCCCAGAAAGTGGGTGCTGAAGAGGAACGAGTCTTTTACAACAAAAGGAAGTTAAATAGGGCTGAGACAAGATACTAGAATGATTCTCTGTTCAGTGTATACTAAATTCAGTGCATTATTACTTACAGGGACACAGATTTACTTTATCGGTTCATAGGTGTGTACTAGGCCAATAGCCCTGGAGCCTTTACAAGCCTAGCCAATAGGATTACCCTGGCATCATGCCACCCGACCTTAGTTCCCAGTGCTTCTGTTGAGTAGAGTCACTGGAGTGATCTCCGGGGTGAATATTCTATTTCTCATCCATTCATCAAGATTTCTCTTGAAAAAGGCCAGTGAGGTGCTCTGTTTGACATGTATGGGAAGTCTATTCCATAGCATGTGCAGTCTCTGGGCTATGAACTTGTCCCTCCAGCATGTTCTGTTGATTGTGGTAATGAGAGGTCTCTGGAGCATGTGGTGGGGAGGGATTGGAATTTATTTAGATGTAGCATTTCTAACAGAGCTGAGTCAGACGTGGCTTTACAAGTCAAGCAGAGATCGCCTCTAAGTAGGTGATATGAGACAGGAATAGTTGGAGTTTTTGAGTCTGTCCATATAGGACAAGTGTTTAAGGCCTACGATCCTTTTTGTGGGGTACTTTTATGGCATCTTCAGTTGTTGCAGGTGTCTAGTGATATACATGCCAAATGGGGCTTTGAACTCGATAATTGGCCTAATCAGGGAAGAGTAGAGGGAGACAATGACCTCCTTCTTCCTGGATGCAAAACCCTTAGTAATGAGATGTACCACATAGAAGGACTTTCTGATTACAGCGGCAATGTTGTGGTCAAAAGAGAGGTTGCTGTCAACCTGTGTTCCCAGATCTCTTATAATGCCTTCTGTGTTCAGTGGACTACCATCAATGTGGTAATTAATGGGAGCTGGGTTTTTCCCAAAGGGGATGACGACACATGTTTTAGCATTGAGCTTAAGGCCATGGTTCTGACACCAGTCATTGGTCTCAGTGAGGCCTTTCTGTAGGATGTCAGCATCACTTGGGGAGTTAATAATGCCTCCAACTTGCAATCGTCTGCAAACTTTGTCAGCCAGAGTCCCTTCATGTTGGCTTGCACTTCTGAGAAGTAGATACCAAACAGGGGAGGACCCAGGAGCATGACTGGTCAGCAGTCTGACTTGGAGTCAGCTACTTTCACATTGTGGGCTCTATCTGTGAGCCAGTTTGCAACCCACCTGGTAATATATGGGGTTGATACCTAGCTTAGTGAGTGTTTCTATGATTCCTGAGTGGGGAATGGTATCAAAGGCCTTAACATGATCAAGGTAGGCTATATGAACCGCCTTGCCTTCATCCACAACTCTGGAGACTGACTCAGAGAAGTTGACCAACTTGAGCAGACATGATCTACCCTTCATAAAACCAAACTGTGTGGGATCCAGAGTTTGGGGATTCCCTATATCCTTGTTTATTAGGTCCATGATTATGCATTCCATAGCTTTGTGTATCAGACTTGTCAGGCTAATGGCTCAATAGTTCCCAGGGTCTGTAGTCGCTCCTCCTTTATGGAAAGGGGTGACTATAGCAGTGCGACATTCAATAGGGACAAAGCCTGAGGTAAGGCTGCGATTGAACAGGGCACACAGGTGAGGTGCCGGTTCACTCTGTAGTTCATGTAGAACACATCCAAGGATATCATCAGATCCCATAGAAGCTGTATGCTTGGCCTTAGACAGTGCTGTTTTAACCTGTGCAGCAGTAATACTGGGTGCCTGGCAATCTACTGGTATTGTGATTGGTCCTTTGGGGGGGGTAAAGTTGGCACTGAATCTGTTGGCCAGTATATATTGGCATTATCTGTTGGCTCTGTATATGACAGACCATTGTGCAGTAGCTCAGAGCAAATCTGGGTATTGCCGTGGAGATTCTTTACATAACTATAGAAGGCCTTGTGATTGTCTTTACTATCTGCTGCAATTCTGTTTTCATAGCTACCTTTTAAGGATTTGATGAGGGATCTCAACTTTTTGTTGAGGCTGATAAGGGAGATTTTCCAGTCTTGGGACTTCACCTTATTCCGCATCAGTTTCCTCCTTCTGTTGTAGAGTTTATTTATGGCAAGGGACCACCAGACTGGCTTCCTTGTTTTGGAGGAGAGCCTGTTAGCTCTATTGGGTATGGCGAGAGCCATGCATTTGTGTACGCGTTCATACAGTGCATTTGTGTATGATTTGGCAGTCATGCAACTATTCTCCATTTGCATGGGTGCCGTGAATTTAGCCACCTCTGTTTTTAGGAGCCCAAAGTTAGATTTGGAGAAGTTTTTCATGGTGGTTACCTTTGGGGGTGGGAGGGATATGCATTTTCAAGGTGATTAATTTGTGGTCGGATCTAACCAGGGAGGAGTTGACTATTGGTGTAGAGCAATGGTCGCCCATTTTAGTAATGACCAGGTCAAGGATGTTGCTACCTCTAGTGGGGGTAAGAATGAGCTGGTCCAGGGCATTGGAATTAATGAATTCCAGGAAACGTTGAGCAAGTGTATTGGTACATGAGTAGTTTTCCCAGTTAATGGAGGGGTAGTTGAAGTTGCCTAGTATGGGAGTATTAGGTTGGACCCTAATATTCTCCAGGGTGCTTAGGAATGTGGAGTGTGAGTCTTGGGACATGGTTGGGGACCTATAAGTGGTAACGCACCCCTGCAGTGGTTATGCAAGCAATAGGACATGAACACTGCATTATGTGGGTGAGCTTTAGTAGTAGTACCACTGTCTTTTTATTATGCCATCAGATGTAGGCTTGACAACAGCCAGAGGAATGTGAATGGTTTATCTAGGTCCCATAATTCATCCCATAGAATTAGAGGTTTTATGCGAGGTAGAGGATCATTGTGCCATAGTGGCTATATAATATGTCAGAAATGCTGTTTTGATCTGCTTACATGCACTATATAGATTGACAACCATGGTGGTGTGTAAATTCAATATATTGCAGCAGCTTAACTCTGTAATAGCACAGTTTAGTGTGAATCAATGGATAACTAATGCTGAAAGAAATATTAAAAGTTGATAAATTTAGAGATATTTGTCTCTGACAGGCAAAGATAATGATACAAAAGTGGAGGCTGTTGGTAGACCCCGACCAGAAGAAAGTGGAGAATACCAACTGAACTAATGAAAGTCCTATGGATCCTATGAATCTACTCAGGAATTGTCAGGAGTTTAAGCAATTTAAGCTTCACACCAAGAGTGTGGCTTTGTCAAGGGGAGATCCTGCCTGCTGAACTTAGTTGACTTTTTTGAAGCAGTCACCAAGGTTGTGAATGAGGGTAAGGCTGTGCATACAGCCTACCTTGACCTGGCCAAGGCCTTTGATACCATTCCCCACTCAGGTATCATTGATAAACTCATCAAACTAGGCATCAGTCCTTACATCACTAGGTGGGTTGCAAACTGGCTCACAGACAGGACCCACACAGTGAAAGCTGCGTATTCCAAGTCAGATTGTTGACTAGTCATGAGTGGAGTCCCACAGGGCTCAGTCCTGAGCCCTCTCCTGTTTGGCATCTATTTCTCAGTCCAGGCCAACACAGAAGGACTTTGACTGACTATGTTCACTGATGACTGCAAGCTAGGAGTCATTATCAACTCCCCAAGTAATGCAGACATCCTTACAAAAGGGCCTCTCTGAGACCAATGACTGCTGTCAGAACCATGGCCTAAAGCTTAACGCTCAAAAATGCTTTATCATCTCCTTTGGAAAAAGCTCAGTTCCCATGAATTACCACATTGATGGGAGCCCACTGAACACTGAAGGGGCCATAAGAGATCTGGGCACCCAGGTCAACAGCCACCTCACCTTCGACCATCACACTGCCAGTGTGGTCAGAAAGTCCTTCTACGTGGCACATGTTATAACCAAAGGTTTTGCATCCAGGAAGAAAGAGATCATCATCCCTCTCTACTCATCCCTCATTAGACCAATCATCGAATATAATGGCCTGTTTGGCATGTACCTGACTTGACACCTATAACAGCTGGAGAGACCACAAAAATACTTCAAAAAAGGATCCTAGGCCTTAAACACATGTCCTACATGGACAGACTCAAGAAACTTCAGCTGTTCTCAGTTTCTTATCATCTGCTTAGAGGTAATCTCTGCTTGACTTACAAAGCCATGTCCAACCCAGCCCTACTTGAAATGCTACACCTAAAGAAATCCCAATTCCCCTGCGCCACATGCTCCAGAGATCACAACCTCATTACCACAATTAACAGAACATGCTGGAGGGATAGGTTTCTCACCCAGAGACTGACAGTGCTCTGGAATAGACTTCTCATTCATGTCAAGCAGAGCACCTCTCTGACCCTCTTCAAGAGAAATCTTGACGAGTGGATGGGTAACAGAAAGTTCACTCCAGGGATCATTCCAGTTGCTGTATTGGATAGGGGCACTGTGAACTAACATCGGGTGCCTTTGCAATTTTTTTGAGCTAGGCTTGTAAAGGCTCCAGGGCCATTAGCCTAGTACACACCTATGAACCTATGAAGAGCTACTGTGTTTCACTGAGAGACTTTAAAAGCAAAACTTGTGTAAGTGGCCACATTATGTTAAGCAAATGTATGCTTATTTTACTTTAATTTGTATTTTTCATTGTAAATAAAACTGCACTCAAAGAAAGAAACTGTCTTAAGTGTGTTACACTTTCCACAATGCATACATTTAATATGCGTACAATTACAGTGGTCAGTTGAATAATTAGTCAACCAGTACGGGAAGGCATCACGGTCCTGAGAACCAAAATAATATTAACCAGTGGTATAATCCAGCCTTCTGTGATTGACCTAATCACTGTAGTATGACTTGCCTCATGGAACCAGCTGTGTAATGATAGACTTAGTCTATATATGTATTAAAGTAAAATGCCAACTTAGGGGCTCCTAAGTAAATGATATCAAGACAAACTGAATTCATCCTTGGTAAATACATTCTACATGCAGAGGTCAGCATGGAAGACTAAAATGTTTTATAGGAATGTATTTATGTATTAATTAATTTATTTATTCACTTTCTGTAACAAGTTAAAGATGTAGCAGAGAGGATTACTGTGTTACACCAATTTGGTTGTCTATTTGACAAACTGACATGGTAGATGAAGTAGGACGAAATGTAGATTTCTCATAGTTATGACAGTGTTTTGGGTTTTACCGACTGGAAAAGGAAACCTTCTAGTTTCACTTTACAGTCAGGTGTGAGGCAAAGTAGTGAATGTTCTACAGGAATTGTAGGTGATGGATTGTGTTTGCTGATGTGGGAAGCCATTTTATGGTCTTATTTAAAAGGCTTCCTGGGTATATCTGATTACTATAGCATATACAGTGTTAAATTAAAATTAGCTATGTTTTAGGTATTTATTAGCCTATTCAAATATTGTACAATTTCTATTATAAATCTCTTTTTATGAATGCACTTTATGTCACTTTTATCAAATCATGTTAAGAATTCAGACTGGAATTAATATCTGTGTTTTATTCATATCTGATGCAATTAATATTCAATAATGACTATAAACTTTGTAAAACGTTTTAAAAGTAAATACATGTGCAGAAATACAATGTTGTTACAAATTATCAAACATGTTTCTGTTCCTTAGCCAATCAGCACAGGACCTATTTCAAAACTTAGGATAGTTGGGGTATAATACTCCAATGCATGTCTAATAAGACTGAATCAAATATAAGTAGTAATGAAAAATTTTATTATATACTAATACATTGACTAATGATTATAGAAATATATTTCTTATACATTATCATAAATATTTCATTTTTATTGAGATA
Organism: Protopterus annectens; assembly: GCF_019279795.1. Lineage (NCBI taxonomy): Eukaryota > Metazoa > Chordata > Ceratodontiformes > Protopteridae > Protopterus > Protopterus annectens. The sequence goes on along the minus strand of NC_056743.1, from coordinate 1,562,595,117 downwards.
CTAATTTATTTATTTATTTGTTTACACTGGGAAAGTCTAACTAGCAGGTAGACCCTTTTCAGTGGAGGTCTGGGGTAAAATGTTACAGGAAATTACAAATAAAGGAAGCTTCCAAACTATTTATAAAACTTGCATATCATATATTGACAATGATGTACAAAGGTCATTAAAGTGATTTTATGAGCCAGTATCTATACAGTATGATGTCATTTATTCAAAGTAGTTCTCAATTAAAAAAGTTTAAAAAAATTAGCATAGCTGAAGATTAGGACAGTTACAAACATGTATATAGTATAGAATATACAAAATATATAGCTTTGTCACTCGGCAGTACGATAGAGCAAAAATGCCTTATCTTGGAGAAGGTTAATTGTTCTATCTAACTCAGAGTAAAGTTTATTGCAGCCTTCCTTAATTTCACCTTGATATATTCATTTATTCTTTTCACTTCTACAGAAAACCATTTTAAAGCTTGCTTTAAACATTTTACTCATCTGTCTCTTCACTTAAACATTCAAGTTACTGCTCACAAGCAGAGATTATGGCATATCTCATACTTTTGACAGAAAACAAGAAACTCTGTCCATCCATGCCCTAAAGATCCAGTTAAAAGCAACTAGACTTTAGAATCACAGTGTTTTGATTTGTCTAAGATGGAAGCTGTTTGTAAAAATGCACTGCAAATTGTCTGTTAAATTATTATGGTATTAATTCCATTATACTGTGTTCTGTCCAATATTTTGTAATGTCTCATAGCTGAAAAATAAGCTTTTGGTATAAAGAACCTATTAATAAAATAAGTAAGTAATTCTAACAATAGTTGTTATCTTAAAGCAGTGCAATTCTTCTATGAAATGTTTGTTTTCAAGTGATACTTTATTTTGAGGTTTATTGCATTGGTATGGTCATCCATTAAGAGAACCATTGTAAGTTTAATATTATTATTTCATTTATGTAATTGTCATTTATTTTTCAGTAAAACTGCGACTAGGAAAATGAGAAAGGTTGATAATCTTTTCAAGTATGTCCATTTCACAAGTTATATCTTTAAATATCCATTTGTGTCTGTAATGATCACTTCTTTGACAACAGAGAACTATAATAAAGGATTATGCACAAACGTGAATCATAACAAAAACATACATTGTCATATCTCCTGTCCTAACAAATGTGTTTTAGAGAATGCAAGCCTACAGATACTTTTTAATAGGGGTAGTCTACTGCTGGAAAAAGCCACAACATTTAAAAATTATTTTAGTGGTAGATTGTGTTTTTCTTCCAACAGGAACAGCAAATAGCACTACTTAATAAAGTCTCATGATGGATTGATTATTTATAATCAAGCTATGAGCTCCAAACTAGGAACCAGTTCTCTAATGAGACATCTGTGACAGTGTTGTCAAATGCCTGTAATACAACCAGGTTTCTCTACAAAATTCTTAGTTAAAATAATAAGAGGGAATGCCGAACCTTGCATCACAGACTGATTTTTGCAAGTCCTTTCAACAGAGGGAAAACATCTGGGCTATATGTAAAGTCCCCCGCTGAGAAATCTCTTCTCAGAATCAGCACTTCTGTATTTCATGAACCTTTATTTACTATAAACGAACTTTGGCTGAAATAATGCCATCCATGTGTTTTATTACAATCAGCATTAGTTATTCAATCTGTAAATGACAGATGAAGAGATAATGCTATTCTGCCTCAATTCCAGAGCTTAGTATTTATGTCAGATTGTTAGTAATGAGAAATGTTATTGTACCTGTCACAAACTCACCATTGCTGTACTATTTAGTGGTGAGAGTGCATATATGTACCTGTCGTTGTGGATTTTCCCTCACCTTTCAAATAATAAAGTTAAAAAAAAGTGTATTTTTAGTTAATTATTTTAGTTGATAATGAGTGAATGAAATGCTTTTAAAAGACTTTTTAGCCACAATGCAGATAAAAGACAAAATGAAACGATCTAAAATAAGTTCAGAAACCAGTAGCTAAGTATAGACTTAAGTACAACCACAAGTATAAAGAACAAAATTAATAAAAGTGGATTCAACATAGAAATGATTGGTATCATCACAGTCACATTAATAAACCTCAGAACAAATAAAAAATGAACACTGTGCTGAATTAGAGGTTGAAGTAATGTTGGTATAAAGCAAAAAAGAATCACGGAAGTTAGCCCAAGTGGCCACCTAGAACAAGATACAGACAATTATTCAGCAATTCACCCAAGGATAAAAGAAACCATGACTGAGTTAGTCACTAAAGGTAATGGAAAGGTACTGCTTAGGGAAAAGTTTACAGTGCCTTTTTGTTGTGACTTTCGGCTTTTCCTGGTTAGGGGTCGCCACAGCGGAACTCCGGTCTGCTAATGATTGGCAGTTGATTTTTACGTACCGAGTTGCCAGCCCTGATGCACAACCTTCAACGAAGGTACACCCATTCATGCATGTCTCCACGCACAAGACGCTCTAACTGAGAGTCGAACCGGACAGCGTCTTACTGTGAGGCGACAACGCTATTGATAGGTATTCTTGAGAAAAATGTATGTAGTCAAACTAGGGTGTGACCAGAAGACACTAAATGGAAAAGACACTTACCTGTTCTCCTAAAACAGTTGTATTTACAGAGATCCTAGAGTAGTGGTAATGTTAATTCAGGTATCATATGATCTATGCTTTCTGCAATTAACTTGAAAGTTATCCTTCACACTGGAAATGAGTTGAGACTCACAGATATACAAACAGAGATCCACTAGGGTCTTTCTAAATTGTATCTCTTTAATGAAAAATGACCAAAACTAATATAATCAAATAGATCAACAGTAGAGACACATATAAAACCTTAGCACAAAAAATAGCAGTAATGTTAATTCAGGTATCTAAGCCCCCTTACACTCAATGTGGATTCTGCAAAAACATTTTACTGATAATTTGTAACCTCAAATTTAGAATACAAAATGGGTGTTTAACAGGTACTTCAAAAAAAAATAAGATTTTATATTTCTGAACCTGCCAGGATATTTAAACTCATGAAGACAAGTCTATTCCATCACAATAAACAGCACTAAAATACAAACTGTCTGCCTTTCCTGAGATTCTCATCAAAATATGAGGCTATGGCTTTTGCATCCTAGCCCAGGTTTAAGTTTATTATAGTGCTTATGTCCTAAGCACTTTTTCATAACAAGCAACTTAAAACAGTATAATGCAGTTCAAAATCTAACCAATAAAAATTATCAATAAATATGTAATACATTTGTTAAATAACCTTCTTACTAGACAACAAACCCCTGCTGCAAAAATGGCAATTGTTACACTAAGTATGCAACACTGGAATAATAAGAAACTTTGTAAATTAGTAAAAACATGAACAGATACCAATTGCAAATAGCTGCAAGCCAGTATTGCCAAGTTCTCCAATAATGTCCTTAATTATTGTATATAGCTAGCAGGTAAAATTAAGCAGAGCAGACTTGTTTAAAACAGATAACACTGATAGATAAAATAAAGCAGCAAACAAGCATGCCAGCTGGCAAGATATTCTTGAACATTCCAGACTTAAAACAGGCTTCAGAGAAAAAAAATCATGATGTTTCAATGTTTGTCATTTAGCAAGCAACTTTCTAAGGTTGTAAGGTTAATATCTGCCCCTGATTTTGGACCTTTGCCCACCATTACTTTTTGGGGTCTATATTAGAACATCGAAGTTTCAGAACTTTGAATGTTCTAATATCGACACCTACTAACCGAAAACTGATAAGACCGAAAATTTAGAACATCAATTTTTTTCCTAGGGAAAAAAATTTGCTGTTCCAAAACACATATACACAACACAAATACACCAAACAAACAGCAATCCACATACATACACCTAAAATTTTACATCTAAACCTAGACTAAACTATACATACACCACTATCTACCCACTTACCTTAATCCAAACCCTAACCCTATGGTCCATCACTATTGCACACACACCTCACCCGCGCCCTAACCCTAACTCACCTATCCCACCCTAACCCTCAAGTCCACACATTCGCACACTTACCTGACCCACGTCCTAACCCTAACTCACTTATCCCACCCTAACCCTCACGTCCACACAATCGCACACTTACCTGAACCTGACTGTAACTTTCCACCGCAGAGCTGAAAATAGTGAAGCAACAGGAATGGACAACCAGATTCTTTCCCTAGGAAAGAATTTGGTTATCTAAAACTTTGCTATTTTCAGCTTTCGCTTATTAGGTGTCAATATTAGAACATTCGAAGTTCTGAAACTTCAATGTTCTAATATAGACCCTTACTTTTTGGCTTTCTTTTTATTTCTAATTAAGAGTTTGAGATGTATGTGGGTGGTTGCAGTGGGTTGTTTGCTACATTGTGGCAACATTGAAATGAGAACAGGCATTTCTGCATGGAAGTTATTTAAGCATTTATTAATTTGATCATAATCAAACATTTAGGTATACAGTTACAGTTATACAAGAGGCATGGAAGTTATTTAAGCATTTATTAATTTGATCATAATCAAACATGTAGGTATACAGTTACAGTTATACAAGAGGCTGTGGTTAATGGCCACATCTATGCTTTTTTGTGTGTTTTGTGTGTGTGTGTGTGTGTGTGTGTGTGTGTGTGTGTGTGTGTGTGTGTGTGTGTGTGTGTGTGTGTGTCTAAAAGAGGGTTAAAATAAATTACTGTGGACAGTTTTTATATTTTTATTTTATTTCAATCTATTTGAGGTGTACACAATAAATATATGTGGCTTTAATTGCTGAGTTCAGGGGCAGTCTGTAAATGATAGTAACTGACACTACTTCCATTTGTTCAAGTTAAGCAGTCATGATTCTGGCTTTGAAAAACTAGTATGCAGCTTTGTAATGCCAACTGGAATAATTTATTGTGGCTATGTCAGACATCTGAGGTATGCACAGTCAATAAACTGGCTATAATTGATGTGTGTGGGGTTTCCATGATGAAAATGACTGCACAGGGGATGGCTGCAATGTTTCTAACATTAGCAAATTGGCCATTTTTCACTTTCAATCACAGCCAAACATCAGCATTGCACAATATACATGTCTGACTGTGGAGATGTGTGATAGGATATGTTTGATAGCAACTGATCATTGGCATAGTGGTACAGTTAGCAATATTGTCATCTAACAGCACTTAGTTCCCTGGTTGAGGTTTTGGCTGTAATTATTTCTGAGTGGAGTCTGCTTGTATTCTTTGTCTCTGCATAGGTTTTATCCATGTGATCTGGTTTCCTTTCCCAGACCATCCTCTGAATAATGTATGTCTATGGATATTGGTCCTTTTATTGTCATTACAATCAAACACCATACACAGGGTATAGAGAACTACACTGATTGACTGTATTACAGTGACCATAAAACAGTGGTAGAACACTTTTCAATTAAGCCATGATAAAGGACAAATTATTATCCCAAGGATAAAAATTCAAAGGGGGATATTCCAAGGTGACTCTCTGTCATGGCTGCTATTCTGCCTTGCCCTTAACCGATTAAGCTGCCTACTTAGCTTAGGTCATGGCTATAATTTGGCTCCCAGAAAAAAACAAAGTGTAAAGACTTCTCATCTTCTCTCTGTTGATGATTTAAAACTTCATAGCTTATCATATGAGGAACTGAAAGCACAACTGCAAATTGTTAAAACTTTTTCAGATGATATAAGAATGTCTTCTGGTCTTGATAAGTGTGGAAAAGCAATCTTTAAAGCAGGAAAGCTGCAGCACCAAGAAAAGATCAGTTTGGCTCAAGAATGTGATATAAAAGAACTTGAGCAAAAGTAAGTGTATAAAAATTTGGGAATTGATGAAGGATCAACAATAAAACATGAACAAATGTGAATAAAACATAGTAAGGAATACTTTAGTAGACTTAAATTAATCCTGAAAACAGCTTTGACACACAGGAACAAAATCCAAGCTATAAACCAATTTGCTCTTCCTGTCCTAACTTACAGTTTTGGAGTGACTGACTGGTCCCAAAACATGTTGGCTAGATTAGATAGGAAAACAAGAAGGATGCTTCATGCCCACCAAATGATTTATAAAAAATCAGTGCATACCAAGATTATATATTCCCTGTTCCAAAGGAGGGATGGGTCTCCTTGAAATTGATTACATGTATAGATCTACAATTGTGGAACTCCACACATGTTTTGACCTCACAAGACCCAAATGTAGTGAAAGTTTTGAAACATGAGGAGAATAAATCTAAGATGACTTCTCTGCTTAATCTAGCAGAAGCATATTGGTGTCCAGCAGGAATGGAAATCAAACCAAAAGTGGATAAAAACCGGGCAGCAACTGAATCTGTCAAAAAACAAAAGAAAGAATATAAGTATAGAAAACTTCTGGAAGAACCTCATGTTGATCAGCAACAAATGCAGGAATGGTTAAGGGAAGGCAAATTCAAACCAAGAGATGAAGGTTAATATTGGCGGTCCAAGATAGTGGGCTGCATGCAAATGACAGTAGTATTAGTCACTTTCATTCACAGTCAGCCCCTGAACCCAGCAATTAAAGCCACATTTATTTATTGTGTACATCTCAGATATCAGATTGAAATAAAATAAAAATATACCACAACTGACAGTCAAGAAACTCCAGGCAAATACTCTGCTTAGAACAAAAATTAAGTCCAAACACATAAATTAAGCAGAGTAACTCAATGGCTGTGTTCAAAGTCAAGCAAAATTTATTAAATGATGTAATGTAAGTGTAAATGCTAGAGTTCATAGGTAAACTTGTTATAGAAATAATTTATTGCATAGAACGTGGATCCTAATCAACAATATTGTTAAAGATCAGGGGATGAGAATTTCAGGGTTATGTGTAGATGATGATAAGTTTGAGGAAGAGATGGCGGACTTATCAAAGAAGTTTGTAGATAGAAGCTTCCAACCACATAAGGTAAATGCAACCTTATCACAGGTAAAAGGACTATGAAGGACACAAGCTAGACACTATTTATCGGAACATGATATGACAAGTATTAGACAACATGTTAAGAGTAATTTAATGAGAATGCCGGTATATTATTCTAGTAATGTCAAACAGGTTTTAAATGTATATAAAAAATTTTGGCCAGTTCTAACAGCGGATGATAAAATAAAAGATATAGTGGGCTCACAACCAAATTTTACCTTTAAGAATATGAAGTCATTAAAAAGAATTTGATGCTATCCAAGATCAAGATGTGACAATGTTGAGGCTATAAAGATTACTAGACCCTGTGGCAAGTCCAAACTTTGTGGATGTATAGATGATACCAGTCAGTTTTTAGATCCAGACATGAATGGGAATTTTATTTTCAATGTTAATGCTGATTATAACACTGTGCATTTAGTCTACCTTGCATATTGTGTAAAATGTCAGTCCTTTTATATAGAGAAAACCATTCATAAATTTAGATACCAAATAAGGGAACATCAGTATAATATAGCTAGGCAAATTTCTATGAATGCGCTAGCTAAACATGTTATGAATCATAGTAATAAGCATTATTTTAAGTTTTTAGTTATTCATAAGGTCGAGGAGAGTGAAAGGTTGGGGGACATTATTAATAAAACAGACGAAAGGGAGACTGGATGGAGCATTTGGTACCATTGAGTGGGTACCATACCAATCGGTGGATGAATGTGGCTGATTCCATCTGTTGTTTGATCACACGTAATGGTTATTGACCTGCTGTACCACAGTTCCACACCATTTCAGCTTACCCACTGATTCAATTGCTTCCTGTAGCCCTATCCTTTGCTTTGAAATCAACAGCCACCACTGCCTATATTCTTTAGTTTACTAGAGAACTTGACAGAATATGCTTTCAGTGATTTGAATTTGATCATGTTAGTTCCAACAAAAGGAATATAAGCAGCATGTGTTATAGTCTACAATTATTATGTATTGTATAACATGTATGGTCTACAATTATTATGTACTGTATAACATGTATGATCTACAATTATTATGTACTGCATAACATGTAACTCCAACTTAGCCTATAATTTCTTTTCCTCCATCTCCCTTAAGAAGATCTTTATGACTGATCCTAACTCTACTGCCTCTTCAGAAAGGCCATTGGACAGCTGCCCAACTACCATTCTTCCTTGTTCATTGAAATGTTCTTAGAGAATGCAGTTTGTCTATTTGAGGCTGGGTTCTAATGACCTGAGAATACTTCAGAATAACTTACAGTATCATTATATATATTATCTACTAGTTCGTATAAATATCTGGAGAGTCCTCAAGCTTGGAGACTTGCACAGAAGGGATAGGCATACCCATTGGGAAGGGAGTTGGGCAGTGGGCCTTGATCTGGTTATATCCACTACTTCACCTGATGACCTAGTCTTGGCCAGTGAGTAAGAAATATGACATAAGCAAAGACTGGACAGCAGTCATGTAAGAACAAGGCCACTCAAGCCAGTGACAGTAGGCCATGTCAGGTGCATGTGAAGGACCACACATATGCACAATGTAAGGGTTCAGATGATCCTAGTCATGAAGAATGTGCCCATTTCATCACCAGTCAATAATGTTGTCATCTTCAGGATGATGGCAAGAGCACTAACTCCATGATAGTTGCCTGAATGGAGGTGCTCCCCTCATGATCGCTTTCACCATAGAAAAACTGGAGGGATGCCCCAATCTCTAGGGAGTAAACAGGCTCAAGTCGGATTGGGTAGGGCTTAATTGTCCACAAGAAGATGAGAAAAAAGACACAGAAAAAAATAACAGACACATTAAATGAATCTCAAGCAGCTATAAGTTTGTGATTTCATTTGTAGAAATACAGGACGATGTGCTGATGTAGACCCTGAAAAAATAACAAAGCGCAACAAAAATTTCAACTCACAGCAACAGCAGCACTGCAATACCCAAGAGAAGTACTATAAAGATTTGCAAATATGCAGTACAGAAGGACAAAAAGAACTTCCACAGTCACACAGCACTGATGCAATATACATTGAAAGATAATACATCATATCTATTTTTAAAGTTACATGATCAGTGTTACTTTATATGGGAAGGCCCTAAACTGGACAAAGTATCTGGTACATTGTTATGAACACATATGTATTAATGCCAGTTGTGTATCAAGTATCATCAGATAAAATTAAGAGTAGTTTGTATAAAATTAAAACAAGTACAGCTAATAGTTAGAACATTTTGTGAAATGTCCACTGGTTTCAACATTCACAAATCAAGTAACCATTATTTGTTTTTCTTGTAGCTGCTCCCTGGCAGTGACTTGACTGCTAAGTAAAACAACTTGCAATGACCTTGTACATGAAAGACAATACAAATCCTGACTCTACTGACCTGTAATTTTCTGAAATAAGGAGTGGTTATTATTATAACTTTACTAATTCCATAAAAATACGGCATATTTCCAATATAAGCATACAAAATGAAGCATAAAATTTAATAATAGTTACCTTTACAGTGCACTGATGTATTATGCAGTAGAAATGACCCATAAATTACACTTCACATCTGCAAAATGTTATACTCCTTTATTTATCTTTCCTATCTCACTCACTCACTCACTCACTCACTCACTCACTCACTCACTCACTCACTCACTCACTCACTCACTCTTTTTTGAAATGCTATGAATACTATAGAAACTTGCACATTTAAAATTTTCCACATTTGTTTTTGAAGAGTTAACATATGTATATACTTTCTAAAGCTGGGCGTGAGTCCAGTAAATTACTGTTTCTAGATTTTACATTCAACGCACTGAAAAGGCTACACTTATAGTGACTACAAATTCTAGTGTTGTACACATCCATATGGGTTCATAGGTGAGTACTAGGCTAATAGCCCTGGAGCCAACACAAGCCTACCCTAAGGACATACCCAGATGTCCTGTTGCTGGACGTTAGTTCCCTGTACCCCTATCGAGCAAGACTGTTGAAATGATCTGAGACCTGGTTCAAGGCTCCAGAGACCACCCCAGCGCTACCAGGCTACACAGCATATCACATCTCCTGACCCTCAAACCTTGACTGAATCCCCAAAGGATGTGTGGACCAAAGCCCCAAAGGAGGTGAACATAGGAACATGGTAGGCAAGTGATCAGAGGGCCAAAAGATGCCTAGCCATATGTATATTTAAACAGAACAACTTTAAAGTTCTTGCCACCCTTTTCAAGCACTTAATAGTATTCATCTCCCAAATGGAGCAGGACCGTACATGATAACCGCGGTGTAAATTTGCATCTATCCATTCCAGTTATCAAGACTAACACTAAAGGTAGCCACATTAGTACTTTTATTGACCAATAAGGGTAGTTTATTTCATAGGCTAGGAATACCTTTAGTTAGGAAATTTTCCCTTCAGTGAGTTTTATTTATTTGTTGGTCAAGATTTAGGTGTTTAGTGTGGATTTTTGTAGAGCCATTGGTTTTGCAAAGAAATAGGAGGTAAAATAGGACTGGATCTTTGATGGTTCAAAAAGCGAGACGCAAGTCATCTCTCAGCAACTTGTAGAAGGATAGTGGTGCTAATCTACTGGAGTAGCTCAAGGATTTAAGGCCTTTCATTCTTTTGGTTTGAAATCTTTGGGACATTTCTAATTCAGCAATATGCTTGGATTTGTGCAAGCCAAAGGAGGCATTGTATTCAAAGATATTTCTGTTAAACATAAAGTGTAATGGTAGGATGATTTCAGTGGATCTTCAAGATATTTCCCTAGAAATTAACTGAGACATTGAAAGGATTTCCTGACTATGATGGAAGCATGATGACTGAATAAGAAAGCGAGTTATACACATAAGTACACAGGTGTCTTATGACCACATATGTCTGAAGAGCAGTATCATTTATAATGCGTTTATATTACCTCATCGAAATTTTACTGCATCTAAGCAATAAATGTCGAACACAGTTGATCAATGCAGCAAAATATCGAACGAGGATAAAAAAAAAAAACTAAAGGGCGCCCACTCTCCACCCCCTCCCCGCTACTTAAATTATATCAACTCCAAGACCGCACTACATTGAGGTAAATGGAAATCTCCCCCTACAAAGATTTCCATTTACCTGGCCGATATTCTTTGCTTTCAATATTGTCATGCCAACAATATGAGATTCGATATTGTCAGCTTGCGACAATATAATACAGACCCTTTATAATATATGGGATGGAAGTCACTTTGTGACTAAATTCAACTATGCTGCACTTTTTTTCCATTTAGTTTGAGACAATTTTTGATACAGCATGTACGTGCATATTCTAGCCCTTGCTGGAGCTATTTTGTATCAGTGCTCAGTTTGCAAACTTCAGTAAATTTAACCAACCACACTTCTAGGATATATATTCATTGATAGATAGATGCATACATATGTAGATGGTTGTAATTCAAAAATTTGAATACTCATCTGGTTGAAAAGTTTTTGTGGATGTAAAGCAGAGAAAATGCACAAATAGGTGAAAGATCATCTGTGAGAATCACATATGACTGACTTTAATTTTATATAATGTAGCTCAGTAGGAGTGTGTAGGAAAATTAATGTTTGAATAAAAAAGTGGTGGCTGTGAAGTTGGTGTGTGTATGCAATTGTGCGAGGGTTAACGTTAGAGTATGGGTTAGGTAATGGGATACATTCAGGGTTGTGCATGTTTTATGTTGTGTCTACTGCCTGTACTGTTGTCATGTGCAGTGATACTGCTAGCAAAGGGGATTTTAGTAAGGTAATATGTAGAGTTCATCCCTCTGCACCAGTTCATTCATGTGTGCTAACCCTAACCACAATCCTAATCCTAACGCCAAGCCTACACATTACATTATGAAAAAACCTTACCCTAACAGTACCAGTACCAAGACAATACTTGAGCTTTGATTTGTCACTGGGGTTTATTGATATACGTCTTTTGTAGTGGAATGCTTAGTCACACGATCTTAGATGTGAATATTTCTGAGCCTCTGTTTTGAGTTTTCAGCCTTTCGTGATAGCATCATATATACATGTTTATAATATATATACATATACATACCTTCTCCAAAACATCATACACATGCATACGCACTATATGTGTGTGTATATATATATATATATATATATATATATATATATGGTTCCCATTCAGAAGGTCGAACGGCTGAAATCTCGAAATGCATATGGTCGAAGCCATTTGCTCGAATTTCAGAAGCTCGACCTTCTTAAAGGGAAATAAAAAAAAAACAACAAAACACAAAACAATGTTTCTGCAGGGGGGCAAACCCCCCTGCACCCCCCACACAACACGCTACTTTTTTATTCCAACTCTGAGATCGTACTACAGCGCAGAAAGGGAAATCTCGCATTCTGCGCTGTATGCTGATCCCCAGTCAGAAGGTCGAGCTTCTGAAATTTCGAGCATATGGTCTCGACCATATGCATTTCGAGATTTCAGCCGTTCGACCTTCTGAAGAGGAACTGTATATATATATATATATATATATATATATATATATATGTATATATGTATATATATATATATATATATATATATATATATATATATATGGGTCTACTTTTATTAGTCAAAGTTACATTGCTTCGACTAACAAAAGTATGACCCGACATCCACGAAAGTGCACTTCAGTGACAGTGCACTTACACAAAAGCCTATTCACCAAAACATGGTACAGTGGGGATAAGGAAATATATCCTTTTCCCCACTATAGTGCGATCTCGGAGTTGGTATATTTAAGTAACAGGGTTTTTTGTTTATTTTGCATTTATTTTGCTGATTCAGTGAATCAGCTTAATAAATACAAAGTAAGCAAAAAATATTATTTTACAGGGGTCAAGCCCCCCCACTCCTCATGTGGGGGGCCATGCCCCCCCACACCCTTGCTATTTAAATATACCAACTCCAAGATCACACTACAGTGGAGAAAAGGATATATTTCCTTATCCCCACTGTACCGTGCTTCAGTGAATCGGCTTTCGTGGAAGTGGGGCCGTACTTTTCTTGTTCGAAATAATGTAATTTCAAACAAAAAAGTAGACCCATATAACTATATATATATATATATATATATATATATATATATATATATATATATATATATATATGGGTCTACCTGACATGGTCGACAGTTCATATAGTCGACAGTTTATTTGGTCGACAGTTCATTTGATCGACAAGCATTTTACCAATGTGGGGGGCTGTGCCCCCACCCCCCCAACTATATATATCAACTCCAGGGTTGCACAACATTGAGGAAGGGGGCAAATCTGCTTGTCGACCAAATGAACTGTCGACCAAATGAGTGTCGACTATATGAACTGTCGACCATGTCAGGTAGACCCATATATATATATATATATATATATATATATATATATATATATATATATATGTGTGTGTGTGTGTGTGTGTGTGTGTGTATTATATATTTATAACTATATATAAATATGTGTATATATATATATATATATATATATATATATATATATATATATATATATATATATATATATATATTTATATGGGTCTACCTGACATGGTCGACAGTTCATATGGTCGACAGTTTATTTGGTCGATAGTTCATTTGATCAACAAGCATTTTATATATATATAAGTTCATAGGTGCATAGATGTGTACTAGGCTAATGGCCCTGGAGCCTGTACAAGCCAAGCCCAAGAGAATTCCCTCGCATTATGCTGCCCAAAGTTAGTGCCCAGTGCCCCTACTACTTCTAAATTTCGAAGTTTCAAAATGTGAACGTTAATGTGGTTGAGACCATAAGACTGAAGTTTTGAAATGTCAAACAATTTAAATGGAGATTGCCGTACAGTGCAGAATGGTATATTTAGTTTTCCTTGCTGTAGTGCAATCTCAGATTTGGTATATTTAATTAGCAGGGGGTGTTGTGGGTGTATGGTGCTTTGACCCCCTGCAAAAATGTAAAAAAAAAACAAAGAAAAAAATGTTTTTGTTTTTATTTTTTTATTTAAATTTTGAAGTTTCAAAACTTCAGTCTTATCATCATGGCCATAAGAAAGTCGACGTTTTGAAATTTCAAAATTTAGAAGTAGACCCATCAGCCCCTTTTTTCCTATTTTCTACATGAGGCCTGGGTGTCTTTCTTGATTTAGTACCAATCTTCTACTGTCCTTGATGGTCATGTCTGATTGACACAAGTCTTCTCTCATGCAATCCATCCATCTGTTTTCTGGCTGCCTTTGTTTCCTCTTACCTTCTTCCTTTTTTTGCAAATCTTCTTCACCAGATTGTTTTCTGTTTCCCTGTACATGTGCCAAAACCTCTGTAATCTGTTGTCTTTGATCTCTGCAATTGGAGTACTTTGGCTTCTTGTCTGATGTCCCCATTTTTTCATCTGTTGCACAGTGTGCATCCTACCATCCACCTCAGGCACTTCATCTCCATCATCTCTACCTTCCTCATCTGCTCCGCCTTCACTGCCTGATTTCTGTACCACACAGTAGTACTGGTCTAACCACTGTTTTGTATAGCTCACATTTCAACTTCTTTGCCATTCTTCTGTCATATACCATCCCTGACACTAGCTTTGCTCTCCTCATTCAGACCTCCTTTCTCCTCCGGACTTCCTTCCTCCTTAATCACCTCTGCCAGATACGTGAAACTGTTAACCTGTTCCAGTATTTTCCCTTCTATCTCAGCTTTCAGCTTCTGATTCCCATATTTGCTGCCATGGCACCTATCATGTCTTTACTCAGTTTCATCCCATGTGCCTTCAGTTTTACATTCCATTCAGTAAACTCTCAGTTAACTGGAACTCAAGCAACCGGCAAAAAAATATCAAAGAAATACATTACAATTTTCATGTGTTGCATTTTCTGTTTTCCCCTGCAGAAGCATACCTTATGTTTTTAGAGTTTTAGAGTTTTAAAAAGGAAGACAGGAATAAATTCCCTCTCTCTCCAACCTGAGATCAAGATAAACCAAACAAATAGCATAGGGTACATTATTAGTCAGGCCTATTTTTAATAGTAACTATCAAGCAACCAGAAACTACAGTTATCCGGCATGTACCAATCCTCATGGGTGCCAGTTAACTGAGAGTTTACTGTATTATTTGCAGAAGTTCTTCTTCAGAGGCTGCTTGTAATGCCATATCTTCTGCATTGAGCAGCTTTGTTGGCTTGTCTCCTTCCACCTGATTGCTAATGTAGTCCATCACCAGTATGAACAGCATTGGGCTCAGAGATGAACCTTGATGCACACTCACTACTACTGGGATTCCCTCTATGAGTCTGATCATTGTTTGTACTTTTGTCTTCAGTTTGTGTACATAGTCTACTCTTAATTCTACCAATGCTTTTGAGACTTTGAACCATTACTAAACTGCCCACAACAACTTTCTTGAGACCTTGTTATATGCATTCTCCAAGTCTAAGAATGCCAAGTTGGACTCATTCCTCATTTCCTGCTTCTTCTCAGCTGTTTCTCTCACCTCAAACATCAGATTAGCAGTGCTGCATCCTGATCTGAATTTGAACTGTTCATCTCCCATCTTACTTTCTGCTACTTTGCATATTTGTTTCAGTCACCATTTCCAGTGTAATAGGAGTTTGATACATCTATACTTTTCACAGCTGTGAACACCTCATTTGTTCTTGTATATTAGCACCAGGATGCTTATTCTCCAGTCATCTAAAATATGCATTTCTCCCCATACTGCTATGAGTACCCTCTAAACCTTCTCCCCTAATTTATACACCATCACAAACATATCTACTGTGACCACATCTGAATCTGCTGCTTTCCCTGTATTTATTTTCTGCAGTGCTATTCTTATGTCTTCTAGGGTGGAATCTTCATCCTCTTTCATTATGGGCTGTGTCTGGGGCAGTAAAGCTCCTGTAGGGTTTTCTTCCTTCAAAAGCTGCTGGCAGTACCCCTTCCATCTGCCTTTAATGGCTGTTGCTGGCATCCCTTATTTAGGATGTCTCATATCTATCTTCTTTATATTTTTGTCATTGCCTTGTAACCTGAGTTTCTTTGCGCCATCCATTGAGTTACTTTCCAGAAGCTGGTGGACTGCCTCTAATGCCTTGTTCATTGCTATTGTGACTTCTGTATTAGTCTCTTTGTTACCCAACTAGTATTCCTTTTAGTATGCTGTTCCTTTTAGTCTGATCTGCATTTTCTGTCCCTCGCTTTTTCCAGCACTCCTTCATTCTTTTGATAACTTTCCGGACTTCTACATTTCACTACCAGCTTTCCTTATCTATCTATTTCCATACATAGCTTTGCCACACAGCTGTTATATAGTGCTCCCATGTGCTGTTTTGAGAAGTTACTATTCTTTGATGACTTCACCTATTTCCTCTTCTTTCTGAGGTGCTATAGCTCTGAGTATTTCCTTGCATTTTTGTGTTTTTGTTCCAGTCAACTACATGGTCATCTACATAGTCTCTGTTGACCATATAGCCTTCTCTGACCATTGCTTGCTGCTGATTATGGCAACCAGTGGTTTATGCTGTGGGCCAACTGTTTCACTGAGGATGACTTTGCAATCTCTGACTCTACCCCAATGTCTTTTCCTTACTAGGAGGAAGTCTAACTGAATTGCATATTGATCACTCCTGTATGTCATCGCGTGACTGTCTCTCTTGATGAGCCATTTGTTGACCACCACCAAAGCATTTGCCAGACAGAAGTCTAGAATGGCCTCGCCACAGATGTGCATGCACAAAATCTTAAGTTACTTGAAACAGAAATATAAAGAGATACAGTATGGTTGGATTAAAAAGAAGTGAGATAAGATTGTCTCATTTTGGAGCTAGGGACTTGCATCAGTTATGCTGTTAGTATGTAAGCAAAGGGAGGAGCGTAATGAGATATCTAGCTATGCTATCAAAAATAAAGCAGGAAAACTAGTTCATGACCCATTGGTAATTAATAAGTTAATGGTGCAATGCTTATAAGGGATATATAGCTCTTTTAGACAGAGGATTCAAATTGAATTGAGGAATTTTATCAAGTTGCACCCTTTCTCAACTCTCCAAGCAAGATAGGGTGGCCCTTACAAAACCTTTCATAACATTGGAAGTTCATGTTGCAATTAAATCATTATATTCAGTTAAAACTCCCAGCTCTGGTGGGCAAACACAAGAGATTTATAAAAATCCATGACCCAATTAATCCCAATTATGCTTAAAATATACCACAAAGCAGAGTTTATTAACATTTTTCCATTATCAGCACCCCAAGCTAATATTGTTATAATCCCTAAGCCAGATACATATGTTCTGGATTTAGTGTTCTATCGACCAGCATCCCTTCTTAATTTGGATAGCAAAATATATGCTAAATTATTATTGCCTGTGCTAGAGAAGGTTGCTACTAAATTGGTAAATGAAAGACTGTAGGGCTTTGTTAAAGGAAGCTATGGGGACCCAATTTAATTAGGCTATGGTTAAATTTCAACAAGCCAGTGCATATCAATAAAAGCCCCAGGCAGCCAAGTTGCTGGATTTCAGCAATGTATTTAATTTAGTTGAGTGGAAATGTATGTGGTAAACAATGGTCAAGTACAATCTTCCGAGGCAGCTTGTTGCCAAGATTCAGCTGCTCTATCAAAACCTACTTTCTTCAGTAGGGTCAGGAGGCTATTGTTCTCTTTTTTCAAGTTTCCCCCTTTCTCCCTTGCTTTTTATTTTTGTCACAGGAGGTTTAGCCTCATACCTTGTCAAGGAAGCCATTTTGTATGTCATTTTAAATTTATTCCAGGGACGATATTGTCTTCATGGTTTGCCAACAATGGTTTTATTTGGGTTAAAGATCCAATAAATGTTATCCTGCTTTCAGTGAGATTGTTGAATAACTCTGCTACTGTTTCAAGTTTAAAATTAAATATAAATAAGATGGTTATATTTCCCTTGAATAAAGCCTGTGCTGACATAAAGGATTTAATTGCCTCATCCAGTAAAATGAGCTTCATAACTGAATGTAGATGCTTGGACATTATGACTTATGCATGTAAAGGTATGGATATAAAACTGTAAAATGTTATCTAAGCAAGTAAAAAACTAAATTCTTGTTAGGGATCTTTAAATGCGTCTTTTTGGCATAATGTACAAGCTATTAAAATGATATTATTACCCAAAGTTTTGTTTTATTTATATACTTTACCTTGGCAGTTAAATCAAAAAGGCATTTTATACAATTAAACTAAAAAAAAACAGTGAAATAAAACAAAACCAAGATCTTTTTAATAGCTAATGAACCATCAAAACAGAACAAAAAAACAACATTAACAACAAAACAGAACAAAAACAGCATTAACAGTTAGAGCTTTTGTCTTTATCAAGACTTCTTCAGACTGAATAATGCCAAAATTAAAGATTTAAATAACAAGCAAAGTCACATGATATAATTACAAATTAAAATTTTTAACCCATTCTTCTTCATGTATGCCACAAAGTCTTCTCTATTATTAAGACCATGGGGGGGGGGGTAGGCGGCATTTAATCTCACCTGCCAAGCATACTTACACCACCATAGTTTATCCTCAGCATCAAATATTTTCTCAAAATGTACTACTTCATCTAAAACTATAAAGCTAAAATTAACACTACATGTGCCTAGCTTATAATGTTTTGCCAAAGTATTCCTTTCATCTTTTACTTCAACAGCATGTTTATGTTCAGAAATATGTTTATATAACTCTCTGACTGTCTGACCAACATAAAACGAAGGACAAGATTTACATAAAACTAAATAAATAACAAATTTAGATTTACAAGTAAAGATCCCATTAATCTTAATTCTATAATTATTAACAACTTCATTGGATTCAACATATAAAAACTCACATAAATTATAATTAAAACATTTAAACATTCCTTGCACTCAGTACTTTAGGTTTATTGAGCTTAGCCAGGAAACGTTTTTAAAACGTTTGCCCTTTTTATTTACAAAACCAGGTTCATCTCCTACCAGTCTATTAATGTCAGGGCAAGTCTTTATGATTTTCCAATTATTTCTCATGATACTTTTCATAGCTTTTTGATCTACACTATTATTTAATTGATGTCCTCATATTACAGACTTCCTCAAAAGAACTTGAAAGCACTTTTTCTGGATACCCTCTACTTAAAAATGTATTGCTTAACCTTGCACCTTCCATATAAAAATATTGATCCATCTTAGAAAGACTATTGACTCTCATTAGCTGAGCTTTGACTATGTTCCCTTTAGTTTTTTTTTTTTTGAATGCATACTACTATAATGCAATTAGGTATTACTTTGCACCTCTTTTTTGTGTATTTTAGTTAATAAAATTTCCTCAGCTTTTAACACAGTGACATCTAAATAATTAATACTTGTTAAATTATACTCACAAGTAAAATGCAAAAAAGAACAAATTCCATTAATATATTTTAAGAAATCCTTTAACATTTCCTCACCCCCTCACCAGACCAAAAAAAGTCATCAATAAAACATTTAAAGAAAATTATACTGGTTGAATAAACACTTAACATAGTATTCAATCTTCCCCAGCCTTGCATAAAAAAATTCTGGTCTATATCACATAGTCAAATTGCCGTAACTTCGACTGACATATGTTCGAACATATATATCCAAAGTTATGGAACATCGACAACCTATAAAAAAATAAATAAATAAAAACACAACAGAAAAATGTAAAACTAGTTTTATGCAGGGGGGCAAGCCCCCCTACACCCCCACACCCCCACCGCTTCTTAAATATACCAACTCCAAGATCGCACCACATTGAAGTGAATGGAAACCTCCGCTTATGGAGATTTCCATTCACATGCTCGAACATTTACAAATTCGAACATATGGTCTCGACCATATGTCGTTCAAAATTGTAACTGTTCGACTATGTGATATAGACCCAAAAAAATTCATATAGCTGGGGGCCATAGCAGTTCCCATAGCCAGACCATTGGTTTGACAATAAAAACTTCCATTAAATTCATAAAAGTTATAACTTAAAATTAAGTCAAGCATTTCCATTATAAGACTAATCATGTTACTAGAAAACAATTTAGAATTCAATAATTCAAACCTTACTGTCTCTATACCTTCTCTATTTAGTATTACAGTATAAAGTGATTGAATATCTGAAGTCACTAACAAATCAGACCGGGATGCTGAAACACTTTCAAATTTCTTTATAAAATCAAATCTGTCTCTAATAAAAGTACTGTTTGTTTCAACCACTTTGTGGAAGTGTTTATGCACACATATTGCCACAGCAATAGTACTTTTGATACTAGATACTATAGGCCTGAGTGTGTGTGTGTGTGGGGGGGGGGGGGGGTATTCAAATCTTTATGTATCTTTGGTAGGCCAAAAATATGGCTTAATTTTGGATTATCTGTTCTTCAATATCTTCTTAAAGAATCAGTTATCCTGCCACTGTAAAACCACTGTTCAATAATAGAGTCAATTAACGAAAAAGTTTTCTTTACTTCTCAAAATGATACTACTTTATAAAACCTTTGATCAGCTAAGCTAATAACTCTAATGTTCTGTTCTCATAATCTTTTCTGTCCAATAAAACTAAAGCACACCCTTTCTCTGCCTTAGTTATTAAAATGCTGTCTTTATTAATCATATCATAAAAACCTCCTTTTGTCACATTGGCAAATTGTTATCTATAGTGAGGCTTATTATCAAATAATTCTATTAAATGCAACTCAGTAGTCATAAGAAATAATTCCAATTCTTTTTTGAGTAGTGGATTCAAATGCTGGATTTAAAAACACATCATCATTAAAAAGATTCATTATTAAAAAAGTTTGAGGTTCAATTTATGCACATGGTCTCTAAGGTCAATAATAGTCTCACATTTATAGGCCCTTCTGGCCAGGACAAAACCCCAACCGTTACTTAAAACAGTGCACACTTCATCACTTGAAGCATAGGAAGAAAGGTTAACAATTTTAAATGAAAAATCAGCACCTGATGCACTCTTTGTTGGTCCCTTCTCTTCTTCCAGTTTCTTTTCTGAACCTCTCTTCTCCAAGGGACGTTCTTTGCTGCTTCTCTTCTGCCCACGTCCTGGTTGTTCACCCTTCCTGTTGGTAAACTTGAATTGGCTGCCTTTTTGGGCCGTTCTGAAAAGTTTGATTGACCTGGTTTTCTACCATCCTCGCTGTTTGGGTTGTTATTATTAATACGTTTAGCTAAACGCTGAGATTACTGCACAGTATTCTCCTCAGTGCCTGCCTGAGCATTTACAGCATATACTGTTCCTCTTGCTTCATCACTCACTTCTTTGGCTCTCTGAAGTGGCTCAGAACAAGGATATGCCATGCCCCCTCATAGTCAGCTTGATCCCTTTCATATTTTTTTATTCTTTTTTTTTAAGGATCTCACTTTCTTTAATTAATCTGTCTTGAAAACTTAGCCTCAAAATTAACACTAGAGATGCTCTTTCAAAGAAAAGAAAGTAGTTTGAATTTTGTCATTTAAAGCAGTGATTCTGCTCTTGTTAAGCACTGACAACATTTCAACATATTGAAAACCAGTTCTCTGGTTTAGGTCAATCCATTTATCTATGAAATTCTTAGGCAAATAATTACCTATGGGCATAATTGTGACTCTAAACCATTTTGAGACCCTTTACACTCTTAAGCAGTTCTCAAAATATATATTGTCCCATTGAAGTCTCTTCAAATGAAAAAGGTCTTTCTCTAATTCCTGAAATAATTTAACATGACTGGGAGCCCCGCTGGTTGAATTGAGCAAAACCCCTTCATGAAATGGGTCTACCGGAAGAACCAAACATCCTGGCACACATCATCACTTCTCAGGATTCCTGTGTTGTATTTAGATGGATTGCTCTTAGATGTATACGGAACTTGGGTAACAGTTTTACTAATGCAACCCTCTGGATTCAAAATGATTGAACCACTTGGAGTTTCATTTAATGTGAATCCCGAAGGCAGCATTAAAAACTGGAACTGGTCTGGCTTTGCATAATAAACCACTAAAGACACAAAAATAACAAAAAAATAGTAAAACTGTTCTAAGAAAAAGAATCATACTCAAAAGATGGCAAAATAAAACAAAACAAAGACTGTTTAATAACTAATGAATCAAAAAAACAGAACGCAAAACAGCATTAACAGTTAACGCTTTCGTCTTTTATCAAGACTTCTTCAGACTGAATAATGCCAAAATTAAAACAAGATTTAAATAACAAGCAAAGTCACATGACATAATTACAAATTCAGTGTTTTAACCCTTTTTATACAATTGTCATGGAGTGGGTTAGCTAGGATAGACTATACAATGTTAATGCTTTATAGGCAATATGGAGGATTAGGAATTCCTAATTTGAACTGATATGGACAGGCAGCTGTTGAATGGCAGTTTCTTAGACTGAGATCTGACACTTGTCCATCATGATTTTGGGCAGAATTGGGAGTTATTTATTTTCTACATTTTGAATTGTTAATTGAAGGGGAAAACAGAGTATGGGACCCTAGAGGGTTAGACAGATGGTAGGTTAAACTGAACTCAGAAGGTCTGGTAGTAGGATGTGTAAGAATCTGGTTTAATAAAGATTTCTAATTACTAACAATACGTTGTATTGCAAAACTGGATTAGGAATGGTTATCATTTTTGTGAATCAGATTTTGAGAAAGGATTTCACTCAACTTAATGGTATGTTAATGGTAATGATAATCTGTACTTGTGGCAATATTTGCAGGTATCTTCTAAAACAGCAGAAGCTTGTAAATATCATAATACATTCATACAGTATAGCCTGGGTACTTCTAACTTTACTCGCATGTGTAGGCTTTCTACCATTGAACACTTCAACTTTTCAACTTTATATCGACATTTGGGAGAATATACAAATCCATGACAAGAGTGTCTTAGGCAACAGTGGTTAAGGTGAGTAGTCAGAAATATTAGAATGGATAGATAAGTTGAAGTTTTCAAAGGGTATAATAACCCTGCATTCCATCCTTGTATATCTTTTGTCCTTTCTAAGCTGATAAATGTGTGTCAGAATATCCCAGAAAAATTAAAACATTAAGGCTGGTTGAGTAATTCAAATTGTTGGAGATGTGGTTCTGTGGACTCAGACTATTACCATATGGTACATGAATGTGTAGTAAAAAAGGGTAGTATACAATTCTATCCTGGCCTACTTACTGCATCATGGGCCACTATTCCCATTTGGAGGGAAAGCTCCATCTGGCTGCTTGTTTTGTTAAGGTCATGATTTTAGAATCTCAAATGCTACATATACTGAATATAATATTTAAACCGTGGAAGGCCTCTAATATTGACATGGAAAAATTTTTATCAGTTGAGTAACATAAACATCACAATATGTTTGGCAAACATGGATCAGTGCAGTTATATAATCAGTTTTGGTCTGTTTTTGTATACTGTTGATCACAAAGTGACTTTGATTATTTTCTTATGTTTTTTTTTCTTTATTCCAAACAAAATGTGTCCTAAAGTTTGTGATGTTTTGCATTTAATAAAGTTTATCTAGAAAAAAAAAAGAAGTCTAAAGTGGCATCTACCTCTTTATTCATGTTGCCTTACACATTCTATCTGTCCCAATATGAGCATTCAAGTCCTCCATTATCAACAACTAATGTTATCCTGCTTATTCTAGTCAGCTCTGCAACTGCTGATGAATGTACTTATTTCATCACCATTTGCATAGGCTGAGATTATGAATGCTGCCATGTCTTTACACTGGAATTCAATCTCCTCCTTTCCATCATGTCAGCCACTTCCAAGATACATCCTGACAGTTTACCTATAGTCAGTGTAGAAATCCTTAATTTGTTTTTGAAAAGTTGATTGATTTTTGCATTCAACTTTCACTGGATGGGGAACTGGATTCTGGCCAGCCAGTAGCTTAGTGAGAGCACACTGGTGAATAGAATCATATAAGCCCCTCCCACCTTTAAAATTTGCCTTTTGTGTAGGCCGGGTCCTCAACTTTCTTATCTCTGGCAATATTAGTCAACATGACCAAATCACCTAGAGTAAATTTTTACACTGTCAAATGCTTAGTCATGACATGGCACATACTCTATGATCTATGTTATCTTCTCTAGAGGATACTGCACCACAGTTAATGTCCAAAATGGCTGATCTACACAAATTATTCTCCAGATAAGTACCCCTTAGACTCTGAGATGGTGCCCACAAATCCATTTAATTTTGGGTGCACTCTGTTTAGCCTACCTCTGAAGTTTGAAGTGGAGCACCTACAGTATCATGATTCTGGGAAGGGGATGGAATACCACATAGATAGACATGGGGAGAATAGGTAAACACCACACAGGAATTGGCCAGACCTTAGGCTTGAACCAAGATCGGAACAGAAGGCTTTCTAAATTTTTGTGTATTTGATTACTGTAAACACAACAAATATTTTGTGAAATTACACCACCATGAGAAATGCATACTGTTCTGCATTTAATCTTTCATTTGATAGACAGCTTAAAAACATGCCATCAGTTTCCTTATATGGTTGCATCACATCTTGGTAATTCACTTCTTGTAAAATGATTCATCATTTAATATACTCAAAATCCATTCAATATTTTATTGTGACCATAATAACCACACCCTTGCATTGCCCACTTCCCTACTGTGTACTGAATTTTGTAAAGAATGTTGCTTAATTTCATTTCTGTAATAAAGTTCTAATTTCATTGTCACTCATTTTTTCAACTGTCTGCAAAGTTTGCCTCACTGGAGGGTTAAAATTATTGCAGAATTATAAATATGCACATTCACGAAAACTTGACACTCAGTAGAATTTTTAAGTTCAATTTTAAGTAAGTAACACCATCATGATTAAAATGCCCATAGGCCTAGTAATTTGAGTTTGTTCAAAGCTGAAATTTATGTAACAATGCTGGATGTATGGAAGCCATCACTTCTGAAGTTAAATTAAAAACCTGAAACTGTAATATATTTGATGTTATTTATTTCTTCAGCACCTGCTACAATTGTGGCCCATCACACTTGGGCAACCTTGCCTTCCAGCTGTTGAATGCATTATACACAATGATGTTTGTGGACCATTGTGAGATCTTTCTTAGTCCATTAAACTTTCCTGACCTTACAGAGAGCTCCAGGTATACATCTGGGCCAATCAGAGCATTTTTTGAAAGAATGCATGCTCTGCTAAAAAACATTCATGCATACTTAGTGAAACAGCATTTTAGTGCAAATCTTAGTTTTTATCAAATAAAGTAAGTCATTGCACTCATTTTCATCTCAATTTCACCTGTTTTCTATTTTCTGTAGATTCTTCATGTTGTTTTGCCTGCATGAATACTGATTCTAACTTGAATATGTAATTCTAGAAATCATTTTGATTTATTGATTTCATTAGGAATGCATTTAATCTTAATGCCCAACTATTTATGTGACAGTCATTACGCTTTTAATATACCCAGAAATTCACAACCTGCTCTATCAAACATGGCTTTGAGCTCCTCATGCAGTGCAGAGTTCTCCTAAATACCTTTTGGAAACTTTCAAAGCCTTACATCTTTTGGAGCTCTTCAGCACTTTGATGCATTCCATAAAACATATTAAATCATTTCTTCTCTAGTTGTTTAAGTTTTCCAGATCAGCGCTAGCAGTACTTTTCATTGATGGAGTTGACATTACTGGTAAACAGACCAACTAGAGCTACTAATATTCCTTCTGTTTTACATATATCATAACCCATAGATTTACTATTATTGTTGCACAAACAGTTATCTAAACCCCTCTTAACAGTAGGTGAGCCATTTTTTGCTGAACAACTATTGGTGAAGGTGGCCAATGGGGGTGAATTAGGGTCAATATCACATTGTCGAACTCTTAAAAGTTCAAACGTCATATGGTTAACACCATATGATCGAACTTTTAAAATTTTGAATGTTTCAATGGAGATCTGCGTACAGTGCAGAATGGAAAGATTTCCCTTTTCTGCACTGTAGTGCAATCTCGGAGTTGGCATATTTAAAGAGCAGGAGGTGGGGGTGCAGGGGGATTGACCCCCTTCTTAAACTGTTCAGGTAGGTTTTTTTCTTTGTTTTATTTTTTTATTACATTTTTGAACTTTTAAAAGTTTGATCATATGGTGTCAACCATATGACGTTTGAACTTTTAAAAGTTCGATTATGTAATGTAGATGCATGCAATAGCTTAATACGTAGGTTCAGTGTCCAGATATCCATTCAATGTATGGAGTAAATTGTAAATTTTGGCAAGAAGCAAGTGGAAAAAAATCCTCTTCAGGACTAAATAGGTCTTTTGACTTCATAGTGGGAGCCAAGTGTAAGCAAGGACAAACAAGTTAGTAAACCACTGTAACCAATATGGAAATCAAAACCAGTAAACCAGGTATAAAACTATAACAATAAGCTCCAGAGACTAATAACATCTCTAAGGATTTTAATATTAAGTGATTTTGTCTTCTTAACTAAAGAAGACTGCTTCCGAATTAAATTAAAACAGTGAGGCAAACAGTTATAGACACAAGTCACATAACATAAACATTCTAACCAGTCAATGACTTCTTATAAGTTCATAGATAGTACTAGGCTATTGACCCAAGAGCCATTTTAAGCCTAGCCAGTGTTTTCCAAAATTTACCAAAATATTGCTGACTTAGTGCCCCAGGGAATTTTATGAGTTATGTTATAGACTTATACACATCAAGTGTTCACAGACTGTACCTGTCCATAAGTTTATAGGTTCATAGGTTCATACAAGGTTACTAGACTAACAGTCCTAGAGTCCTTACAAGCCCAGCATATTTATCCCTAGTTGCCCCAATTGTCGGTGGTTAGGTGAATGAGGTTCACAGATTTAAGGGTCTATAGTAGTTAATACCCTTGTCCAGGAGGGACATGGGCACCACCCCAGGAGTAAATTTGCAGTCACCCATTCATTGAGCTAGGTTGCATTTGAAGAGGGTCAGGGAAAGGCTCTGTTTCATGTGAATCAGAAACTTGTTCCAGGGAAGTGGCAGTTTCTGGGAGATCTCTCCAGCATGACCTGTTCATACCAGAGGCTAGGTTAAGATCCTTGGAGTGAGTGACCCACGTGCAGTTTGATTTACAAATGTATAACATTTGGGAGCGATACCTAAAACTATGCATCTTAATTCTTCTTTTTTACCTTACAAAAGGAAATTCACCCCCCAGTTCAGGGGGAGGTCAAACAGTCGTGGACCAAAAGACAGGAAAAGAAAGTTTTCAGGAGAAAGGCAGGATCAGAGCAGAAGAATGAGACATTGACTGATCTTGTGTTCAATTATACTGATGTTGTTCTTGATGTCTCATATTTGACACTGTTGAATAAGGGTCTGAACTTTATTCCTGCTAGTTATGCAAAATTAAGTGATGTGTTGTTGGATTTAAGACTTTTTTGCCGCCGTTTATCGCTAAAGTTATTCTTCATTGACAAACATGATGCTGTTGGGATGAACAATGAGTCATCTAAGTTTCGACATAACAGCTGCTTCACACCATCCTTACCATCTCATGTTGACTCATTTCTGAAATTATGTGAAAAGGATTTTTATGCATTGTTTTTTGATGGTAACAAGAGTGGTAGGTTTTATAATCTAACTGTTGATGAGTCTACAGCACTATATACACTCAAAAACAACTATCATATTACCATCAAACCTGCAGACAAGGGTGGTGGTATAGTGTTATTGAATGTTTTAGACTATGAGACCTCCATGATTTCTTTGTATCAGATACTGCCACCTATAAGGAAATAAGTATGAATACCGTTGCCTCTATTATTAACAATGTCCATGATGTTCTACATGATCTGCTCATGTGTAGACAGATTAGTGTCAAGCTTTTTGAATATTTATACGTTGAACATCCTGTGACACCCATCATAAAGGGACTTCCTAAGATCCATAAGGGTGTTTCACCTGTGCCCTTGCGACCCATAGTTTCTAGTGAAGGATGGGTCACCTCCCATGTGTCCAGTTTTTTAGAGTATCTTCTTAGACCAGTTGTTGTTAGATATCCATCTATTTTGAAGGATACATATGATTTATTGGACACTTTAGAGAGTTTGACGTTAGATACTTCTACTGATTATCTCCTTATTTCTATGGATGTCAATAGTCTTTTCACCTCAATACCTAATGATGTAGGGTTGCAATACTTAGATGAACTTTTGGCTAAGGAGAATGGTTTCAGTAATGATAGGAAGATATTGATTCATCAATTGCTTGAAATCGTGCTCTGTAACAATGCATTTTTGTTTAAGGGCCAGCATTATTTACAGCAGTGGGGGGTCGCCATGGGCACCCCCTGCGCCAATACCTATGCCAATCTGGTTGTATTGCAATGGGAGAAACAGTTTTTATTTTCACATGAGATGTATGGTCTTATCTGACTATACAAACGTTTTGTGGATGATATAATCATAGTTTGGGGGGGGGGACTAGAGAGGAGTTCATCAACTTTCTACAGTATCTGGAAACGACTACCTCATTTCTTAGGTTTACTAGTGAAATCTCATCAGATGAGATACATTTCCTAGCTGTGACTCTGAAATTCCATACGGATGGTTCCATTAGATCAACCTTATACAGGAAGAATGTATGGAAAAACAGCCTACTTCCCTTTGATAGCATGCACCCTAGAGGTATGTTTCCTGGCATTGTTAAAAGCCAGTTCCTCAGGGTACAGAGACTATGTAGAGAGGAATCATCCTTGTTAAGAGAAGTGGATATTATGGAGGGTCTATTTCTAGATAGGGGATATGACCACACTATGGTCAGTAGTATTAGATGTGATACCCTTGGTAGTATACAAGGTGGGAGTAACACTGGGAACCTTATGGATGGACAATTGGCCACTACTAAGAGCTATGTTACTAGTAACAAATTAAATAGAATGAATGAAATGGTCAAGTTTATAACTAAGTATACTAGTAACATTAATGCCATCAAGAAGGTCATATCGAATAATTGGAATGTGCTCATGATTGATGATAATACTAGGAGATTAGTAGGAGTTAGACCAGGTTTTGTTTTCAGAAATTGTGAGAATTTGAAGATGATCTTATGTAATGATCATTTTACTGTTCCTCCATCTATGCCTTCCACATCATTACCCCTTGGCACATTTCCTTGCCACCATTGTAAACGATGTCGCTACTTAGCAGACACACAAAGATTCTTGAATCCTTTCACTCATTTTGTGTTTAAACCCAGGTTTCATGCCACATGCAACACTAAGAACTTGGTCTATCTTGCAACCTGTAATGATTGTGAAGCGCTGTATGTTGGGCTAACCACCCAGAGGTTGCAAGATAGGATTTATAATCATTTATACAGTATTCGCAAGTTGAATGAAACAAATACCCTAGCGAAGCACATAATGGAGTTCTCTACACACAGTTTTTCCTTTAGAGTTCTAGAGGTATTGAAGCCAAGGATACGGGGTGGCAATTTAATCAATAAGTTAGCTTTGATGGAATTAAAGTGGATATTGCAATTAGGCTCGCATATACCTCCTGGGCTCAATAATTATGTATCCCTGAAACCAGTTCTTGAGTTGAGTAACAAATGATGGTAACATTCTAGAATATAGTCAGAGAGTTTCTATTTAAATTTTAAGTACATATTTTTTAGAACATTTGGCTTTTAGAATATTTGGTTTCTTACATTCTGGTTTCAAACTGTGGCTGTGTGAGAGATGGTGGTTATTCAGTCACTGTCTCTTTCTACTATATTTGTTATTTGATTAATATTTATATAGATATGTATTCTTTTTGCTTACTTTTATATATATTTTTTATATATATTTGTGCATTCATATACATTCTCTGAATGCACGATATATCATGTTTCTAGTACAACATTCCATCAGGTTCTTCATATTTCACATATATACTAATATATATATATATATATATATATATATATATATATATTTTTATAACCATATTTCCTATGTACATATACAGTCTACATCCTTTGTTGTGTTTTTTGTTTCATATTTCGTATTTATTAGTTGTCATATGGTTTTCGGCCCCTTAGTCAGTGGACCGTAACTTTTGCATATACGATATGAATAGTGGACTTCTAACAAGATATAGTTCTGACTATAGTCCACTATTTTTGTGATGTGTGAATATATATATTCTTCTACGTACATGCTTATATTTATTTACAGCCCATGTCTCGTGATGTTTCTTGAAACTAATGAAGTTAAGAACTTTTTAACTTTTTAATACTTTTCAATACTTAATTATGTGCCCTCTAGACTTGAGCTGAAGTTCTGAGTTGCGTGCACTGTCGGTTTGACAGTTGCGATCTTCAGCTGGTTTTTTGGACCTTTGATGTCTTCTAAGTCTGACTGTACATTTCTAAGACATAAAGCTATATGCTTTGAGCCGTAAACAAATAACGGCTTGATGGCTATGATTTTTATGTATACAAGACAGCTTTTGGAAAATATATATGCTATAATGACAACAGTTTTTTGAGTGCTATTTGCATTTGATTTTCTGTAATTAAGCCATAGGATAATTTACTTATAGTTTATGTATAGTGACATTTTTTGAATTTAATGGAGTAAATTTCTTAGTATTTAATCATGCGCTTTTTAGACTAGAACTGACGCCTTGAGCTATCTGTACTGTTCGTTTGACAGCTGCGATTTCCAGCTAATGTGGTGGATTTCTAATGTTTTTGAAGTCTAAATGAGTATCTTTAAGACATAACTTCTATGTTTTGAGTCGCAAGCAACTATCGGCTTGATGCCCATGTTTTTAGTATGTACATGAAAGCTATGAGATATATACGATATATGATAGTTTTTTGAATGCTGTATGTTTTTAAAATTTTCTGTAATTAAATTGATTGAATGATTGACTAATTCTCCCGCCTTGCTGTATCCAAGTGGTATATAAGGGGCTTGTGTTTTATGCATTTTTAATGTCTGATGAAGCGTGGGATGACCCACGCGAAAGCGCTTATGTTTCTGGTTGAAATAAAGAATCTCTTCGTTATTTTACTTTGCTGAATGTTTTCATTTTTTTGGACTCATCGTGGTTTGGTAATCCTTCTACTTTCTACAAATGTATAACATTCCCATCAGAGCCATGTCAGAGACTGACCTTTAAACCAGCACAGGCTACCAGTTTGCAACCTCTAGGAGACAGAATACAGTGACAGGGCTTTCAGTCTTTCTGTGTAAGACTTGTTTTGTGTACCCTGTAATTTCTTGGTGAGAAACCTCTGTGGTCTCTTCAATTGTTACAGGTATCTGGTGGGGTACATGCAAAAGAGAGCATTGCACTCAATTATTTGGCCTGATGAGGGACAAGTATAATGGAATTATGACATCCTTAGATGTGGATGTGATGCCTTTACTTACAAGATGTGCCGCATAGAAGGATTTCCTTACTATTGTGGATACATGGTGGTCAAAGTATATCAACCTGAGTGCTAAGATCACATACCACTGGGTGTACACTTAGGGGTGTGCTGTCTATAATGCAGTTAGTAGGGATGTCAGCTTTTCTGAAGGGAATAATAATGCATGTTTCCATTTAGCTTTAATTTTTGGCTTTGGCAGCAACCATTTATCTGTGTTAATCCTGTTTGCAGTATATTATTTATTTTATTTTTTTATTTTACATTTATTTTACATTTGTTTACCGGGCTAGTCCAACTGGATATATGTCCATTTTCAGTGGAGGCCCGGGGAGAAAAGCTCCACTACATACTACTAAACAATTTCAAGATATACATCAATATACAAAAATAGAGGGGAAAAAAAAAAAACATATGCAATAACTTTGAAACAAGTTGAATTAAATTTTGAGTAAAATGAAAAACCTAGGATGGTAAAGAGAGAGAAAGGATAAAGAATATTTAATAATTAGTTAGAGTAAGTAGAAGAGAAGAAAAAGAATGGATGTTAAGGAGTCAGATAATGATGGGAAAAAAAAGAGAACGTTGTTGGGAGCCTCAGTGATTGCTCCCAATTTGCAATTGTCACTGAACTTGGTCAGCCACAGGTGTCCAAGTTTGCCTAGACTTCTGAGAAATAAATTCTGAACAGTAAGGGGCCCAGAGCAGAACCCCGTGGTATATCACCGGTGACTGGTCTTTTGCTAGAGGTGAAGTTGCCCACTGTGACAGTAGGTGTCTTGTCGGTGAGCCAGCTGGCTACTCATCTGGTAATGTAGGGGTTAATTCCCAATTGGGAGAGTTTCTGTATAATACCTGAATGACAGATTGTGTCAAATGCCTTGGCTAGGTCAAGGTAGGTGGTGCGCACTGTCTTTCCCTCGTCCAGAGCCTTGATGACTTTCTCAAAGAAGTCAACCATGTTTAAAAGTCATGATCTGCCTTTAAAGAATCCGAACTGGGTTGGGTCCAGAGTTTGAGATTACCTATGTCCTTGTTGGTAAAGTCCATAATGATTCTTTCCATGGCCTTGCAGATGTGTTAGTCAAGTTTATGGGCCTATAATTCCCAGGGTCGGTTGATGGTCCCCTTTGTGCAAAGGGATTACTGTTGCTGTCCTCCATTCCACCTGAACATAGCCAGTTCTCAGGCTATAGTTAAACAAGGATGATCCAAGCGGGTCTGCTAGGTCATGTTTTAAGTTGTTTAAAAGGCAACCTGGGATGTTGTCCGGTCCCATTAATGCCATGTTTTGGGCCTTGGAGAGCACAGACATGACCTGTTCTCTTGAGAAAATAGGCTGAGGTTTGCTCCAAATCTGTTAGCTAGCAGGTTGCCTATTACCTCTGGATGAGTATGGATGGTGCGATCCACAACTAGTTCAGCACCTAGTCGGGTATTAACTTTTAGACTTTAGATGCAGTTAAAAAATGCCTTGTGATTATCCTTAGCTATGGTGGCTATTTTTGCTTCATAATTAGCTTTGGAGGATTTGTTTCTTTAAGCTAGACAGGGATTTCTTCCTCTGCTGAGCCAGTTCCCTCTGGTTCTTGGACATTAATTTCTTTTGCTTGTTGTATAGCCTGTTTATACTAGGGGTGGTTTTAATACGGTCAGGTGCAGCTTATAATCAACTGCTTCATTGGTTATACAGGGCATTGGTATACACCTCTGCAGAGGAGTCCATGTTATCTGTGTTCAAGGGAACTTTGAAACTTCTTATAAAATCACTTAGTAGGAAGTAATTTGTCTGAAAAAATTTTAAGCATTTTTGAGCTTGCTAGGGTATCTGGTCTTATAATTACAATCAAACGAGACTGATTTATGGTCCAGTCCTACCAGGAAACACATCAGACAGGGGGGTGCATTGTTTTCCATGTTAATGAGTACTATGTTTAGGACATTTGATCTTCTTGTGGGTGCGCTAACTAGCTGTTCCAGAGCATTTGAATTGGCAAAGTTCAAGAACCTCAGAGCCAGCATATTGTGGTTATGTATGTTTCCCATTTGATAGTAGGATAATTAAAATCACCCAAGAGTAAGAAGTTGGGTTGTATATCAAATTACTCCAGTAAGTCCAGGTATGCAATATGCTTTTCATGTTTCATGGTGGGGGACCTATAGTTAGCTATGATGTTGTGGGGGGATTTACCTCTAATTAATTGGATATGGAGTAGCTCATGAGAGTCATACTGTATGACCAGTCTTGAGGTGTACTTCTCCTTAATGAAGATGGATACACCTCATTTTTTGGTTCTTCCACACTTAGTTTGTGGTCGGAATGTATGGAAGACATTGTAGTCCTGCACAGCTGGGGTGCTTTCCACTCCTTTGAACCATGTCTCAGTGACTGCACAGACATCATCATCTTACAAAGTAAGGAGTGCTTCCAGGGATTGCAGTTTCTAGTTTAGACTCCTAGCATTAAGCAGCAGTACCTGCAGTTTACCTAGAGAGGATTTTATTATGTTGGGAGGTGGGTTATTTTGACACTGCCTAAAAAAGGCACAATAGGGGTGACTAATGCCTTTGCCAGTATCAGAAAGCCTACAGGAGATAGGTGCAGACCATCTCTGGCAAAGCAGAGTGGCCTGTCAACCATGTCTTTCGACGCTGACAGATATTGGATTGCCTTGGACTGACACCAGAAGTTAACCTAATTGTTAAAATCAATCATTTTTTGTTTGTATTGTGGCATCATCCTTGGAGAAGGTAGAATTCTGCTTAAGGCTAGGCTTTTACCTGCCTGCACCATGTAATCTAAAAGCTCAGTCATGTCTCTCTTCATATACTCCAGTGAGTTACATTTCAAGTCATTCACTCCCATGTGGACTATGACGGAGTCATACAGGTACTTGTGGTTGATTGACTTGACTGCTTGAGTGACTTGATGGATCTTGGCAGCTGACAGGCAGCTAATTGTAGTCCACTGCTTATGCAGGGGGAACATCCATGTGTCTCACAATGGAGTCACCTATGACTAATACATTAGGTTTTGTGGTGCTAAGCCTTATGGGGTTATTCGTTGAGACACTGGTGTGTGTGTGTGTGTGTGTGTGTGTGTGTGTGTGTGTGTGTGTGTGTGTGTGTGTGTGTGTGTGTGTGTGTGTGTGTGTGTGTGTGTGTTTGGGAGGCATCTGATCTTTTGGTAAGTTACTAGTAAGTACCTCTACATATGTGGGTTTATGTATCGTGTCTTTATTTACTGTGGGAAGTGTGTGTGTTTTTATGTGAGAGGCTTGCTGCTAATTTAATAGTGTAACTACATCTCTCACATAAAGTATTTGATTGTTTCAGGAATAAGTGGTTGTCAGTATAAATGAGACAATTCATACATTGCCTCAGGGTGCCCTGCCTGTCCATAATAGCAGGCTCTTACTGTATGGTTTATTAGGGAAGGGAATGGGTTAATTTGATAGGACTGTGCTGGTAGCACCAATACTACAAGAGGGATATATACTTTGTATAGCATTAGGAACATAAGGGCCATACCAGGGACAAACCTGCGAGCCTCCATCAACTGGTCCAAATTTGATTTAAATATGGTTAGGCTTAAGCTTTGCTTCAAATGGATGAAAAGCCTGCTCAGAAAAAGGGCAATCCTCCTCCCCCACCCCACAC
Organism: Protopterus annectens; assembly: GCF_019279795.1. NCBI lineage: Eukaryota > Metazoa > Chordata > Ceratodontiformes > Protopteridae > Protopterus > Protopterus annectens. The sequence continues at coordinate 1,562,560,050 of NC_056743.1, read as the reverse complement.
CATGGTCTACAAGACATGTAATCCTTATGACTGGGCAGTTGAAAATATATAAAACCATTCTATTACTTACGGATTTCAGACGAGAATCACGTCCCTTCTATAGACACAACTGCAAACAAGGGAAGGCAACTAGTGTCTTCTTCTGCTTTAATGTTTTGTCTATGGTCCCAACTCAGCCACATTAAAAAGGAACTGAAAATAGCACAAGAAAGTATTGTAGTACTGACTACAATTTGGTGTTTACTCAGGGAAGCAGGTGCAGCTCTTGTTTCTTGTCCTTCATTCTAAAGACAGGTTGTAAACCAATGTTATCTAACATGAGGGAATAGCTTGTAGCATAGAATGTCTTTGGGACCTTCGTATTTACCTAAAACACAGATGTTCTGATAGCTATTTGAAGGAACCAGTGTGGCATTTCACAGTAACATTATGTAAACCAAGACTGAAAGCTTAGCTACAGACAACAAAGAGCTCTTCTTCATTTTCTATTTCTTTTTTTATGTTGTAGTCTTGGGTAAGAATTAAAGGGGTCAAAATCACTGTGATGAGAAAAACTTGCCAACTGTGCAAAGCAGGCATTCAAGGCATATACAAGACCAGATTCATATGGTTGGGGCTATATGATCAAGTTTCTGAAAACCTGAAGCTTTTGAATGGAGATCGCGGTACAGTGCAGATTGGAAAATGTACCTTTTCTTCACTGTATTGCAATCTCAGAGTTGATATACCTAATTTGCAGTGGGGTGGGGGGTGTTGGGTAGATTTTTGTTGTTTGTTTGTTTGTTTGTTTTGTTGTTTTTTTTTGTTTGTTTTTTTTTTTTTTTTTTTTTTTATGTTCAAGTTTTCGGAAACTCGATCATATGGTTCTGACCATAGGAATTGCGAGTTTCTGAAAACTCGATCATCTGATAATGATCCACAAGAGCATATATTTAAAAACATTTGGTAACATAATTTTTTTCTTAACAAAGTTAAAACTTTTAATCAATTTAAAATACCAAGAGGTAAATACACAATGGTATAATGAACTTGTATAGTATTAGAGTTAGGATGAGACTATTATAAATACATTCATGTGACTGATTTGTTAATTAAAATAAACCAGATAAGGCAGCCCATAAATTAGTGAGGAAACACAAAGGGTAGTACTAATTATATTATGCCATGTGATGATCCATTATGTTCCTTTACATTATGCAATGTTATGCTTTTCTATCTTAAGTTGTGATATGGTTACTTATTTTGCTTCAGTAATTGATGACAGATTAAGTGATAAATAATTAGTTGTCCCTTCCAAGTCTCCAAAAATATAAATTAAAAATTCCAAAGAATAATATTAAGCTGAACTTATTAGTGTTGCATAGCAACAAACTTAAATAACTTGATATACATGATACTGTCAGGTCAAATGCCTTATTCTACAAAGAATGAGTATTGAAGTGCACACATATCATGCCTCAGTCTTTACAAAAACAGCTGCACTACCTCAATATAACATACTGAAAACACATATTCTATATTTTCCAATACTTGCAAATACTTTATGCAGCACTAATATAGTCTTTTGCCTAAATATTATAACTATAATGTTATGTTAACAACTGCATTAAATATTTTGAAAGTAATATTTTTCTGTTTAACCAAAAGCACCATAAAGCGATGCAAGACCTGTCATTCTGCAACAAAGTAAATATGTTTGTCAATGTATTTATTTATCATATGTAAATGGGAAGACTGTAAGTTGTAGTGCATTCTCCAGGCAATCAAACTTGTATAGCAATTCTGCAACATAAAATGGCAGATATGTTATTTGGATACATATTACCTTATCTCTTAAGAAAAGCAGCAGACAATTAGGGAAGCTACAACAATGTTCTATGCACCATAGCTTAATTTTGTTTTTTTCCATGTGTATTAACATTTCATGTTACGAAGCATTTAACTAACTTGAATGACTTTAGAAGTGGAGGGCCAGATTCCAAAACATTTTATGCTGGAAAAAAGCTAAAGACATATATCCTAATATTAGGGGAATCTGAAAATGAGTATGACTGCAATGTAGCCTTGAGGATGCTTGATGCAAACAAGGCATCTTTGTTAGTTCACTTTTAAATACTCAGAATGAAACTCAAAAGATTCCTGACAATTCTCAAACTTGGAAGTTCTACTCTGGTTAAGATGCCTTGAAATCCTTCAATACATCCACAGTAGGTTCATAGAGCTATACTAGGCTGATGACCACTAGGGTTTTTTCTAAGCCTAGCCATGCAATCCAACCCAATTGTGTCCCTATGTATCATGGGTGTTTATTAGGAGGAGGAGGTATGTTAGGTTGAAAGTTTCTAGAGGTTATGTGTGGCAAAGAGTATGTTCGTTTGGGAATTATCATCTGCCTTTATCTATCAAAGACATGTAGGCCAGACCTGGGGTGAATTTCCAATTTTCCATCCATTGGTCAAGGTTATGGTTAAATGTGGTTGGGCATAGACTCTGCTTCACATGGATGGGGAGCCTGTTCCAGAAAATGGGGATCCTCTGAGATACATATCTGTCTCACCAACTATCTTATTTATGTCACAAGCAAAATTTAAATCCTTGGACCTGTTGGTTCTGATGCTGTTCATTTTGTAGATGTACAAAAGGTCCATTAGGGCAGGATCTGAGGATGTCTTGAATGCCATGCATAGATTGTCTCAGGTACATGCTGAGGGAGGATTTATACTCAATAATGGGTATGATCAGGGTCAAATAAAGTGTCATATTGTATCCCAGGCATAGATAGCCTCTCAGTAACCTGTAGGAGACAGAGTATAGAGAGGGGGCTTTAAGACGATCTGTATATGACAATGTGTTTTTTCCCTGCAGTCTACTGGTAAGGAATGTTTGTGGCCATTCCAACTATTGCATATGTCTGGTCAGGTACATGCCAAAGGGGCCATTATACTCAATGATGTGTCTGATAAGGGACAAATAAAGTAGTACTATGACTTCCTTGAACCTGAATGCCATGCCCTTACTTATAAGTTGTGCAACATAGAATGATTTTTTACTACGTTGGCCACATGTTGGACAAAGGTCAGATTACTGTCTACATATATTCCTGCATTCCTAACTGCAGGGTCAATTCTTAGGGATGTTTTACCAATAGAGTAATTAATCTTGGACACAGTTTTCTTTAAAGGCACTATAGTGCATTTCTTGACATTGAGATTTAATCCATGACTTTGACATCAATTATTTGTCTGTGTTAAACCCTCTTATAAGATATTTGTGTCATGGGGGGAGAATCTATAATAGCTCACTTTGTCAGCCTAAGACCCTTTACATTAAACTTTACCTCTAAGAAGAAGATGGCAAACTTGGACTGGGACCAGAATGGAGCACTAAGGTACCCCGCTGGTGACTAGTCTCTTAGTGGAGGTGGTATGTATCACCAGTCTTGACATCATGGGTCCTAGCTTTGAGCCAACTGGCAATCCAGTGAGTTATGTAGGGGTGTATGCCCAGTTTGCTGGGTTTGTTAATTATATTCAACCGGGGTATTTGATCAAATACCTTAGCCAGGTCTATGTAGGTGGTATGCACCATTTACCTCTCATCCATTGCTTTGGTGACATCCTCAAAGAAGTCCACCAGGTTTAGTAGGCATGACCTTCCCTTGACTAAGCCAGACTGGACTGGGTCCAGTGTCTGATGGTTGCCTATATCTTTCTTGATCTTTTCCATAATAATTGCATATTAGACTAGTCAGAATAGTTCAGTAGTTGCCAGGGTCAATTGATGGTCCAACCTCGTGAAGTTGGATAATAACTGCAATCCACCAGTTAGACTTCTGAAACTTCTTCAGTAGATCCACAGGTCCTTGAGCTTCTTCTGGTCAGGGTCTTCACATTTAGTCTCAAAACACTCTCTGTCTGACAGACAAAACTATGGACCTCTGCTGCTTCTTCTAACAGGATTTATCCAGGTGATTCACTTTATACTATGTTATTATAGGCTTTTTATTACCCTGATATGTTGTTTACACACACACATACACACACACACACACACACACACACACACACACACACACACACACACACACACATACACTATACTAGTTTTTGATATGTGGTGTATATACAACCCATCACAGCAAAATTTCTAACATATACATCAACACTATACCACAGACGATTCTGGATAATATATCCATTTTAAATGTCATGTTAGAGTTTACTGATGTGGTCTGCCAATTTGAAGCTCTACCATCTGTGGCATCTCTGTCTTGCAATTTTGGAAATGTATATTTTCTTTTAAGTTGAAAATGAAATGAAATGTGAGAATTGCCTTGTCAGAGAATACACATTGCTTTTTGACTTGATCCTAAAGATAAGTGACAGGTGTAAGTTTATCCAGAATACTAACAATAACTCTCATCATCATCCCCATGTCTAGTCATATAATGATCTATTCCTTAAATGATCACACAAAATTATATACGGGGACTGAAACTTACCCAAGACTAAGTAGAACATCATTGGTAAATCAAATACAAAAATGTTTATTTGCTATTATACCATGATCCCCCCAAAACGTGCACGCTGATTGGCCAGCGTGCCCATTGTAAATCGAGTTATACTAATGGAAAAAGGTCCGGTCGCCCGGACTTTTTTCCATTAGTATAATTGTTTTAACACTGTTCGCTATGTTAAATGGGTTTAACATAGAGACAGCTTTAAAATAAGCAACGGAGATCTCCGTTGCTTATTTTAAAGCTGTCTCGCTATGTTAAACCCATTATACATAGCGTGACATTGTTTTTAAAATAAGCAACGGAGAAAGCAAGATCTCCGTTGCTTTTTTTTAGTGTCTCGCTATGTTAAATGAGTTTACCATAGCGAGACAGTTTTAAAATAAGCAACGGAGATGTCCGTTGCTTATTTTAAAACTGTCTCGCTATGTTAAACTCATTTAACATAGCAAGACACTAAAAAAAAAGCAACGGAGATCTTGCTTTCTCCATTGCTTTTGCCCACAGCTCTGATGTACTGCGCAGGCGCGCAGTACATCAGAACTGCCGCGGATGCCAGACATCTGCGGAAGGGCAGTAAACAGGCATTATACTATGCCATTATTTAAGAAAAGTAATAGTTTCTTTTCTTAAATAATGTCATGGTATAATAGCAATAACCCACTTCTGGGTGTGGGTAATGCTAAATTTACCCACGGTTGGCTTTGTTTGGTCCCTCGGGCTTCGCCCTCGGGACCAAACCACGCCAACCGTGGGTAAATTTAGCATTACCCACACCCAGGCTTGGGTTATTGCTATATTGTTTTACAAAATAAGACATACAGGCAGATTATTCAAAGTCCCACCAGAAAAAGTAGATTCTTCACATTCTTTGTATCTCAAATAGCATAAAGGATATATTTGCTGCTATCCACCCACTATTACCACTCTGGGGTTTTAGCAAAGTTAGAACTTGACAAAGATCAAACCTGTATAAAATTATCACCGAGTCTAATAATGAAACTAAAAGTTTTCTACACAGAATTTCTTCACTGTATCTTTGAGCATATGGATGCTAATAAAATGTTGTCTTTTTTAAATATATTCTAACATTTCAGATGGAAGGAAACTAGTCTTAGTAGGTATGAAACATCAGTTGCTTAACTGAAAATCAAATAGAAATAGATCAGCCACTTCAGTTAATAAATGGTAAAAAATACTAAAGAAAGAAATTAATAAATATATGAATAAATCAGGTACCTGAAATAATCAGTCAATGTAGAAAGTATAATATGCTTTCATAAATAGAATGTCTAGAAAATATTCTCAAGCTGAAGCGATGGCGTTAACAGTGAAGAAGTTATTAAAGACAAAAAGCTGATATCTAATTCACCAATCATTATTCTAAGGTGTATGTAACACATAGCAGTGTTGTATATATCCTGGATCTGACTGAAAGAATTTATTATGCACCTGTAAATGACAAGTATATCCATGAAGTTCTGGGAAAATTATATTATGGACTTGATTCCAAAAGACTTGTTCTCAGTGTTATCAAGCAGGCTGAGAGCAGGTATTTTGGTATCTGGTCCCCATTGTAAGACTGTTTGCAGACAGGCTTTAAACCAGAGTAAGTCACTTGTACTGAGAGCAAGTCCTTCGGTACTGAGAGGAACTCTTTTGGAATCTAGCCCTTTATGAAAGCAGTGGGTATGGAATAAATATCCAACAAAGGTAGACGTTAAAGAAGAAACTTACAAAACCTTTAATGATTATATTTACACAAAGTACTGACAAGGCTGAAATCCTTACTGACTGGAAATCTGCTATTATTAAACCAATATATGAAGACAAAAGTTATATTAAATGTGTTAATTCCTATAAATCCACAAGTTTGCTTTCTAACACTGCAAAACTGATTGAGAAGCTACTACTACAGGCTGAATTAAAAGAGCTGAAAGCCTTTGTTCATGACAATATTAACTAACTGGCTTACCAGAAAAAAAAGATCAGTTTTAACTTGCAGCAATTTATTTTACCGAAATGTTATAAATGTATTAGGAGGGAATTTTTTGGACAAGTGTGGATTATGTCTGCTGTTTTAATTCTGCCTTCATTAGGGTTCTACATCAAAAACATATTGAAGAAAACAGAGAAACTGGGATTATCTGACAGCTTAGCATGATGGACAGCTGATTAGTTATCAGGCAGAACATAACAGGTGGAATATAATGGTCAAAGGGGTAAGATAATGGGTTATGGGCAAGGTACATCAAAAAGGTGCATTCTTGGACCACAGCATTTTAATTACTAGCTGTTGGATATAAACATCCAAAAATGTGTTTTATTGTCTGCATGCTGAAAACTTACAACTTTGGGAGACTCATTGCTAGTACATATGATCCCCTTGTTCTGCAGAACTGTATCAAAAGCTTAAAAACTGGGCTGAATCTTACATACATATTGTCAAGAGGGACTAAATGAAAAGAAACTTAATTTCCCATTCAAATAAATTCTGCATTTTGTGATGAGATCTGTCAAAATAAATATTATGTGAATCCAACAAAGTGATTTCCCCTAACTAGTTATGCAGCCAAATGCTTGAAACAATTCACGAGGCACACATAGGTATAGTTAAATACAAAAAGAAAACACATGGGATGGGGATCTACTGGAAGTTTAAGATCTGACAGAGCGAGTCCTGAAACTAAGACTCTTTCAATGGGATTGATTAGAAATAACAGAGAACTGTGAAAGTTGTTGTTACACATTAGGAATGAGTTTTGCAGTCACAGCAGCCCTGCTACTTTGTATACTAACTACAAGAGTGCTGTAATTTATAGAAAAGGGACTTTTCCGAATTAGAGCAATTTTGGCCTCAGTATGTATTTCACTGTAATCACACTTACATTGTCTCAGTTCTGAGGATCACACTTAGTTTCATAGATAGTTTCATAGATTAGTACTAGGCTAACAACTGTTGTGGGTCACTTTAAGCCTAGCTAATTATCCCGTGTGAGAATCCAACCCTGCACCAACCTCCCACCCTCCCACTTACATCTTCAAGCTTAAGCTTACAATATGAACCTGATTTGGACTGGCATTCCTCACCAAACAGTGTTGGTAAACAATTTTTAAATGAGCCGTTCCAAAGATAAAATGATACCCCATAAAATACCAAGCAATTCAAAGAGAAAATTAGCTGCAGATTCTTTCCTCTTCAAGGACAGTCTGTATCTTATTTATATTAGTTATTATTTTATGCATCCAACAGTTACACAGTTGAGAGATACATCAGTACATTAATTCATTATGTTTCTTATGGAAATCTTCTTATGTCAATGGGATTCTAATCATCAAACATTTGACTTATTTTTTCAGGATCGTAAAATTCAGCATATAACAATCAGTTCAAGATAACATCAATCAACTGGTCAATCAACCATGAGGGTGCTTTATGATATTGCTGGCTTCCTTACAAAGAGGGTGCTTTGTAATGCCCTAACTATACTCCTAGACTGGGGGGCATATGATTTGCACCACTACCAACATGAATGAATGCTTCTTCAGAGTGATGTTAAAGGATAACACAAGGCAGTGGCTTAGGATGCCAAACATCAAACCACAGGGTGCTCATTTGCATTGCTACCTATCCTACAAAATTGTGGTCCTCCCTGCCAGTTCTATCTGGTGCCCAAGCTGTTATTCAAACAATCAAACACATATCACCTTGTGGGCCATAGTTATATTTTAATTTCTCTACACTGCTGAAGCTGCCTATTTTCCTTTTTTTCCCCCATAATTGTTTATTTTTGAATTGGAAAGTAAATGTTCTCATCCCTTCATCTGCCTCTACCATTTATTTCAAGAATTTGTGGTCACAAAGAGCAGAAAATGTTTTCTATGCTGTCATTTTCAACTGACTTTTTACATAGTCATCTGCAATTAATTATTTCCCTTTTAATAAGAGAAGCTTGCTTAACCCTTTCTCAGCAGTATTCTGTGTGCAGAAAAATGCTAGACCATCAGACTGATATTAATCAAGTTGTTATAATCATGTGCAGATGTGTTAGCATAAAACACACCATTTATTTAGGAAGTAATAACAGTTTAGGTTGTTCGACTCATACGCAACTCAAAATAAAACATTTCATAAATTAAGAGTGATACTTTGAACATACATTTGTCTTTTGAAGGGGGCAATATTGTTTCTCTAAATATATTTCCAAATTTGTATTTCATATCGAGATATATTTTATAGCAAGTTGTTATTGACTTGGAAAGATAAATTATTTTATTAAATGCATCTGTGGTTTATTTTTCGAAGGTTTATAACAGCTATATTTATAATATGACATCATGAATATACTTGAGTGCTTTCAGTTCCAGTATGCATTTTTTTTTATCTCCCATACAGATGTTTACTTTATCTTCCGCAGTGGTGCAGCGGTAGCATTGTTGCCTCATAGCAAGAGGTTATCCCGTTCGATTCTCGGCTGGAATGCGGGGAGTGCATTCTGGGTGGCATCTGCATGTTCTCCCCGCGGTTGGGTGGGCATTCGAAAGACATGCGTAAATGGGCGTGCCTTCATTGAAGGTTGAACGTCAAGCTAGCACCTCGGCATTCATCAAAATCTACTGCCAATCATTAGCGGACCGGAGTTCCGCTGTGGCGACCCCTAACCGGGAAAAGCCGAAAGACAACAACAGATGTTTACTTTCATTTTGAATTTATTCATACTGGTCCTGTGATGTATTTGAAAATGTGGATTGCTCTTACGCCTTGGTATGGACTAGGTCATAAACATATCCCTTTTTCATCTGGCATCAATACCCAATTATAACATATATCACTAGAACTTCAGGACAGGTATAGCCAATCGAAGAGAATTGATCAGACAGGTTTTGTAGACCAAACATGTTATAAGGTCTCAATAAACACTCAGATGCTGTTTTCTGTTTAGTGCTGAATTTTGAAAGGGAATCTAATTATAGAATGTATATCCCTCACAAGTATAGAAAGTTGTGGTTGAACTAATAATAAACTACAGATTAGAGCTAATGCCTGAACCAGTGGAGAAAAGGAGGTAACAGCACTCTTTCTCAATATGATGATAAGCATGTAAAATTATTTACCAAGGAAAGTGAAACAAATAATAACAGCTGAACATTTAAGTGTAAACCAGCTCCATAGACATATAGATATAAATCCCTGACTACAATCTAAGTGTCCCGGGTTCAAATAGTGGCACAGGCACTTGTTGGGCTGGTGTGGTAAAAGAGATGAACAATGAGGCTTTACCTGCTCAGCTAATCATGGGATAGGGGAAGGGGCATGTGTTCAGGTATATCACTGTGGTAGAATTCCTTGTGAAAACTGAAGATCACACAGTGGTGTTGTCTGTGGGAGAGTTACACCAGGATTGCATCATATGCATAGATGTGGTTGCATACTGCAAAGACCATTAAATGCCTCCTAGGATGTTGCAAACATGAGTAAGGGAGTCCAGGGACTCAGCTATTATAAACCTTACAATGAGAGTAGAAGTAATGGCTCATAGGCCCATTCTCCTCCAATACCCTGTCATCACCTGCCTGTTTCTGTCGACCCCAGGCCAGAGGAGTCAGGGTACTGAATGAAGCTGTTTAACCTGCAGTATTTGGGAAAACAAGAGCACAGACATGAGTTTTTTTTTTTGCCACATATGTTCAATACAGCTGAGAAGCCTGCACAAAAAAATATTTATACATACACACATTAATATTATAAATACATTTGAAGTGCCAGGTATTGATACTCTACGACCTAACAAAACCAGCTACTACATTAACTTTATAAACTACTAATCTGATCATGCAGTGGTCTGCTGATTATTTCCATTCAATAAAATACATTTATTGAACAAGCACATATTCCAGATCTATATAGCAGTTACATTCACAGAAACAGATGTTACGCCAAATATCACACATGGACTACTTATGTTGAATTACGTTCTTATGAGTGAGCCATTTAAGCAATATAAATTTTAAATAGTATCTTAGATTATTAAAGTAGGTACATTGAATTTCATTATAGGTAAATAAGACCTGCCGAAAGATCGATTTAATGATTATTAACCCATCTCAATCAGTCAAGAAAAGTAAAAATTCAAACCATAATTTGTGAAAAAGAGGAATTAAAGCCCTGACCGTAACCCAGATAAACATGGTTGATTTAGTGGTCCAGGAGTTGTTAGGACTGTGGTAGGGACTATGGAAGTGAGTGACTACTGTCAGGGGGGCAGAATTGGTGTGGCCAGTTCACCCTTGATGACCATAGGACTGCAGAGGTATTGCAGGTGACAGCTATTGGCCAGTGACTTTATCCTGCAAAAGGATGGGAGACTTGCTCCAGTGTGGAAAATATAGCAGCCCCTTAAAGGTTTTAGTATTGTCACAGTCTCTGGGGGATGAGTGTAGACCAGAATAAGGAATAAGTCTAATGTGACAGGGTGGTCTACCTACTCCAAAGCCTCCAAATAGTTTGATATGGCTCTCTCCCTAATAAGACACCAAAAGGGCCACAGAGCATTCTCTTTAACTTGGGAGTAAATAAGTTTGGCTCCTCCCCAAACAAATAGCTCTGGCTCTTACTCCTTACTAACATGAATGAATGGGCCAGTTTAGGACCAGGAAGCGGAGCTATCAGGCAGATTGTGCAGCAAAAAATATAACTTTCTCAGGGTAGAGTCATTCCACCACCATGGAAGGTACTGTGCCTAATGCATCCCTTAACTTAGATGGCACAGTGGTGCAGAGGTTTGCATTGTTGCTTCACAGCAAGAGGTTCTCTGGTTCAATTCTCTGCTGGGGTGCCTTTTGTGTGGTGTCTGCATGCCCTCCCTACATTCATGTGGGTTTCCTGTGGGTGCTCCAGTTTCCTCCCATGTTACAAAGACAAGTAAAATAAACATGGTTACAACTGCTAAAGCTGCCAATGGAAACAAAACAAACTGCAAGAAAAACCTTCTGCAGACCACCACAGCTCCACGATGCAACTGTATACATGTCTAAAAAAACAATTGGTTAAGACCAAGAAGTTTATCCAATAGGAACGTTACCACTGAATGCTTCACTACTGGCTGTTGACTAATTTCTAGAACTGCAGTTGGCCACTATGCTTCCAATCAATACTAAGACTATAAATCTGCATTTGCATATGTGGTCCACCCCACATTTGTGATTGGGCATCTGGGTTTTAAATAGAATCTGTAGCAGGATTCACATATGATCTGAAGAAGGCTATATCAGCTGAAAGTGCTTATTGGACCTATTTTTATTCCGACATTTCACAGTCTTACTCAATAAACTTTTGATTTTAACAGTTGCATCATGGAGCCGTGGTGGTCTACCGAAGGTTTTTCTTGCAGCATGTTACAAAGACATGCATCTGGAGTGCTTCTCCCTGGGCTTCCTCTGAAAACTGGCTTGTTCCAAGTCAGACTTTCCTGGTAAACAAATAATAAATAAATAACCTTATGTAACACATTAAGAGTGCTGCAGCTCAGACAAAAGTGTAAACAGTCAGCATATTTTCACTGTGAGTACCATTTTTGATGCATCACACACAGTGAATTCACACTTTATCTCTCCTTCTTCTATCAACTGTTGCATTTCTTCCCTTCATAGTATCTGTCCTGTAACTGTAGAAGGTAGCTCATATGACTATTACTTGCTCACATTTGCTTATTAACTGAATATTAACCTGTGTGTTTGAGTAAGCCTCACAATATACTGTTTGCAAGTCGGTGTGATCTCAAAGGCAGTATGACTAGATATCAGGCTGTTGGGGCAAGTCCCCAGTTAAGGTAGCACATGGATACAAGCCTCTTTTAGAAAAACTTTTGTTTAACATGCTGATGATCATGAGTTTGTACACTTTAAGGGAGTGGCAGTAAACTGGTGGAACTTAATCAACTGTGACTCAAGCTGCTGAAGCAGATCCAGATAATGTATGTGTACTGAGATATGGATGTAAGCCACTGTAGTGACCCACTTACCCTTAGCTACCTGAACTTAGCATACTGCGTCATCCAAATGGACATGTTTTGTCCTTCATGAAAGGATTATTTTTAATAACCTCACCTCACTATCCAGGTTGAAGTCAGGAGAAGAGCAGAAGTGGGCAGTGATCTGTAGAAGACTGGAGTTTTTTTTTTTATTAGCCTGACCCCCAACCACTGAAGTCAATATGCTCAGTCTTACTAGGCTCCATCAGTGAAGCATGTGTTTATAAGTTCATAGGTTAAGTACTAGGCAATCAGTCTGCTGACCATGATAAGCCTAGCCTGTGTCTTTTGGCTTTTCCCAGTTAGGGGACGCCACAGCGGCACTCCGGTCCGCTCATGATTGGCAGTGGATTTTTACGGTGCCGAGTTGCCAGCCTGATGCTCAACCTTCAAAGAAGGCATGCCCATTCATGCTTGCACCTACCTGCATGTCTTTAGTGTCACTTGGCCGTTGGGAGAACATGCAGACTCCACACAGAAGGCGCTCCAGCCGAGAATCGAATGGGAAAACCTCTTGCTGTGAGGCAACAATGCTAACCGTTGCACCACTGTGGCTCATGACAAGCCTAGTCAATAACCCATATTCAAAAGTTCCCTCTAGTCTCAGGAAAGGCAACAGAAGATAAACTGGGGGAGAATTTGAGGTTGCCGATCCAATTATCTAGGGTTATTTTTAAGGTAGCAAGGGGTACTACTCTACTTGACATGTAGTGGAAATTTGTTCTAGAAATGGGGGATACATTGGGGTATAAATCAATCATAGCAACATGCCTTATGTATCTGCTGATGAAGGTTTAGTTATGTTAGCCAGGTATTTGAGGAACTGTGTGTTCCGAGAAGGAAAAGAAGATCAAAGAGAATTGAATCTTACATGGCATAAAAGATTAAATGCTGATCCCCATGGAGGAGTCTATAACAAACTGAGTAGAGAGAGAGGACTGGCAGTCTGCCCTGCTAAGGAAGATTTTTGAGGCCACTAATCCTTTTAGTTAGGAATCTGTGATGTCTCTCAAATTGTGTGACATCTTTAAAGAAATACATGCCAAAAAGGACTTTATATTTAACGATGAGTCTGAGAAGATATGAGTAAAGGAGAAATAAGATTTATTTGAATCAAGAGGAGCTATCTTTGGAAATTAGATAATCCAGATAGAAGGCTTTCTGAAGAGCAAAGAAAGTATGATCAGCAAGTGTGCCTAGCTATCTCTTGACAGTGTCTGACTGGAAGGGTTAGTCACCTATATGGTATTGAAAAATGTTTTTGTTTACCTGAATAAATTACATTACATACTTCCACATGCATAACAGCAAAGGTATTATACATGTACAGCTTGGATAATGGCAGGCAGTAATTTACTGGTCCTTATTGATGCATGTTACACATTGTCATTCACCAGAGGACATCAGCACTTGCAAGGGGTTGGACTGCCACATGTTCCACTGGATGGGTAAGAAAGCATCAGCTAGACACTCCCTTCTTTCCCTTTTGGCTCCTCTAGTCCCTGGGCCACTACTGAAAACACAGTCATCTGGGCCATAGTCAGGAGTTTGTTTTTCTATTCTACTGAACTACAGGTTGTTGTTGTTGTTGTTGTGTCTTCTGGCTTATCCCGGTTAGGGGTCGCCACAGCGGAACTCCAGTCCGCTATGTTTGGTAGTGGATTTTTATGTGCCAAGTTACCAGCCCTGATGCACAACCTTCAACGAAGGCATGCCCATTCACAAATGCCTCCATACAGAAGACGCTCTAGTTGAGAATCGAACGCAACAACGTCTTGCTGTGAGGTAATAATCTATTATTTGTTTTTTTTGTACAAATAGATTTTTATAACAAATATTACAGTTAGAAACAAGGCTTGAAATGGCCACCGGGTCGATAACCTACTAACCTCCTATGATACTGTGATCCTATGATCCTTTGCATTTGCACCAGAGCTCTCTTGAATGAAGATCAGTGCTTGACAGTATATTCGTATCATCAAACCTGAGGACATGTTTAAGAAACTCAGGTGAAAGGAGCATCAAACATATAGACTAATGACCACTTTGTTGTGAACCAGGTTTGTTGCATGGAGCACTGAGAGACCAGATCTAGGTGACCCAAATGAATGATGAGAATCACATGGGAATGTCTGATGGAGGGTTCTGTGTAAATAAGTTCTGGATGGACCATGTTTAAGATCTGACTCATTAGAAAGCAGAGAGAAAGTGTGGTCAGGTAGCAGTTATTTACTGTCATGATAATAACTCTGGCACCCAGTGCTGGACACCAACAGTTAAATTAGCAGTTAAATTGAAGAACGTGATTTTTAAGGCAAAACTTGTCAAAAGTCACAAACGGTTCTTTTAATTTATCAGAGAGGTACCTGCAGGCCTAGAAGGCTGCAGTGAAAGCAATTGTTAAAATGAAAGCTATTGCATAGTTAATGTTTGGAAATGTGGTAGAAAGAATCTATAGCTGGAATTAAAGATGTGCACAAAACTGTCTGTAACCTCAGGATGGGAAGAAGAAACAGCACCCATGCTGTTCTACAAAAGGACAAGGAAGTGTTGAACTCTGCTGGGTGTTGGTTGGGTAGAACAGAACATTTGGAGGAAATCCTTAACTACACAAATCTGTTCTCCTGTGAAGAAGTAATGCCTGAAATCTCTGGTGTCTTGTGATCCATTATTGGAGCTGACATCACTGGGGTGCTAAGAGATCTCTGAAGTGGTTGGTATATAGGTGTGTATAAGATCTGGCTGAAACCATACACTGTTGAAGTATGGTTACTGTGCATCTATACTGCTGCATGGAAGCCCAGCACAGTGCCTTTGGTCTGGTGACCTGGTGGGTGGGTTGATTTTCATCATCTTTGAGAAAAGAGACAAGAGGATATGTTTCATTTATTGTGGGAACACTTCTACATAGCCATTCAAAGTATTAAGGCAGAGTGCTGGAGTGGATGAGACCCTTGACTGGTAGTCAAGCCACAGGTTCAGGAAGCACTTTTTGGATTTCATCCAGGCCGTGGAACAACAGACCAGCTTGTTAGCTTTTTGTATTTATCTTGGAGGTGGTCATGAGAATTTGGTAATTCTTATTGCATTTTGTACGTGAACATTTAAAGGCTTTTTTTAACAGAACTCACTGGGAGAAATGTAGAACATCCTAGAGGATGTTCTCTCTCTCTCTTTCTCTCTCTATCTCTTGGCTGGCCTAGGAAAACTTAGGAATCCCATGAGTAAAGCACGTTTAGGTCTACCCTTCTTAGTCTGATGCCACTGGAACTGTCATGAGGAGAATGGAAAAAAAGTGAGTGGGTAATAATGCCAGTATGCTTATGTATGGCTAGGCTTGGCATACTATACTGCCTTTATCTACTCAGAGATCCCACAAGTTAATTAAATGCAATTGTTAATGAGGTGAGGCTCTACTAGGAGACACATCCAAAGTGAAGATATCTTACAGACCGCATCACACAGGCAATGTCTAATATTAGTCTAAGTACAAATGTAAATGGTAAAGTACATAAAAACGTACCAGAATAAAAAACAGGATTATGTACCAAAATTATATATTTACTGATAAAGGTACAGTAGGTTGCCCTTGGGTGCTAGATTTAGGCAATAGATACATGTCAGATGTCTTCTATCACTGCCATATTTTTTATTATTTTGAAAATTAAATTATAGCTTGACTCTTAAGGATGCTAAAATTCAAATGATTGTTGTGCTTTAAAATAAGATATCTCAATTCAGTATTAAACAAAGGGAGACCCAACAAGGCTACCTTATATCTGAGGTAGACAAGAATAATCATGCCTCTCAAATCAATGAACTTTTGCAGAAAAACTAAAAACTAATTACAAAGTATCTGCATGCTCATTGTCTTTGTACAATAAACAAAGCTTTCAGTTGTGCTATCAAAATAAAATTACCATAAATAAAAGAATAGGTGAGTTAAAATGATCATAAATAAAAGAACAACTGATTAATACTTTTGCAATTATTATGCATCCCTAGGCACAAAACAAATTAAAACATTTGAGTACTGTTTGCAGATTCAACTACACAGGTTTGTTGACTAATAAATAATGTATCCTACTCAGCCTGTTTAATACGTTTTGGGATACAGAGTGACCTTTGTTGGCAGTGAAGTTCAGTCTGTAGCCATCAACTTTACACATTTATAACCATACCATATTAGACAGTACTGAACATCTTTCAACTGAAGAAAACTGACGAAATGAAACAAAAGAAAACAAAACAGGATAGCCATCTGCTTAGAACAACGGATTAAAGCGATAAACTTACAATGAGCTTTGTGGAGTTATACTGCGTTTGGTTCCCTTAATATACACATTTAAACTGTGTGCCACTGTGCTTGTCATTTAACTGGACAGTAGTGATTATTTAAATGTATATGCAGCAGCACAGGTTCTTTGTACACTTGGGAAATGAAGCTCATTTTACTGTCACGCATACTCTAACAGATTTACCATCATTGTTATCACTTTATACTCTTCAAATTTTGGCTGTTTTTAGCATATAATAACAGCTATTGTACAAAGTAGAAGACTCTCAACAAAAACTGTAATTTTAATAAAAGATTACATTTAGCATGTTTATTAACTTAGAATTGCAGTCAAGTTTTAACAGCTGTAATTCAGTCCAGTGTGCAGCAGTGCTGTTAATGTCTATACTCTCCTATAAGCATCAGACCAGAACAATACAAGGCAGAAAACTGGACACGCAGTAATGTCCAGCAGTGTGATCTTTATTGGGGAAATAATGGCTGCCTGGGTCTGTTACAAGTCCTCATGCCACAGGTGGAGGTCATCTCCACAGCTGGACAGTCCATTATGTCTCTTATAATGTGTACCTTGGAGTACACTACTGCACTGTTAAATTGGTTTGTACTTGTTTTATTATTACTCTGTTTATATATCCTCTACCAAATGTCTCATTAAATCCATATACATGCATTATTTAAGTATACACACACACAAATACACACATACACACGCACACGCACACACACGCACATGCACATACGCACACACGCACACACGCACGCACACACACACACACACACACACACACATACACGTACACACACATACATGCGCACACACACACACACACACACACACACACACACACACACACACACACACACAAACACACACACACAGACACACAGACACACAATCAGGTATGAAGGAGAGAGAGTAGTATTGCTGAAACTTAATTCATTCTCAGATAGCTCTGAATACCTTAACATGGTAGACCCTGGTTTTATAAAATCTTATCAAGACAGCACTGATATATAGAGACTTTATTTTAAATATCATGCAGAAGATATCCTGAAAAAAATTAAAAAAAGAAGACAGACTTGATGCACAGGTTCCTAGATAAAAACTGCCCACTGCTTGCATACACAACTGTACCAGGACTGGAAAAAAGTGGCAGTGTAAAATCATGGGTACATAGAAACATTCATACCATAGAGTTATGCCAGACTGAGGGCAAGGCTTCCTTGCTAAAAGGAAGTAGTCCATAGAAACCAAAAGCTGATAGGCCAAATAAGAGGCATAGTGACAATAAAGAGGACTGATGAGGGTAAAAACAGATTATGCATTGTTACTATGACACAGCAAATTCATAATTTCTAGACAGAAGATATGTAGCAAGAGTAAAAAAGAAAATAGAGGAAAGAGACATATTTACACAAGAAAAACTGTTCAAAGTTACAGATAATAATTTAAGACATTTGATGCAATGGATAAGAGCAAAACATTACCAAGATTAAGAAACACTAAACTGCCTAGAAAAGGAATCAACAGAGGTTGTGAGACAAGATAAAGAATGCAAAGCAGAGGACACTGAAATTTATAAAAAATAAAAAGGACATTGAGAGATCTATTATGATGCAACATTTTTACAAAGAAGAAAATCAAACTGGTCAATATGAAAAGAAAATATAGCTCCAAAGATATCTGAAGTGAAATACAGACAATGACACTTGGATATGGTAAATTTTACAATAACATCAATACGATCACAAAGGTTCAATATAAAAGCAATGTTTAGTGAGGCAGAAATTAAACAAGCAGAAATTAAAGTAATAGACCAACTGTGAAATAAAGGATTTAGTGTGGAAATTCTAACACAAGCAATACCACAACACGATGAGCCAATGAGTTTATCAGATGGAGGAACAGCTGATGGAGTGGTATGCTTCTGAGGAAAATATGTCAGAGGGCAGTGTTCTGGAACCTTCTGTATGAGACTCACATGAAAGTCCAGCTAAAATTGCAAAGCAAAAGGAAAAAACAGGAACCATAGAGCAAAAAGGATGCTCTCAGTCTAGAAGAGAGTGATCTAAGAGAACACATGCTTGATTTAATAGAGACATACAGGTATATTTAGACAGATGAAAGAAACAGATCACAGAAAGCAAATAAAACCCAAAATGTTAGAAGACAGGTAAAACAGATAAACATTGTCATTGGAACTATTAACAGAAATTCAAGTTGATATAACAGAAATAATAGATTATAGTTTCACGCAGCTAAACTAATAGTAGAAAAGTCTTACTGCAAAAAATGTAGAGTACTGAAAGGAAGTCAATACATATAATGTCACAGTGGAAGCAATGCTAGAAGAGCACAGCATAGGGAAATATAATCAAAAATTCTTAGAAAGACAGATATGGTACAAGCAACACAATATCAAAACAGATCAGGGATATCATATGTTATTCCCAATAATAAACTAAAAACCTCGGCAAAAGGTAAAAAAGCTAATAGGTATGCAAACAAATATGAATCAAATTTGTAATCCAATCAATTCACCAATGATCAAAATTAGTTTTATAAAAACATTTTTGGAGAATTGTGAAACAAGCCCCCGGATTCAGCAAGCTGTGCACAGAGTGCAGGAATAGTGCAAGAACTGCTGCACGCAATATGGCTGACAAGCGATCCAGGAACGAACTCCCGGGATGTGCATGAGTGCTCCTACACTATTCCTGCACGGACACACTGCTATATGCTAATTACCTAATTTGCTGGTGAAAAACATGCAAATGAGGTGAATCAGAGATCCAGGAAGCAGGCAGGCGTCTTTGCAGGAATAGTGTAATCTGCAGAAATGGAGGCATAACAGCTCCAAAGAAAGCATGTATTCAATGTAGTAGGCATGCCAATGGCCAAATATATGGCCATTGGCATGAAAAATAGTTGCAAAATTATAAAAAAATAACTTTTTTTCTCTGATTTCAGCCGTTTAAGTGTAGGGTAGTGGTGTCCAAATGGGATCAGTCCAAAAATAAGAAAAAAAGTTGGAAACAAACTTTTAAACCCAAATCAGCATTTTGCCATGATAGTCAATGACATGCATAAGACAACAATACCAGGAAATAGTGGTTGCTAAGGGGGAAGGCTCAGTGTGAGTATGGTAACTATGAATTATCATTTTGTTTTATGCAAATGAGGGAACTGATACTGAATCATAGATTTCTTCTCAGTGCTAGCTTGCACCCAACCGTGAAGGTGCAGCAACACCATGGTATAAGTATAAGAGGTAGATGACCTCATAAGGAGGAGTGTCATGCATGCTGTAAGCTTATTGGAGTTCTGTGGCTCGTGTTTGCCCTTAGCTAAGCACAGCTAAGGAAGGCGGTGTGTCTGAGGCTGCCTAGCAGTGTTTACATTGCCTAAATGGCTGTGCACGCTGCGCACTGGGTTTTAAACAAAAAAAGGAAAAAAAAAAAAAAAAAACAGGAAATGGCAGCTCTATTCACATCTGAGCACTGGGTATGTGTGCCGCTCCTTGGGGCTTAAACGAGAAGGTAATGGGAAGGGAAAATGGCAGTAGGAAGGCAATCAAGGAGAACTAACATAGCTGGCAGGTGAAATGTATCAGAATCAACCAATTATATATGGAACAACCTAGCACAACTATGCAAACACCTTCCAGTCTGTTTTTTCCCGCAAACTCTACACCACCGGTGTACACAGATGGGCAAATTTTACCTGACAAAACTAACAAAATGTTAGGGGCTGCTGTTGCTCTCAGACATCAATATGTGGAAGAGGCTGAGGGTGGTGAGGATGTGAATGCTGATGACCAACCCACAGTGAGGAGAAGGAGAAGAGTGTACAGACCCAGGGTAACCTACCAGGGGCTACATGAGCTGGAGATAGTGGAGAGCTATAGGGAGGACAGGGACATTCTACAGCAAATTGTTGAGCTGTGTTGGCCATGCCTCACACACAGAACCAACAGAGGGGAACTCATCCCAGTGAATACCAAGGTATGTGCAGGCTTAAGAATACTAGCCACAGGACCCTTCCAAAGGGCAACTGGGGATACCATGGGGATCTCACAGGCATCAGCATCCAGGGTACTCAACCAGTTCCTAGATGCCATGTCAGCACATGCCGGTGAGCACATATATTTCCTCAACACCCGTGAGGCATTGACCAGCAATATGCATCTCTTCCACAAAATAGCAGAATGCCTGAGGTAGTGGGTGCTATAGACTGCATGCACATACACATCAAAGCACTACCCAGCGTGTGGGGTAGGGTCTACATAAACTGCAAGGGCTTCCCCTCCATCAACTGCCAGGTCATGTGTGATACCCAGGGCATTATCTTGAATGTGTGTGCTGGCAGCCCTGGAAGCTATCACGACTCCCACATCTGGCATATGACACAGTTGTACCAGTTATTTGCCAGTGGGGACAGCCCATATGACCAACTAGTGGGGGGATGCTGGTTACGCACTGGAGCCGTGGCTGATGACACCCATCAGAAATGCACACACACCTGAACAAGAACACCATAATGAGGCACATGCACAAACCAGAATCATAACAGAAGATGTGTTTGGGATGCTCAAGTCATGGTTCCGCTGCCTGGACATATCCAGTGGAGCCTTGCAGTACTCTCCAGCTACATGTACACAAATGTTCATAGTATGTGCCATGCTACACAATATGATCCTGCAGAAACAACTGCAGACAGAACAGCACGGGGCAAGGCCACACAGCCTCCCACCATTGCCAAGGCCATCACAGGCACAGTGGGACTCGGAGGAGGAACAACCTGAGCCTGCCCATGTAGGCAGAAAGAGGTGTGCCCAGTATGCTCAGGCTTTGGCCAAGAGGCAATGCATAGCACATACACTGACATGGTAGGGACCCAGGGAATGACACCTCTCTGCGACTCGCACATACAGTAAAAGAGAAGCCAAACATGACACTACCTGTGCTTTACCATGTATAGGGAGTGTACTATGTGCATCCGACATAGTCAGCCCTCCTGCACCGTCCTCAATACTAACACAGCCACAAGGTAAGTCACTCTTCCTATCAATTGCGGAATGGAGTAATGTTCTGATAGTTGTGTCTATGGTATGAATGTGAGCATGCAAGGGAATCAGGTAGTTGAATGGGATGGCAGCAGATAGTAGACACCTATATGGGCAGCATGAAATCCATAACAAATACTGGTGTCAACATACTAGGCAGTACTAGACAAGGAGACAAATCCCACTGCAGTACATGTGGTGGCCCAAATGTGTGTCCATAGGACACACATGCATGTCAGTGAGGCATACCCAACACCAGCCTCAGCCAGCAGGGCAAGTGTAGATGACAATAAAGAAAGGCTGGGCTAAGGCCTCCAATTGATGACAATGATGAACAGCCCCCTCCAGACCTACACAGACAGACTACAACAGGTCTGGCAGTTGTATGTTAGTTCTGAAGGGTAAGAAGTCTGAAACTAAAATGTAGGTCAATAAAACCTAAGATCTGTACTCTACCGATATGCCTCCAGTCTGCATGATAGGTCAGAATGCAAAATGAAAAGGAAAGCAACAGAGTACCTGAAATACCAGTACAGTCATAGCAAATGTTTAAATTCATGAGCAAAGTTGATATTTAATTTAAATAAGGTCCGTGAATTGACAACTTTTTTTATGCATGGACTTTTTACTAAAGTTTACTTTATGATACATTCTATGCTGTAGAATGAGTTTCTCGTTTTTATATAGTTGACTTTATATAGTCAAATTTTTAGAATGTACCTTTAATAATTTAACTAGTTTGTAAAGGTGCGTTCTAGTCCTGAACTTGTTTTTACCATTTAGAGACTATTGCTTTTACTATTTAGAGATCACTGATTGGCTGGCGCAATCACGTGTATTTTAGCGCGGCCATTTTTAAACAAACTGCAACTTTGTGGTTTATTTGTTTCTGAAGACGTTACTCTAATAGAGTGACAAAAACGTGCAAAGTTATAATAATCTTTTCAAACATTAAAGAAGAACTTAGCGAGTGGCTGTTTAGACATCTCTTCTTGTTTCACCTTATTTGTTCACCTGGTTTTTGTTTTTTCATCTGCGTGCCCATACTACCCCTGCCTGCAAACCCAGTAATAGGTGGCTACAAACCTGCTCATAAACCACAATGTGAAGGGGAACTGACCAGATATATGAGCCCTGCCTCTGGGTAACCAGGGTGAATCTGTACAGCTGACAGGAATGGCCACAGCAGGATATGGCCATTCTGTTATGTCGATAAATGTACAAGAAGGGGATCCTCAGCAACTACAGTACCAAGGTGCAGGGCCATTTGCACAGAACCATCAGCAAGTGTCTGCAGCTACTTCTCCAGAATGGCATGAGTGTGCAAGAATATGTAGGCTGCAGACCACAATACTGGACACAGCTTCATTCATGCTGTATTTCCTAGGAAATAACTGTGAGCAAATAAGTATATCTGTCAGTAGTTGATGACATAATATATCACAGTGCAAAACAGTACATATGTCTGAATATCTCGACAAACACCAACCATGTAACACAGGCAGCACAGACACAATAGTTACAGCATCCCACTATCTGTTGCCCATTGTGACTCCATATTGTCAACCTATCTACAGATATCCTGTAGAAACAGGTTGTTGCTGTAGCTGTAGAACACCAAACCCTGGACTGGAGTACAACCTACCTGGAATGGATTCACACACTCTGTACAGAAGGTCATACTGGGCATGCTCCTACACTTAGAGAAATGAAGCCCATGTCTGACAACACAGTGGACTATACATATCTGTCAGTTGCAAATGTCTGTGCCCACACACCACATTGTACACCATTCATGCTTTTCACACACATTAGATAGGAATACTCACACATATCCCAGGCCAACACACTATAATATGTCAAACATTCACACACAGAGATGTGGGGAAGAGAGAGACAGACAGTGACAGAGAGATTTCAATCATGAGGCCTGTCCCACCCACCACACATTCAATTGGTCAATATCACATGATGCGCTGATATCAATCACTGTAAATATTGCTTTTGGTAGCCCTCAGCCCAATAGTGTCTGTGGTGCTTATGATAACTGTGTAACAGGATTGTACAAATCAGTATTTATCTAGCATTTGTATACCTAGTCCTGTCAAATGTAAAGTTGTTTGTGACTGAATATGTGTGTGTTTGTGTGTGTGTGTGTGTGTGTGTGTGTTCCCAGAGGAATGGTTTACGGCCCATTCACACACACTGCACTTCCCATTGCCTATGTTAGCACTCCTGCTGATGTCAGTCACCTTGAAATAACCCTTTGGACAAGTGCCAGCCCCATAAGCTCTGTGGTACTTGCAATAACTACATAATGCTATAGTGTAGCATACTGTTTAGGTAGGAGTTCTAATCCCAAACATGACAACTGTGAAACTGTGTGCATTTGTGTAATAGAGTGGCTGTGTCTTTGATAATTCCTGATGTTATGGACACTGACACTTACTACTCTCCCCTTGCCCCTCCATTAGCACTGCTGCTGATGTTAGTCACCTTCAAAGATACCTGTGGAAAGCTCTCCAACATATAAGCACTGTGGCACTTGCGATAACTGTGTAATACTATAGTGTAGCATATCAGTTAGGTAGGAGTTCTAATCCCAGACATGGCAACTATGAAACAGTGTGTGCTTGTGTGAGAGAGTGTGTGTGTGTCTTTGATGATACATGATTTTTATGGATACTGACACTTACTACTCTCCCCTTACCCCTCCTTCAGCCCTGCTCCTGATGTTAGTCACCTTCAAAGATACCTTTGGAGAGCTCTCCAACATATAAGCTCTGTGGTGCTTGCAATAACTGTGTAATACTATATATAGTACAGCATACTAGTTAGGTAGAAGTTCTAATCCCAGACATAGCAACTGTGAAACGGTGTGTGTTTGTGTGAAGGAGTGTGTGTGTTTTTCATGATACCCGATTTTATGGACATTGACACTTACTACTCTCCCATTACCCATCCTTTAGCACTGCTGCTGATTTTAGTCACCTTCAAAAATACCTTGGCACAGCTCTTCAACATGTAAGCTCCATGGCGCATGCCATAAATGTGGAACAAAGTAGTAGCAGTAACTACATAGGTATGGGTTTGAATCTCATCCATGGCAAGTGTTTGTGTGTGTACATATGTATGTCTGTACCTCAAAGATTTTAGCCCCATTTACACACAGGACACATCTCAGAGCCTGAATTTAGCAGTCCTGCAGATATCATCCAACTTAGAAGTACCTGTTGCCAACCCTCAACCATGTAAGGTCAGTGGTGCATGTGGTAAATGCATAACCATAATGGTCCATAAAGATTGTTAGATAGAGGTTTGAACATCACCCCTGGCAAATGTAAATGTGTGTGTAGGGTAAAATTATTTTTGGGATCTCTTACCCACTACATCACCCAATGCCAGTATTTACAAGGCTGGTGATGTTCCTCACCCTAGAAGTACCTTGGGACAACATCCATCCTGTAAGCTCCGTGGCATGTGCGATGAATATGGTACACTGTAGTAGCAATACATAGCTAGGCAGGGGCTTGAATCTCAGTACTGGCAAGTGTGTGTGTCTGTCATCGGTATCCTGTGTGGAGTTTGCTGTGATTGTGTAATAACAGGATCCATTGTAGGGTGGGTTTTTGCTTAATTATTATGTTGAAGACCTAGTATATGTCACAATGTTCACCTTACAAGGACAACAGATATCACACACCAGAGAGGTTGGTGTAGCCAATCCATAGCCCTATATGTGACATTATGAACTGGTGAACAATATAGGCAACCCTTTTATTACTCATAGAACACTCTCCACCCACATCTCATACACAAACACACTTGGCTAGGCAACAACCACTATACTGATAGTTCCCTGCATATTGCCTCACAGATCGTAACCACAGTGTGATTGCAGTAGACTACATGCCTATTGACCACAACAGTGCCACTGACATCAGAAAGTACTTTGATGTGCTACATCTCCTGACTGAGTGTGTGTTATCCAGCAAATAAAAGGACATGGCACCCTGTTCCATCCCCTCAGTAGGTAAATAAATGTATACAGTGGCCATTTTGCTATGTTCCCCACTGGACACCTGCAACAAATGTAGAGTCTGCCAACGTAACCCACAAAGGGAATACCATGCCTTATACACATGCCCTTATGGACAGACACCACTATCTTCACTGAATACCTGTATCATGCTGTCAATGTAGGTGCAAGTGCGGCCTCAGTTGCATAGCCAGGTCTCACCAAATGAGGTCAGGAATGCTACTTGAGAAGATAGCAATCTGTCCACATACCATGACCCAGAGACCTCAAGTACACTTCCACATGTCAAAGAACGTGTGTGTGGGACATGTTCACAACCCAGACACTGTCCATGTTATGGAATATAGATCACATAGATGGGAAGCAGTGCACATCACTGGCCACCCACAATAGTAACCCAGATAAGTGGATGGTGAATACAATACTCACCTCTGGGGACCACTCCAGGGACTACACCCCTGAGCCACACTGGGGACTATTGTCATGTGGCCTGATGCCACATTATTCCCTTGGCCTAGCCTTGTACAGCCTTCAGACCAATTAACCTACTACACACTTGTGAAGCAATGAACCTATAGATCTCAGTACTGGAAAGTGTGTGTGTGTGTGTGTGTGTGTGTGTGTGTGTGTGTGTGTGTGTGTGTGTGTGTGTGTGTGTGTGTGTGTGTGTGTGTGTGTGTGTGTGTGTTTCCAGAGGACTGGTTTATGGCCCATTCACACACACTGCACTTCCAGATGCCTGGTGTCAAAGCCATGGCCTCAAGCTCAATGCCAAAAAGTGCATTGTCATCCCTTTTGGTAAAAACTCTGTACCCATGAACTACCACATAGGCAGTAGTCTACTTAACACCGAAAGTGTGATAAGAGACCTTGGGACGCAGGTGGACAGTAGTCTCTCCTTTGATAATCACATCACCACAGTAGTCAGGAAATCCTTCTACGTGGCTCACCTCATCACAAAAGGTTTCTCATCCAGGAAAAATTAGGTCATTGTTCCACTCTACTCATCACTCATTAGACCCATTATAGAGTACAGCACCCCTTCTGGTATGTACCTCACAAGACATCTACAACAACTGGAAAGGCCACAGAAATACCTCACAAAGAGGATTACTGACCTCAAACAGATGCCCTACGCAGACCGTCTCAAAAAAACTCTAGATTTACTCTGTTGCATATCGCCTACTCAGAGGTGATCTCTGCCTAACATACAAAGCTATGTCAAACCCAGAGCTGTTGGACATGCTCCACTTAAAGAAATACCAATCCCTCTTAGCTGCATGCTCTAGGGACCTAAACCTTGTCACCACAATAAACAGAACATGCTGGAGGGATAGAGTCCTGTCCCAGAGACTTCCCATACTCTGGAACAAACTACCCATCTATATCAAACAAAGCTCCTCATTAGTACTCTTCAAGAAAACTCTTGATGATTGCTTGGGAGATAGAAAATTCACCCCGGGGATCACTTCTGTGGCTCTGCTTGACAGGGGCACAGGAAAATAATTTTCTTGGGTGGCAAAAGCCAGAGTACCATTTGGCTAGGCTTATATAGGCCCTAGGGCCAATAGCTTAGTACCTACCTATGAACCTATATATAAATATATATATAAATACATATGTGTGTATGTACATGTATACATATATCGACATATATATATATATATATATATATATATATATATATATATATATATATATATATATATATATATATATATATCCACACATATCCTTGTTATGTGTAAACATGAGTGTTGTATTTACCTTCCCAGATGTATTCCACCATATTTATCTGATATGTGTATATCTAGATATAAAAACATGATTGATTCAACACTATTTTCACTTACAAGTACTAAACAATTGTAGAAGTCAAAGCAGTTCACTACTATTCAGTATGTGTACTGAATGATATATTTGAAAAAACAACAGACATCATTACAGCTCAGATGGCTTAGTGGTTGACAACTGTGACTATAGTGTACAGGGTCCTGGATTCAAGACCTGCAAGAGCTGTTTATTTTGTTGCCAGGCAGAACAAGGACTGTTGGATACAGAGTGGTAAGGCAGATTTCAGCAGTTTTAAGCTGGTTTGCATGGTTTTCATGATGGTAAGAGCTGCTAACGTACAGTTAAACAAAATGGTGCTTACACCATGCAAGCTTCGTTTACCACTATGCAAATCTGCTTAACATTTACATTTACGCAATGCTGAAACATGCTAAGCATAGCTCAGCCCTAGTAACCAATGATCACATTTCAGTCTGATAAAATAGCAGGGTAATGACATTTTAATAAGTGTATTTAATTCCATGTACATAACATGCACTATGTGCTGATATTACAGTAGCAAGGGGTGTGAGTGTACTGTATGGGACACCCGAGTATACATGTCTAGCACAATCTTTTCTCTTTGTATGTGTTTCATACTTGGGTATTATCCCAGATTATATGCAGTCATACTTGCATGTATTGTATCATTACGTTACTACTTTTAGCAGTGCTTTTCCAAGTAAGAGTAGATTGCTGATTGTAGTACTGGAACCATACACCCCTGCATGCAAAGCTCGACTCTGAGTACTATCGTGTTCTTGGTGTGTGAGCTGTATGTTATTAAGTATCTCCTATTGGATATTGATCTGATATGTGGATATTAACTGTAGATTACTATGTGTTTAGGACATGTCATTGAGGGCTGCTGTCATGTAATAATGGCATACCTATCAGTGTCAGACATCTATCTTTCAAAACATTCATCCTAATGCATAACCTGTTGGCTAGCTGATTTCTGTGTGTCCCCTGTAGAGATGTGCAGATGTCAGGTATCCATCTTGGCTGCTTACAGACAATCTATGATTGACACTGACATGTCTGCCAGCTGTGTTATGAATGCCACAGCTAGGAAACCCCACCCTGTATGCACCACATGCCATAGATACCTCAATCAGACTACCACAGTCAACAGAACATGCTTGAGTACAGGTCTCTAACCCAGACACTGGCCATGTTATATAATATATGTTACATGCATGTCAATTAAAGCACCTCACTGGCCTTCTGCAGGAGAAAACCAGATGATCGGATGTTAAATTTAACTGTCACCCTGGGGATCACTCAAGTGGCATCGGTTGATAGACGACCTGCTGACAAATGGCAGGTGGCATGATACCAGTGTATCCACATGCCCTACTCTTCTCATCTCTCCATGGGCATTAGCCTGGTACACACCTAGGAACACTTGCATCTATGGACCCCAGTACTGACAAATGTGTCAGTGTGCATTGCTGAGAATAACAGTGTCTGTGTGTTTGTAAACCTGTAGCTGACAATAATCTGAGGGCTTTCTCACCTACTACACCACCATTGCCATATTTAGAAATGGCTGCTTCTGTAATTGACATTAAATGTACCTTGTTATACTCTTCACCCTATGGGTTACCTGGAGCTTGCAGTACAAGCATAACACTGTTCTACAAATGGGTAGATAGGTGTGGGTTACCGTCTGAGTCCTGGCAAGTGTGTGTATGTGTGTGAGTGTGCATATTTGTAGGAGACAGCATTCTGAGGCCACATTGTCCAAATACAATAAACCCTGACATACATTATAAGGGATAGTGATGTTGCTGACATTAGGAGAGCTATGACAAACCCTCACCCTACTATCCCTGTGGCATGTGCAGTAAATGCATATCCCTGTAGGAGTACTGATTAGATAGACAAGGGGTTGTATTGCAGTCCTGGTCAATATGTGATTGTGGGTATGTCAGAGCATTATCATGGGTTTCAGTGAGTACAATATCCAGTGTGGGTGCTGGGTATACTGTCTTTAATCCATGGTACCCCCAGTACATGTCCCAAGGCCCACTGTGTGAGGACCGCTGTCACCATCAACCATACAGGTAACTGATTACACTATCCAACCCAATGATGCATGTGCTGTGTGCAAAATCTCTTTAACAAAATGGACTCACTGACAATGTAGTTAGCACTGCTAAACCCCGGTCTGTCAAATGTGTCTATGATGGTATGTGTTTGTTAATGTGTATATGACAGTATGTCATACTATGTATTGTTCCCACCCAGCACATCCCCCATTACTATACTGTACAAGGCCTGGTGCTGTTCTTCGCTTAACAGGAAACTCAGGACACACCTCACCCTAAAAGCTCTGTGGTGTGTGCAATTAAAGCCAAACACATTAGTAGTGATAAGTACCTAGGTAGGGGTTCTACTCTCAGTGTTGCCAAGTAAGTGTATGTGTATGTGAAGGGATTTACTTCAGTTTGCAGAAAATATATGTCCCAGGAGATCACTTGTCTGAGAACTAACTGGCTAAAGGTAACATTTCAAAGCAATCATCATGTGGAAATGCATTCAAGCAAAATTAGTAGTGGATGTGTACATGCCCTCTTCCCCACTGTACAGCTGTACAGTGATACAGGAATTGGTATATATACATGGGTGTCATTGTTGTGACCACAGCCTCCCACATTGGGGTTATTGCTGTGGATATCCCCCTGCTTAGTGTGCTGTTATACTGTACAGTTTATGTTAACAGGTATCACACTATGTGTGGTTCTACACCACCCCACACCATCCAAAACTGGGGACTGTGCTACCCACACTAGCACACCTATACATACCAAATTCAGGATTGCACTACATTGGGGAAGAGGACATATACCTTGCCAGTACCATTGTCAATGACATTAAAGTGGCGAACTGATTACTTCCTGATGTGATGTTTTGGCAATTTGGCCTGGGTGTAATTACATAGGCCAAAATGAGTTCACTGCAAAATGAAGTACATCCATGTGGACAGTATTCTCTGTGTAGTGCATCAACACCAAAGCCTCTGTTTGTGTGTTATTCATGGACCTTTGTTGTGTGCCACCCAATACACTTACAATTGTCCACTGCAGAAGAGCTGCTGACATCAGCCACCATGCACTCAGCTGTATACACCCCTCAGACCTATCAGCCATGTGGCACATGCAGTAACTGTTATACAGACCTGTTACCTGTGTTCAGCTGTACCTGGGATATTACACAGTCAATGTGTCACCACAGTGCTACACCCCTTGTAGGACAGGACAGCAGACCAACATCCTGCTGACACATAGACACCTAGAACACAAACAGAATACATTATGGAGACCACGATCAGTCAGTGTTAATAACAGCTATAATACATCATGGCTGGATGACTACAAACTGTGACATGTAAGCATTAATCATTCCACCTGAAATCATGTTGAACAGCCTTACACTGCTAAACCTTAGGACATTCACCCTGTGCATCAGAGCCATATATGCATGTCCCTGCATCGATGGTATGGATGACAGGGATGTGGCACAGGTATCATCATATGCCCAGGGTGTGCTGTGGGTTAGCCAGAGGCCTAGGTTGAGCCATTTGCTTGACATCATGTGTGTGGGTTAGGCAGTTCTTTATTAAATGGGCTGTGCAGATGTGGTGTGTGTAGGTATTGAGGTGTGCTATCTGTGTTGGTGAAGTGTGTGTGTATGTAGGCATGTCTGATATGTGGCTGCCCTATACAGGGGTTTGTTGGACAGCTGCAGACCATACATGGTAGGGTGTACATTTCACTGTCTCTGGGCATGGACATGGGAGCTGTGCCTGCCAGGGGTTTCATGGGCACTACCAGGCAGAAGCCCAGATATGTTACTCTTCCCCAATGATGACAATTGTCCACTGGATCAACATCCCTGTTGGGTCCGGCCAGGACCACATGCATGTGGTGTTGTGGTGTGGACAGCAGCCCCTCTGCAGTGCTGGTGCTGGTACTGCCACTACGGGAGCAGCCGTGAGTTGTTGTATGTCTTTACAGACCTCCACCTGTTGGTGTTGCTGACCTACATCCATGTGGCCACCACCCTGCTCCCACCACATGCTCTACCACAGACACCAGAGGATCGAGGATTCCCACCATCTCACCCAACCATCTATCCAGGATCTCTGCAAAATAACAGTGGGCACCTGCAAGATCACGGATGCTGTCAAGTACAACAGAATGAGTAGCCCTTTGGAGCCTCAGACTCTGTCTAGTGTAATCTTCCATATGTGCCTGTGCCTCCATGATTGCCCAAAACATCTGTCTGGTGACACCTGCTGTGGCACTTTTGCCAGGGGTATGAAGGCCAGCAGCCCTTCGATGAGCACCCCTGTACATCTGCCTGTGTGGTACCTCGCCTGTCATCCGGCTATGGCTGTTGTGTACAGACACATTTGCCATAGGCTCCACACTGTCCTGTCTCATGCCACCACCCGGCAACTGCCCCCCATCTATGGCCACCGGTGATGGGGCATGTATGTGCATTGACACTGTGTGTGGGGATGGGGTGGATAAGAGTGGGATGCCAACTGATGGCACAGCTTCAGCCCCTGACAACCCTGCCTGTGCCTCACCATGCCTATCATTATTGTCAGAGTCTGTATGGACACTAACATCAGTTTGCCGGGACCCTGACCCACCTCACCACCTAAGAGGGGCAAACAAAAAATGTAATTTAAGACCTGTACATTATGGTTTACCTCTATACACATATATACACATGCACACGCACACACACACACACACACACACACACACACACACACACACACACACACACACACGCACACATGCACACACGCGCACACACACACACACACTTACAGGTGAGGTGGCACAAAGATATTGCACAAACCTCTCATTACTCAACAGTCAACATGCATGACATATGGCATTCAACAGCATGCACTGCAGCCATACTCAATCCTTGTTACCAACATTATACATCTCTATGATGCATGAGTTGTGTTAGTAGGTGATGCCCCTTCCACTGGAACACACTGCACCCATGTATACAGTATTGCTGTGCACCTGTACAGTACACGGGCATGTACTGTGCACCATACCTCACTAGTGTACACACCATTGTTGAATGTGTATATGTGTATCAGTTACGTCTCTCTGTTGCTCACAGCCCCTACGTGTTTGTCTGACACACACCTGGGATGATATGAGGACTGATGTCAATAGTTAATGCCTGACCTCTGATTTGTAGATCTCATCATCACCAGTGCATGTATGAGCAATAAAATCTGATTACACTGACAACCTTCAAAGCTAAATGTGGATATGAGGAGTGGACACACCCTTGTTGACATGTCAGCCTTTTCCATGATATACAGTGGGGTCACAGTACTGCATATGTTAACATTACACACACTCGATATGTGGCATATGACCTGTGCAATCCAATGCAATGTCAAACAAATGTGTTAGTCATGCAGATGCTGAATGAGATGCATACAATATGTGGGTTACATAAGTGTGCATACCCTTAACACAATGGTTTGTTGCAGCACCTGTTAAGAGCACTACAGCATTCACTATTCCTGGAAGGGGTATACTAGCATGGCCCATCTTCACTTGCCATTATTTGGTCACTCTGCCCTACAAATGTCCCCCAACTCTGCTGGATTGCAAGGGCAGCTCATGTGGACAGTCCATGGAGGTCACACAGTGCCTTCACTACTGCTGTGGAGCTAGGGTTATGTCTGGCACAATTCATGACCTTGACTGTGTTCAGATACAGCCATTCTTAGTGAGCTTTGGATGTATGACTCAGTTCACTGTTGTGTTTCAGGAATGACACTCCTCCCCATCCTCAGCCTTATTGCAGATGCTTGACAGCTATGGGCCACACATGAGTGTTATTTTGCAGTGTTTCAAATTCCAAATGCCATGTCTACTTGTCTAGTTCCAGCTAATGAACAGCAAACCATAAGGTGTACACTGGCACCAGCAAGATAAAAATGGGGATGGTGGCCCTGAGGTGGAGTGAGGTGTTACTTGTGAACCACATGTATCTTTATGAATACTGTCGGTAGGTTTCAGCCTTGGTCTCATGACATTATTACACACTGCAACATATGCCTTTGGGAGACCTGATGTTATGCATATGCTACTGGCAGAGAGCCCTGGATGATGTTTGCTGTGGAACAACTCTTCCATTTGATTACCCTAACCCAGAGGCCACACTTATGCAGACTCCAGGTGATTGTTGACACTGGTACTGCACAAGCAGTACTTGCTAGACATTCCTGCAAGTCCCTCAGTGCTGCTGCATATTTCTGGGCAGCCTCCATGACCAGTTTGCAACATTTGTTGTCATCTGTTTTGGATGGGCATCTGTTTATTTTCTACATAATGTTGTCCCGTACTTCATACACACATGCATGATAGTCTGCACTGTTTGCCATGGTATATGTAATGGTGAGGTAAGGCTATTTTTCCAATTCCTGAGTGCTACCTTTTGGATATGAGATCCACTTCATGGTTTGTAAGATGTGTGCAAGCCACAGCTGCTTCTGTTGCAGGTGAGTAGGCAAATGTCATGGACATACTTCTTGGACAGCAGACCATTACTTGGTGTGACATTGAGGCCCTGTTCTTGATGGAACGTGTGTACTCAAGAAGAGTGAATGCTATCAGTACCTCACAACCTGCGTCCACAATATGTTATTTGGAGTGTATGCACACATATGCTTCCAGTGTTTGTTGAGGTATCTATTCCCCTTATTTGTTGTCCTAACATAGGATTCCATATTACACATTCATTGCTCATGTTAGGATCACAGTACAGGTTGAAAAAGGTATGGAATGTGATATTGTGAGTTGCCGTTGTTTAGATCAGGTACAGTTGTCATTGTAATACTGGTGTATACACTGTTATAGCCACTGTATAAGGGTAATGTTTCAGACATGTCCCTACTGAAGGCCATTTGTCCCACCATTATGTTCATCTCTGTCCACACACATTACACTGACAGGTTGTTAGATATACTGCAGGAGGACTCTTACAAACCCTTCAGATATGCCACCATGGTGACCACTGTGATGCAGTGCAGTTAACAGCAACAATAAGTGAATATGTACAGCATGCATTATGGGTAGGTGTGTTAAATGTGTGCATGGCAACTATCATATTGGCAAACCTGAACAAAACAACTCCATACTCACCAGCTACAGTCTGCTGCCCCAGTCACATACCAGAGGGACTTAAATAGTCGTGTGAGAGACTTAATGTCAGTAGCCACGCCTGTGGCATTGGTACAGGGCGGGAGCAGCATTTCAGCACATCAACAGTACAAGCCCACAATGCTAGAGATTATGCACATCTTTTCATTACTACTCTGCAGCAACAGACTATCTTATCTGACATATGCATGTAGATACTTTACAGATGAAAATGGATAAGCAACAGTGGTCTACTAATGTGCCCTGGGGCATTACCTGCATGCTCCTTGACGATTGTGTAGATGGCATCCACCTCCACAATGCTGTCTTCAGCTTGCTGGCTTGGCTGGTGGACGGGTGCCCCAAGGCTGGCAAGGAGCTCTTAGCCTGTGTCAGTGGGGGCTGGATGGCATGACCCCCACCTGTGGCTAGCTGGTCCCTCCTAACTGCAGTGGGAAGCTGGCATAATGGTTACGGTGTTTACCTTACAGACAAAAGGTGCAGGGTTTGATTCTCACAGAGGGTAATTGGCTAGGTTTAAAAATGGCCCACAGGGGCAGTTAGTCTAGTACTAATCTATGAACCTATGAACCTATGGCATGCTGATGGGCATAGCGGATCAAATCTGTGCAGCGTTGCTGCACCTGCTCATAATTACAGTTGTGCTGGCCAACATCGTTTAAACTGTGGACGAGTTTGTTCCACAGGGTGGTCCTCTGCTGTAGATCCGAGGCCCTGTGCCCAAAGAGGATGGCATGATGGACTATGAGGTACTGGATTATAGCATCATTTTCCAGGGGTGTGTATTGCAGGCAGGTGTTCCCGGGACATTGTACCTGGCAGACATAAACAGCAAAAAAGGTCAGAGGACCTCATACAGTTCTCCATGTTCACATCAACAGTGGGTATTACTTGCAAATAATCCAGACTATACCATAACACTGTAAGCTATCATGGCTTGTATATCTTGCATTACACTCTTGGCCTTGACCTGTCCAGTTCACCCAGTGTTGGATACTTAATGGCATAATCCACTACACACCATTCATTTCTGTGTAGAGGGATGACAGTGACCATCTTCCATGTGTATGCTGTTTAGATGGTGCATGAGTGTGTTTGACTGTAGTGTGTGATGGGACTGTAAGCACATGCCTGTGTTCATGTAGGAGGCAAACTGTGATGTTCTCATGCCCCATGTTGTTGCCATCAGTCGGCAAACTGTGATGCAGTGCAGTTAACAGCAACAATAATTGAATATGTACAGCATGCATTATGGGTAGGTGTGTTAAATGTGTGCATGGCAAATATCATGGCCAAAACATGGCTGATGTATTGGCAAACCTGAACAAAACAACTCTATACTCACCAGCTACAGTCTGCTGCCCCAGTCGCATACCAGAGGGACTTAAATAGTTGTGTGAGCGACTTAATGTCAGTAGCCATGCCTGTGGCATTTGTACAGGGTGGGAGCAGCATTTCAGCACATCAACAGTACAAACCCACAATACTAGAGATTATGCACATCTGTTCATTACTACTCTGCAGCAACAGACTATCTTATCTGACATATGCATGTAGATACTTTACAGATGAAAATGGATAAGCAACAGTGGTCTACTAATGTGTCCTGGAGCCTTACCAGCATGCTCTTTGACCATTGTGTGGATGGCAACCACCTCCACAATGCTGTCTTTACCTTGCTGGCTTGGCTGGTGGACAGGTGCCCCAAGGTTGGCCAGGAGCTCCTAGCATGTGTCAGTGGGGGCTGGATGGCATGACCCCCACCTGTGGCTAGCTGGTCCCTCCTAACTGCAGTGGCATGCTGATGGGCATGGTGGATCAGATCTGTGCAGCGATGCTGCACCTGCTCATAATTACGGTTGTGCAGGCCAACGTTGTTTACTCTGTGGACGAGTTTGTTCCACAGGGTGGTCCTCTCCTGTAGATTCTGGGCCCTGTGCCCAAAGAGGATGGCATGATGGACTATGAGGTACTGGATTATAGCATCATTTTCCAGGGGTGTTTATTACAGGCAGGTGTTGCCGGGACATTGTACCTGACAGACATAAACAGCAAAAAAGGTCAGAGGACCTCATACAGTTGTCCATGTGCACATCAACAGTGGGTATTACTTGCAAATAATCCAGACTATACCATAACACTGTAAGCTATCATGGCTTGTATATCTTGCATTACACTCTTGGCCTTGACCTGTCCAGTTCCCCCAGTGC
This sequence comes from Protopterus annectens, assembly GCF_019279795.1. Classification (NCBI taxonomy): domain Eukaryota; kingdom Metazoa; phylum Chordata; order Ceratodontiformes; family Protopteridae; genus Protopterus; species Protopterus annectens. The sequence continues at coordinate 1,562,522,839 of NC_056743.1, read as the reverse complement.
TGGACACTTAATGGCATAATCCACTATACACCATTCATTTCTGTGTAGAGGGATGACAGTGACCATCTTCCATGTGTGTGCTGTTTGGATGGTAGCATGAGTGTGTTTGACTTTAGTGTGTGATGGGACTGTGAGCACATGCCTGTGTTCATGTAGGAGGCAAACTGTGATGTTCTCATGCCCCATGGAGACTTGCTGTTGTTGCCATCCGTCGGCATTATGTCCATGCTCACCACTGATGGAGGCAGGAGTGTGGGTGATGTGGATATCCCCCTGTACTACTGTTGTGGACAGGGTGCCACTGTTCCCACCTATCGTGTCTGATGTAGGTTGCCTGTATCCATAGCATGTGTGTATGAGGTGTGCTTTACCTCTAGTACAGGTTGACTTGTGTTACTGGCTCTGAGACTGTGTACATATGTGTTGACATGGTTGGAATTGGCCTTGGTGGTTTGCATATGTCTGATTTCTAGTTATAGTCAGACTTACAGAAGGTCAGCTGTCAACCTACATTCTTGTTCAGATAGAGGTGTACTTGCATCCAAGCTGTGGTTTGCACCTATGTGTCCCTGTATAGCCACTATAGCAACCTATTATGTGCTTTATGTCTTGGAGGTGTCCACCAAGGGTAATTACTCTATTGTTGGTGGAGGATGGTTGTACAGGTAAGATACTGCTGATTCCATATAGCTACAGTGGATATGAAGTGTACACACTCCTGTTACAATGCATGGTACTTGTGCAAATGGAACATGACCCCACAAAAGCCCATGTCAACACAAACCCCACCTGTGATGTGTCCTATAGCCTGTTCAGTTCAATAGGAAACATAACAACCTGTCCTGTGAAAACATATAGGTTCATAGGTGTGTTCTAGGCTAATAGCCCTGGAGCCTTTACAAGCCTAGCCCATGGGATTACCCTAATATCATGCCACCCAACCTTAATTCCCAGTGCCTCTGTCAAGTAGAGCCACTTGAGTGATCCCTGTGTGCATACCCTTAACACAATGGTTTGTTGCAGCACCTGTTAAGAGAACTTCAGCTGTCACTATTCCTGGAAGGGGTATACTAGCATGGCCCATCTTCACTTGCCATTATTTGGTCACTCTGCCGGATTGTAAGGGCAGCTCATGTGGACAGCCCTTGGAGGTCACACAGTGCCTTCACTACTGCTGTGGAGCCAGGGTTATGTCTGGCATAATTCATGACCTTGACTGTGCACAGATACATCCATTCTTAGTGAGCTTTGGATGTATGATTCAGTGCACTGTTGTGTTTCAGAGATGACACCCCTCCCCATCCTCAGCCTTATTGCAGATGCTTGACAGCTATGGGCCACACATGAGTGTTATTTTGCAGTGTTTCAAATTCCAAATGCCATGTCTACTGGTCTAGTTCCAGCTAATAAAAAGCAAACCTAAAGGTGTACACTGGCACCAGCAAGGTAAAAATGGGGATGGTGGTCCTGAGGTTGAGTGAGGTGTTACTTGTGTACCACATGTGTCTTTAAGAATACTGTCTGTAGGTTTCAGCCTTGGTGTCATGACACTATTACACACTACAACATATGTCTTTGGAAGACCTGATGTTATGCATATGCTACCTGAAGAGAGCCCTGGATGATGTTTGCTGTGGAACAACTCTTCTGTCTGATTACCCTAACCCAGAGGCCACACTTATGCAGATTCCAGGTGATTGATGACACTGGTACCGTACAAGCAGTACTCGCTAGACATTCCTGCAAGTCCCTCAGTGTTGTTGCATGTTTCTGGGCAGCCACCATGACCAGTTTGCAACATTTGTTGTCATCTGTTTTGGATGGGCATCTGTTTATTTTCTACATAATGTTGTCCCATACTTCATACACACATGCATGATAGTCTGCACTGTTGGCCATGGTATATGTAATGGTGAGGTAAGGCTATTTTTCCCACTCCTGAGTGCTACTTTCGGATATGGGATCCATTTCATTGTTTGTAAAATGTGTGCAAGCCATGGCTGCCTCTGTTGCAGGTGAGTGGGCAAATGTCATGGACATACTTCTTGGACAGCAGACCATTACTTGGTGTGACATTGAGGCCCTGTACTTGATGGAACGTGTGTACTCAAGAACAGTGAATGCTCTCAGTACCTCACAACCTGCTTCCACAATATGTTATTTGGAGTGTGTGCACACATATGCTTCCAGTGCTTGTTGAGGTATCTATTCCCCTTATTTGTTGTCCTAACATAGGATTCCATATTACACATTCATTGCTCATGCTAGGATCACAGTACAGGTTGAAAAAGGTATGGAATGTGGTATTGTGAGTTGCCGTTGTTTAGATCAGGAACAGTTGTCATTGCAATACTGATGTATACACTGTTGTAGTATTGTGAGTTGCCGTTGTTTAGATCAAGAACAGTTGTCATTGTAATACTGGTGTATACACTGTTGTAGCCACTGTATAAGGGTAATGTTTTAGACATGTCCCTACTTAAGGCCATTTGTCCCACCATTATGTTCATCTCTGTCCACACACCTTACACTGACAGGTTGCTAAGATATACTACTGGAGGACTCTTACATATCCTTCAGATATGTCACCATGGTGACCACTGTGATGCAGTGCAGTTAACAGCAACAATAATTGAATATGTACAGCATGCATTATGGGTAGGTGTGTTAAATGTGTGCATGGCAAATATCATGGCCAAAACATGGCTGATGTATTGGCAAACCTGAACAAAACAACTCTATATTCACCAGCTACAGTCTGCTGCCCCAGTCGCATACCAGAGGGACTTAAATAGTTGTGTGAGCGACTTAATGTCAGTAGCCATGCCTGTGGCATTGGTACAGGGTGGGAGCAGCATTTCAGCACATCAACAGTACAAACCCACAATACTAGAGATTATGCACATCTGTTCATTACTACTCTGCAGCAACAGAGTATCTTATCTGACATATGCATGTAGATACTTTACAGATGAAAATGGATAAGCAACAGTGGTCTACTAATGTGTCCTGGAGCCTTACCAGCATGCTCTTTGACCATTGTGTGGATGGCAACCACCTCCACAATGCTGTCTTTACCTTGCTGGCTTGGCTGGTGGACGGGTGCCCCAAGGTTGGCCAGGAGCTCCTAGCATGTGTCAGTTGGGTCTGGATGGCATGACCCCCACCTGTGGCTAGCTGGTCCCTCCTAACTGCAGTGGCATGCTGATGGGCAAGGTGGATCAGATCTGTGCAGCGATGCTGCACCTGCTCATAACTACGGTTGTGCAGGCCAACGTTGTTTACTCTGTGGATGAGTTTGTTCCACAGGGTGGTCCTCTCCTGTAGATTCTGGACCCTGTGCCCAAAGAGGATGGCATGATGGACTATGAGGTACTGGATTATAGCATCATTTTTCAGGGGTGTTTATTACAGGCAGGTGTTGCCGGGACATTGTACCTGACAGACATAAACAGCAAAAAAGGTCAGAGGACCTCATACAGTTGTCCATGTGCACATCAACAGTGGGTATTACTTGCAAATAATCCAGACTATACCATAACACTGTAAGCTATCATGGCTTGTATATCTTGCATTACACTCTTGGCCTTGACCTGTCCAGTTCCCCCAGTGCTGGACACTTAATGGCATAATCCACTACACACCATTCATTTCTGTGTAGAGGGATGACAGTGACCATCTTCCATGTGTATGCTGTTTGGATGGTAGCATGAGTGTGTTTGACTGTAGTGTGTGATGGGACTGTGAGCACATGCCTGTGTTCATGTAGGAAGCAAACTGTGATGTTCTCATGCCCCATGGAGACTTGCTGTTGGTGCCATCAGTCGGCATTATGTCCATGCTCACCACTGATGGAGGCAGGAGTGTGGGTGATGTGGATATCCCCCTGTACTACTGTTGTGGACAGGGTGCCACTGTTCCCACCTATCGTGTCTGATGTAGGTTGCCTGTATCCATAGCATGTGTGTATGAGGTGTGCTTTACCTCTAGTACAGGTTGACTTGTGTTACTGGCTTTGAGACTGCGTACATATGTGTCGACATGGTTGGAATTGGCCTTGGTGGTTTGCATATGTCTGATTTCTAGTTATAGTCAGACTTACAGAAGGTCAGCTCTCAACCTAGATGCTTGCTCAGATAGAGATGGACTTGCATCCAAGCTGTGGTCTGCACCTATGTGTCCCTGTATAGCCACTATAGCAACCTATTATGTGCTTTATGTCTTGGAGGTGTCCACCAAGGGTAATTACTCTATTGTTGGTGGAGGATGGTTGTATAGGTAAGATAGTGCTGATTCCATATAGCTACAGTGGTTATGAAGTGGACACACTCCTGTTACAATGCGTGGTACTTGTGCAATTGGAACATGACCCCACAAAAGCCCATGTCAACACAATCCCCACCTGTGATGTGTCCTATACCCTGCTCAGTTCAATAGGGAACATAACCTGTCCTGTGAAAACATATAGGTTCATAGGTGTGTACTTGGCTAATAGCCCTGGAGCCTTTACAAGCCTAGCCCATGGGTTTACCCTAGTATCATGCCACCCAACCTTAATTCTCAGTGTCTCTGTCGAGTAAAGCCACTGGAGTGATCCCTGTGGTGAATTTTCTATTTTCCATCCACTCATCAAGATTTCTCTTGAAGAGGCCGAGTGAGGTGCTCTGCTTGACATGTATGGGAAGTCTATTCCATAGCATGGTTAGTCTCTGGGTTATGAACCTGTCCCTCCAGCATATGGGAAGTAATACTCAGTACAGTAAACCAGTTGAATGTGTGTGCACACCCTTACACTGTTATGTTGTGTAAACACCTGCTGAGATGATTACAGCATCCATTCATCTTTGGTTGTACTCTAACGTCATATCACATCTTCACTTGGCAATGGTTACTCACCTTCCATGAAACAACTTTGTTTCTTTTTTAATAGAATTGTACAAGTTATTGGTCACATTTGACGTGAGAAACATTTCAACATGACTTCCTGTGGCCTCATTAGCATACAGCACACAGACCTGGCATTCCAACAGAGGTGTGTACACTTTGATATCCAGTGTATATGGATGTTGATATAGCTGTTAGTGGTAGGCATGGACAGTAGGTTGTAACACAGTTGTACACTTTTCTCATTACTACATGATAAGCATGCCTACTGTAGTACCCATATCAGTGGCATGGCAATGCAACAATCAATAACAGTGCACATTTTATTTTGTTGTATATAGTGACAGTGATATTACACACATGTGTAACATGCACATCCTATTTTCCAGACTGCTTGTGAACCATGTTATTACTTTTGTGCCTTTCAGCTGAATATATGCATACATACACATACTCAGGGGATACCTGGTACACATTTGTGTTCTATGTCATTATGGCACACTGTATTTACAGTCTTTCAGTTCAGTCATATATCTCAACCTGTTATACCAGGACTTTTGGTCATTGGTCCACCTCATTGGATGACAAAACAGGGAAGTCAATTTTGATAACGTATCAATATAGCTGCCATAACACAAGTATATATGTAAGTGACTAGAGATATCTGTCACAACTGTGAACTTTGTCCAGAAAAACACTGTACAGTTGAATGTTATTAATTCAATATATCACGTACAGTTTAACACACACATCTGCAACAGTGCTTTACTATGCTCATGCCCTATATAGGTATCCTAGATTTACAATACAAACATGTAGAATACTCATATTCACAGGTAACATATGGATATGGACAAAATCCCATTAACTGGCCTAGCAGTGGTACAGACACAACTGTTTGACAGACACTCTAGTGGTTACTATATGTGAACTGTCCTTTCCCAGGGTGTGTCAGGCTCCTCAGCTGTGACCCAACCTTTCCACCTCTTAGAGCATCACATGTGGACAAAGCCTAACATTACGGGGAATATATAGGGACAGATCATAGATATGCCTATTACAAAGCTATGAAGTTTGTGCATGATACATGTCACATTACCATGACTGTTCTGAAGGTGGTGGGGTCCGAACCTCATGTGTCTGTCATAGCTTCATTACGTCCACCTTCAGCTATTAGCCAGAGTAATATAGATGTTTGGAGGAACAGAATAAACACTATGATAGCTAAATCTTGACATTCTGTGCAGATCTGCACAGTTGACAGGTATGACCCACTGCAGACAGAGACAAATGCTATGTCCATAGCATTTGTTCAGCAGGACAACATTACAGCAAGTATTGATAGCACATATACATCTTTCATAATCATCTATCCCATTTTTATAGACCAGTTACTACATTCAATTTCATGCTTACATGTTGCACATACCTGGTTTATCTTCAGGTTCCTTCTGTGTACAGGATGTCTTCCTGTTTCTTAATTTGAGGTTTTGTTTAATTAATTAATTAATTAATTAATTTATATATATATATATATATATATATATATATATATATATATATATATATATATATATATATTTTTTTTTTTTTTTTTTTTTTTTGGTGTGCCTGTTTCCCTCTCTTTCTCTCTCTCTCTCTCTCTCTCTCTCTCTCCGCTACTGGGATTGAGCTTGTTTGAGTAGGTTGAAGCATGGCTTTTGTAGGTGATGCTCATGTTCAGGTGATGGCCTCTGCACCAGTTGCTGTTCCCCACTTGCTAATTGCATGCAGGCATCTGTGTAGGTCTTCTAATAGCCAATGTCATAGCAATCCACTACTATAAAAAACTACATCATGTGAGCATTTTTCCTTTGCCTTTCCTGTATGGAAGACATCCTTCCTGTGTGTGGGCAGCAGTGTTACAGACAGCAGGTAGATATACCTCTTACAACAGGACTTGTGGGCACAGGCCAACTACATGTTTGTATAAGGTTCCAGACCTAGGGACAGCGTGTGAGTATGGCTGTTATATGCATTTAATACTGCTAGTTTTACAGGGTTTGTGTGTACATGCTAGTTTAGCATTAAATGCAGTCTGTTTGCATAGCTCTCAACTGTGGGCCTATCTACATGATGACCAGAGGATTGGCTGTTATGTTTTGTCTGTTCCGTACCCAGGTCTTGCCCCTGACATATCAGTGGCATTCACTCCGTTGATTGCTGTCAGTACATGGCAACATCCATTTGTGTTTCTGACTTCATATTCCTGAGTAAGGGTGTGTTGCAACCAATCCTGTAACACCAGCAACGTTCACAGTGTATACCAGCAATATTTCAAATATGTCCCTGTGTTTCAGCCTCTGTCCTCCACCTATATACCAGGCTTTGTCCAAATGCCATGCAGTAAGAGGTTGATATGTAATGGTCTATCATTATTTAGTGCTGACATTACTGCTATCATTCCAGTGATGTTGTGGACTCCCACACAAGTTGTGGGATAGGGTACATATATATGAGGGCTATAGTTGAACAAAACATGTGTGGCCTGTACAGTCTGGAGGTCAGTGTATGGAGAATACTGTTATATGCCCTTGTAAGATATTTTATGGGGAAGGGGTATTAAATGCTTTTAACCTAAGTTGTTACAACTTGTGAGGGATATCAATAATAAAAATATTAAGGTACATGGCGGTACATTTTCATATGTTTTACCATGTGAACAGTGGTGGGCTAGAGCTTACTGTCTTGTATATAGTTCTGTTTGTCAGTGTGATAGTGACGTTTTACCTTAAGCATTGTTATGTAACAGATACAGTTACATTGTGACAACTGATACTTTCCCCTAGATGGTTGAGTACAGAGTGTAATTGGAGGCTGTTGAACTACATCTGTAATTAAGTGTTGATTGATTTTTATCTTCAAGGCAAGTGTGTTTTTCACTGTTGTACTACTTGAAGGCTTTAGCCTAGACAGCAACGTATGTTATGTTTTGCAGATTACTGTATCATACGTTTTCTTTGAGAGTTGCATTAATCAGTTATTATGTATTTCAAACACCTAAATGCTATAAGAAATGGCATAAACAACTGAAATAGTACACAAATAAACATTTATATGTATGCAAACTGTGTGTGGTGCCATGTTCTTTGCATTGTGTGTGGGTATATGTTTCATGCAATAATTCTCATTTGTAGTAAAGAATCAGACACTGACCATTTGAAAAGGTGGCAACTGTAGGAATAATGGCTGTTTGATATGCTGTACACCCTCTATATGTACTCTCTTTATATATATATATATATATATATATATATATATATATATATATATATATATATATATATATATATATATATATATATATATATATATATATATATATATATATATATATATATATATATATGTGTGTGTATGTATATATATATATATATATATGTATATATAGATATATGTGTGTGTGTGTGTATATGTATCATTAGAATGTTTAGTGCTTCCACATTGTACATTCCCTATGGTAGACTTACTGTTCTAGATGGTATGTTAGAGAAATCATCCTAACATCTCACAGCTGAGATGGCTTACTGGTAACTGGTTGTGGCTATGTTGTGCAGGGTTATGGGTTCAAGGCTTGCAAGTGGTGGTTATTTTGTTGCAAGGCAGAACAGTTCAGCTGTGGAGGAAGGCATAATGGCAATAATTACAAGTGATCCCTATTTTGGGCCCCTTCATCCCCATTTACAGTGCCTTTGGTCAGATGTTTTGCAGTGAGAGGTTTGGATCTGATGTCCGCATGCACTACATATATCTATCTATCTATCTATCTATATATATATATATATATATATATATATATATATATATATATATATATTTATGGTTCTAGGTTATAACACCGACAGCACACAACATCGACAACGACATCACCGACACCACATCATCGACAGCTCATAAACACGACACCACACACACCCAACACATCATCACAACAACCAATAAACAAAACAAATTCCCTGACCAAAAACTACACACACAACACAAGCACACCTAAATCCTAACAAACAAACACTAAACCTTACATACACAACTATCCACTACCCTAACGAAACCCTAACCCTAAGGTCCATCACTATCGTGACACTAACCTAACCCACGCCTGACCCTAACTCACTTAACCCGCCCCTAACCCAAACAAATTCACTACTGCACCCTTACCTAACCCGGCCCTCTAACCCTAACTCACTTAACCCGCCCCTAACCCAAAACATTCACTACTGCACCCTTACCTAACTCGCCCCTAACCCTAACTCACTTAACCGCCCCTAACCCAAAACATTCACTACTGCACCCTCACCTAACTCGCGCCCTAACCCTAACTCACTTAACCCACCCCTACCCCTACAGACCGCCAACATCGCACACTTAACTTACTCGCACCCTAACGTCCGTCACTACCGCATACTTACACATCCTTTCCCCATCTCGGTGTTCTCCGCTTCGGTGTTTTCATCCGTCGATCTTCTCGCGTCGGTGATTTCGCTGTCGGTCTTCCCATCTGTCGACGTTCTAACCTAGACCCATATATATATATATATATATATATATATATATATATATATATATATATATTATATAAATACATTGTTCCTACTGTTGAATGACTGCGCTGCATGATATGTTTGAGAAAACATCACACATATCTAGAGCTCAAATGACTTAGTGGTAACTTGCTGTGACTATGGTGTGCAGGGTCCAAGATTTGAGACTTGCAAGGGCTGATTATTTTATTGCTGGGCAGAACAAGGGCTGGATACCGAATGATTAAGACACTTTTAAGCAGTTGTTATCGGGTTTGCGTAGGTTTGTGCAGTGGTAAGCAATGCTAACCTCCAGTTAAATGTGCTTATAGACAGCCTGAAAAGTGCTTAATCTGTGTAGGCATTGCTTAGCATTGTGCAAACAGGCTTAAACCCGCTTACTACTGCTTAAAAGTGCTTACTCCCGCTTACCCCCATGCTAATTTCTTTAAAAGAAAAGAAAAAAGGGGTGATGGGAAAATGGTAAAAAAGGGGGCACAAAGAGGGAAAGACAATAGGGAAAGTAGCTAAGGGTGTTCAGGACAGGTGTAGTGAAGGTCCATAGGTGTCCATTTCTTCTACAGCAACAGCTGTGCATATATACTGAATTTGGAGATATATTTGGACACTCAAACCCCTGATAGAGGGGTGAGGACAACAATAATGTGTTGTGAAGCCAATTAGACCAGATTACATGTGTCCAGTGGACATGTGTGCAAAATGGACAGGTATGTATGGGGCAACATTTTTTTGGGGAACAGATTGCTCTTTTTTTTTTAAGGTGAGAGTGGGATGTTGGGGAATGACAGTAGGTATATTTGGGGAAGTAGGTTGGGTAGGAAGACAGACAAGACAGCATACAGGGGCAGTATATGACACATGTGGAGGGTTAACATCTTGGACGGGGAGGGGTGTTTGGAAATTGGAAACCCATGAGCCCCCAAATAGAAACAGTGGGACTGAGGTCTCTACTCATGGGCAGTCATCACTGAACCTTCATGGCCCTGAAGGTGGCTGTGCTTGGGGCTGAGCAGGAGGGGCAGGCTGACCCTCTAGTTTCATCATGTGGCCCTCAAGATAGTGTAGCTGATCTCCAAACTCCCTTCAGAGCTCGCTACTCACCAATCCCCGGTCCTGACTTCAGGTGTCAGTATCCTGTCTGCGCCCACTCCCAGGGCGGGGATGAGCCCCATCCCCTGAGGTGGTTCCCCCCAAAGGTGGTGCAGGACAAGCAGATGAGGAGTTCCCAGGGTGGGTCCCAGATGTGCTGGGGCCCGGTACCATGGCCAGATGAGGTGGGAGAGGTGGGTCCGCTAGGACCAGCCTTCCCAAATGTGCTATGGTGTTGTAGTTTTAGAACATATGCGTGTTAGTAATAGTCAACACAATCCAGGATTAGTTATAACACCATGCATAGATATTCCCATTAACCCAAAACAACAGATTTGGAACAGTTGCATAGCAAATGGAATAAATGCATATATGGAACCACAGTGGCCATGACAACAATGTGCAGATTACAATGATAGCAATAGGCCACTAATGATAGCATTTCAATATGGAACATTAATAGAAACACATTTCAATATTTTTTGAACAATAGGACATATATCCCAACAGTAGGTTTTGTGTAAATATACCCATTTTTATGTGTGTTTAGATTATTGTTGCAGATATGGTGGGGGAGAGATAACAATTAACAACTTATATATCCTTGCAGTACTCACATCTTTAATAATCATTGCTCTAATCATTATTCTACAGGTATTATTACAATACCCTATGGCCTTGGTTTGGGCAGTGGTATGTTTGTACACAGTGTATACTTCAACTGTCTTATAGCTAACTTCTACTTCTCTTATCTGGTAGACCTGTGGAGGGAATGTTTGTTAACAGTACCTGACTATTTCTACACATATTCCCAGATTCCTAGTTGTACTTATGCACATACATCTCAATCTCTTAATGCACAACATCTGGACAAAGCTTGACAACATGGGGGTACAAATAGGGACATATTTTGAATATTGCTCTTATAAACTTTTAGACAGTTGCTAGAGTAACATGATTTGTTTTAATATACATTTTCTGAAGGATTTGAAGTCTGACACTCAAATGTATGTCATTATTTGGTGACTACAATCCTGAGATCATCCCACTGATTTGCCAGGAAAAAAGAGGAACAGGCCAAAAATATGAGCCAAATATCTGGACATTCTGGGAAAATGTGTACAGTTAAGAGGTATGATTATGCATACAGCTTACTACCACTCCCAGGATTCGAACCATGGCAGTGTCTGCTAAAAACACAACAATTTTTGGTTCATCAGAGTGAGCTATTTAGACACCATTGTCTGTTTCTTCATTGTTTTCTTTCTAAGTCTCTCTTGGTTGTACAATCTTACCTTGAAATTACAACAGTCTTATACAAACATTCCTAGATATATGTTTATGTAGCACAGTGTGAGAAACAGTGGTTGATACAACAGTACTATTCTGATATCAGATGTTGGTGAATACTACATGTCAGGCCATACAATACCAGAGTAAACACTACTAGTCCAAGATTTAAAAATGTTATTGCCAGGCAGTTACAGTTTTCTTATCTGAAAGACCTGTGGGAGGAATATTTAACACTACCTGACTGTTTCTACACATATTCCCAGATTCATCTCAATCTCTTAATGTACACACTCTGGAAAAAGATTGACAACACGGGGGTAGAAATAGGGATATATGTTCAATATTGCTCTTATAAACTTGGAAAGTTGCTAGAGTAACAGGATTTGTTTTAATATACATTTTCTGAAGGATGTGAGGTCTGAAAATCAAATTTATGTCATTATTTAGTGACTACAATTCTGAGATCATCCCAGTGATTTGCCAGCGAGACAGAGGAACAGGCAAAAAATATGAGCCAATTATCTGGACATTCTGCAAAAATCTGTACAGTTGAGAGGTATGATTATGCATACAGCTTACTACCACTCCCAGGATTTGAACCATGGCTGTGTGTGCTAAAATACAACCATTTGAGTTTCATCAGCGTGAGCTATTTAGAAACTGCTGTCTGTTCCTTCAGTGTTTTCTAAGTATCTCTTGGTTGTACAATCAGACCTTGTACTTACAACAGTCTTATGCAGACATTCCTAGGCATGTTATTTTTATGTAGCACAGTGTGGGTAACAGTGATTAACACACACAATACCAGAGTAAACACAACAACTCCAGGATTTAGAACTTTATTGCCAGGCAGTTACGGTTTTATTGAAATATCACATATATGGGACTATTACTGTCATATTGTCTGATTTATTCAGCATAACCCATACACAGTTGTTATACTGCCAGGTGACTTTCTACTACTTTAGCTTTACTTGGTATGACTACTACAAGCAGGATTGTTACTCACCAGCCTCATGACACAGCCTTTGCAGCCTACTGCCATGGGCTTCCTGATTCACAGCCCACTCAGCTGTAGTTGTAAGGGAAATAGAGAAATATTTAGCCATACCTATCCATCACATACACAGGTTGAACTTTGGTAAACAGTTATTGATATGAATACTTACACACTGCTGGGACATCACCCCTCTGCCTTGCTTCTTGGTCCCACTTATCCAAGAGCTCCCTCTTCCTTTGCTTCAAGTTGGCATGGGGTGCAGGACCTGCTCACCAGTCTGAGGGATACCAGTGGTACTGGTGAGATCACAGGCAAGATGGTCCCAAGCTTCTACTTTATATTGGGAGCCCTGGTACTGGCCCTGCAGCAGTCTCTTGTCATGGTTATTTACCAGGATTCCCAACATGACCTTGGACTTCTGTATGCCCCAGCACTGTGCCCGGAAGCGCATGCCCTCGCCAATACCTGCCATACTGCCTACAGTGGGAAGCTGCAACCAGTTATGAGTTGTATTCTGCCTGCGGGGCTTAAATACTGCCGATTTCCCACCCTTTGCCATGATTGGACAGTTTTGAATATGCTGAGCTGAGCTAAGCTACAGGTAAACCTGCTTAGCTAAGATTGGCAGTGCTTAAAGGGACAGGTTCAGCACTGATTACCAATGGGCAAATCCACTTAGCTGGGCTACCTGTTGCTTAGCAGTCATATTTACACAATGCTTACACCTGGTAAGCAGAGCTGTGCAATGCTTAGCATTGCTTATTTTTTTTATTTTATAGACTATCTGCTGTATGGGATTAATTCATCATTCATTACATATTATAAATTTGTTTACTGTCCCGGAAATTCCCCAATGTGCTTTCATTACATTTATTCATGTGTGACTATACTGTATGGGGCACTTGTGTTTATATGGGGGTTTCACAACTGTATTAAACTGACACCACATCTGGACCTACTACAGTACTCTGGTTAACAAATACATGTTATTTAGTTGCTAATTATAAAAAATGATGTAATGCTTTCACATGTAAAATATAAACTGGTAACAGTGGGGAATCAAACCAGGAAGGGTTGGTTGTAAAGTGTACACTCTAACCACTACACTGTTACACTACTGATTATATTGGATGTCTCTTGCTATTTAACTTCTTGTGCTGTTTAAGCTGGACTAAGAGTAGCTAAGCAATGGGCACACCCATGTAGCTACACTTAAACTTTATTGCATGTTTAAAAAAAATATGTGTTGTGTTTTTTTATTATTATTTTTGCCCTTCAGAATATCCCCGCTAATGCTGAACCTGTTATTCTATCAACTTTCTGCTTTGTGGGATGATTGTCCCTTTTGGCTTTGTCCACATCCCTTACTCTGATGGGCTGGGAGGTGTGTGCTATGTGCTTATGCTAAGTGTGTTATTCAATCAACTTTAGCCTTGGTAGGGCCGATTGTCCCTTATGGGTTTGACCAGATTTCTTATCCTGATGGGTTGGGGGGTGTTACGAGTGTTTTCACTCTTTTTAAATCGCTGAAAGGCAATTCTGGAGTGCAGGAGGTGTGTGTATTGTGAGAGCTCTGTTCTCAGACAGCACCCCCCTGCGCTCATACATGGAACCGTGTCCATTTTAGAGCATGGCAGTGTGCCTTCATACATATGCATGGTGTACTGCCATGCTGAGCAGGAACGGTCCCTGCCATGCAGGAATAACTTATTCCTGCACGGCTGCTTGATGAATCTGGGAGAAGGTAAAAGCAATAATAACACCATTTAGAAAAGAAGAAGAAATGAGTACATTTTGGAGAAGTATTTATTACTACCCTGTTGAACATAACAAAGATGATGAATGGATAGAAGAGATAAAAACAGTAACATGCTCTCATATAGAGTATATGAAATCAGTGGAAATAACAACTAGAGATATTAAGTCAAAATTAAGGAAGACTCCTAACTGGAAAACCTTAGATACAGATACAGTACCTAACTTCTAGCTAAAGATAATGGCATCCATAAAGAAAAAAATATTTAGTCCTGAGTAAAAATTACTTATATGAGCATCCCAAACAGACACCAACTCAGTTAAAAAAAGGGAAAAACATGCTCCTCTGAACTAAACACCAATAACTTGCCTTCCAACAATATTTAAATTATGTACTGGAATTGATACAGACAGATTGTATATCCATTTAGAAAAAAAATCAATTATGGCAATAAAACAAAAATGTAATAAAAGAAAGTCATGTGAAACAAAAGAAAATCTATTTAAAAAGGCTGTAATAGAGCACTGTTAAAAGAGGCAGTATCTAGGCATGGTGTGGATAGGTTACAAAAAAGAATTCAACAGCATTTCACGTTCATGTATTTTGGTATGCTCACAGATGTAAAAGATGCACTTTACACTGATCGATTACATTTTAGCAAAAATGAAACTGTAGCAAACCACTTTACAACTGAGTAATGATAATGGACAAAATATTATTCCAAAATGATTCTTTGTCATCACTGTTGTTTTGTCTTGTTCTTAACTGACTAAACTGCTTACTTATTAGACTAGGCTATGGCTGCAGCTTAACTAGCAGAAACTATAATTGTTCAGTGACTTCTTAACTCCTTTTTGTGGATGATTTAAACTGTATAGCTCATCAGACTAAAATCTGAAAACACAACTATAAATAGTTAAAACTTTTTTAGATGATATAAGAATGATGTTTTGTCTTCATAAATGTGCAATAGCGACATTAAAGCAGGAAAGCTGCAACACCTATAAATTTCAGGAATGTGATATAAAGGAACTTTAGCAGGAGAGTGTGCATAAATATTTTGAAACAGATAAATGGGTTGGCAATAAAATATCAACAAATGAGAAGAAAACAAAGTAAAGAATATTTCAGAAGACTTAAGCTAATATTAAAAACTGCCAATTTGGCAATTCCTGGTGAGGACTGGAGGCTTCATATAACGGATGTGTATTTCAAAGGGTGGTGGCCACAAGTGAGCTGCTGTTGAGATGGGACGATATGCTGCATGCTCTCATTGCACACCTTCCCCATCAGAATGTAAATCATGGATATCAAACTGATATGGGGAACTTATGGGTAAGGGATAGCAAAAAAAAAAAAAAAAAGACTGATGGGGATGGCTAGGGCCCTAGGATACTGTTACATTCCATGAACAGCCCCAGCTATATCAAAGAAAATCCAGGTAGAATGAAGACACAGATAGAGCTGTCATGGGTGTCAGGCACTGGGTAGAAAGGCCATAGGATAAAGCAGGGACCAGAAAAGATCCAAATATAATAAACATGATAAAGCAGTCAAAGATGACATCTTTGCTTAGTTTACCAGAACTATTTTGGGAAGGAGTGAGACTGAAAAAACAGAAGTAGATGAGAATCAGAGAACAACTGAAAGTGCCACAATGAAAATATATAATATAAAGAAGAGGACTAGACTAAAAGGAAAGAAAAATGGAAAGGTCACATTTATAGAGACAATTACAGAGAGCCACTGGAATAACCCACCTGTTGACCAAGATTTGACACATGAATAGTTGAAGAAAAGTTAATTTAAACTGAAAGATAAAAGGCTAATAATGATTGCTCTAGATAATGGGCTGCATACATGTTGGTTTAATAAGTGTCTAGAAAAAGTGGGAGAAACAAATGTAGGTTCTGGAATACAGAACTGGAAACAGTTACACATCTTGTTTCTGGTTGCAATATACTCATAATAGAGGTTCTGTATACATAGACCCACTAGTATTACAAGACTGTTGAACTGGGGATTATGCAAACACTACAATATACAAGTAGCTGAGAAGTACTGGAAAATGAATGACAAAGCATTACTGAACATGATGAAGTTCTGATTACACGGAATCAATAAATACCAATAGTTAAGGAAGTAGAAGCATGAATTCAGAAATAGTAATCCAAGACAAAAAGGACAAAAGTAGCACTGATTACAGAAATGGCTACAGCAAGTGATTATAGTGCCCTTTGTACTGGCAGACACAAAATTGTAAAATATCAGCATTTCCAAGCAGAAACTACAGCAATGTGGGATAAAGGCACTCAAACTATTTCAATACTAGTAGGAGCAACAGGGATAGTAAAGAAAACATCTCAAACCTATTTAAATGTGCTATATGTACATGTAACACGATTTGCTTTGAGTCTTTTGGCTTTTTCCCGGTTAGGGGGTCGCCACAGCGGAACTCCGGTCTGCTAATGATTGGCAGTAGAGTTTTAAGTGCTGGCTTGCCGGGCCTAATGCACAACCTTCAATGAAGGAACACCCATTCATGCATGTCGCCACACAGAAGATGCTCTAACTGAGCATCAAATGGGCAACATCTAACTGTGAGGTGACAATGCTACCGCAGCACCACCACTGCAGTATATATACATGTAACACAATATGAACTGCAAAAGGAGGTAGTTCTGGGTACATTGCAGTTGCTGGGAAGAACACTATTGGCAAACATCAAAGACTGAAGAAATACTAATTTCTTAAACCCAAATTACGTCCTGACAAGGAAACGTAGTCCATTCCTATCACAGTATAAGAAATCCAAAATATATGGAAAAATTGAAAATGTAAGTTAGATATTTATATATACACTAACAGATGCAAAGCTGCCATGTTTACTGAATGTGAAAAAGATGGCATCCATTTCTTTCTCTCTTTTTTTCTCAGTCCATGCTTTACAGTGCCTTAATATGCTGCTGTGAAGTTATAGACTTTGTCTCTCCTCATTCATTAATAACCCTGGTGGAGAATGTTAGTTTTTTAATCTAGTGTTGTATGTATGAGTTCTACTCATTTTCTAACCAAAACTAACAGACACAGTGCTGCAAATTACTGCTGTATTAACAAAGGCAACAAAGAATTATGTAGGAATTTCCCATGCCAAGTAAAATCTGTGGCATGAATAAAAAGGAAAGTAAAAGTATGCCATAAAACAGACAGCATTTCTGACTCTCAAGAAAATCAAACATCAATCTGATTGATCTGTTCATCTAAGTATGAAAAACATATCACCCTTTCCCTGCATTTTACTACTGCTCTAAAAATTACGTGCCTCATATTTTCCATTCAGCTGTAAAAGAACTATGTATTATAGTTTTAAGTATGTATGCATTTATTTATTTATTGAAACCATGCAAAACTGCAATACAGTTCAAAATAAATGGTTACATTTCATAAGATACTTAGATGATTTAAAAACTGAGTAGGAACACAGAATATTACAGAATCGGAAAAAAAACATTTTAAAGCATATTATTTGCATTTTTGATATGTTTAAGAGCTTTAAAACTGAATACAGAACAAAAAATCTAAGCATACTTAACATTATTTTTTCTCAGCAGCTCAGAACATGACATCTCAGAACAAGGGTTCTGGAAGTACATTTCAGGAATATTTTGGCAGAAATTATTTGTTCCTGTGTGTGGAATTTACCGAAAACCATATGGACCTAAAATACACAAAGACTTCAGATGCATTTATTTTCATTACACAGTAACAGGACATCTGCTACAAATTAAGTAGATCCAGGTATACATTTGAACTATTCCTGTTTCTCAAAACAACAAAGCATTACATTAATTAAAGAAAATCAGTGCAATCTAGAACACCGCCAACATTAAGGGGCCCTGTACAGATCAGTGAATGTTTGCTGAAGCATTTTTAGAGTCAGTATCCACAAACATCTTTTTTTTTTTTTGCACTTCTGCATGCCTCCACGTTACTAAAAACTGGAGTTGTAGGTCTTTTCTAACAGGTATAATAATGAACTTAGCATCATGTGCTTATATCAACCTATTACAAAATTTAAAGTTGGAAACAATCGTTGAGGAACCTACTGAGAAATACTTTTCCCCCTGACATGGCACTGCAGTTTTATAGTCAGGCATATATATTAATGTCAGAAAAAAGGAAAGTATGACTTCTTCTTTCACTAAGATCATAAAAATATCTCTTAACAGTAACATTGATGTTATACAAAAATAAAGAGCAACAACTTTGAAAGGGGCAAGCCCCCCTGCACCCTCAGCATGCCATGGCTCTAAATATATTAACCAAAGAGCTGCTGAATCTCAGATAAAGAAAATACACCCTTACACACGGTTCAGCAGTCGTATGGCAAGCTTCAGTATTAGTATGCAGGAACTTTTGTGTTACAGTGTTCTGGTATATGACAGAAGTTGTAGCTGTGGCAAACTTCAGTATTAGTATGAATAAACATTTATGTCACAGTATTCAGGTATATGCTAGAAGTGCTAGCTGTGGTAAGCTTCAGTATTAGTATGCACGATCATTTATGTATTTATGTTACAGTATTCAGGTATGTGCTAGAAATTCTAGCTGTGGCAAGCTTCAGTATCAGTATGCAGGAAAATTTGGTGTCACAGTGTTCAGGTATGTGCTAGAAGTCGTAGCTGTGGCAAACTTTATTATTAGTATGCATGGGCATTTGTGTCACAGTGTTCAATTATGTGCTAGAAGTGCTAGCTGTGGCAAGCTTCAGTATTATTATGAATGAACATTTGTGTCACAATGTTCAGGTACATGCTAAAAGTGCTAGCAGAAGTATTATGTATTTTCCAGACATATTATACTGTTACACTACACATCATGTACTCAAGTGGAAATAATAAGAAATCTTTTTGGTTTTAGAAAATGAAAAATTTATTCGGATTGTTTGAAGAAAGTTAGATGCTGAAGCACCACCATTACTACCTGACTCAATGAAAGTAACAATAATCCATTTGTTATACTCTGGTTAATATCAGATGTCTATAAGACACATGTGACAACTATGTAATGGATTGCACTAAGGGTTTTACTGCATTTCTCAGAAAGCATGGTATGGTGTAAGATTAGTAAATGAGATTCCTTACTCTGTTGAAAAGGGCACTAAAGTCAATTAAAAATATTCTGGAATTCATTACATTATTTACATAGCTATAAGACCACTAAAGTGCTTATTGAACATTTAAGTAGTATAATTATGATCCTCCTCAAAACAGCAAAAATGTAAGTGTGAGTAGAGGAATATATAAAAAATATAAAAACTCCTCAGATTGCAACATCTTGAAGTATTCCCCCTGCTCTCAGGTACCTTGGTCTTGATCTTAGTATGAATAACTGACAGAGGGTACAAAAGGCACAGCCCCATGTCAAGAGTTACAGGCCTCCATTAAAAATATTTCAAAAGTGAAGCAGTGAGCTTCAGAATTCATTTGTTTGTCAGAAATGGACTTTAATTTTTAAAGTGTAAAGGCTACAGTATCAGGACTCACTTTTCTGATAAGAAGCCACTTTTAAGTAGATGTCTCGAAAAGAAGTCCTATATATTATTTTGACAGCATAAATGTTGTCATTTTCAAGATGCTTAAACATGCAGGTAGCTTCTTCAGAGGAAAGCAATGAAATTTGTCTCTGACAGATGCATTTGCAAGTGAATGGGTTTGCACATGGTCATATTAGGGTTTTAATATCTATTTATTAGTTATGGTCAGTGCTTCCCTTCCATCTTGTCTAACATGTCAGCTCTAGCAGTTTTGATTTAAATTGTTGTAGTTACAATAACCAATATCTGTTTTTGTAACAAGTGAACCAAAGAGTATTCTTCAACCAGTAAATGTTATGAAATGGATTTATTTTCTTGTTATTTGGCTTGCTTTTAAACAGTGCCATGATACTTACACAAACTATATTACCCGATGTATGTACAAGTTATTTGCATTTTTCTATGCTGCATGCTCATACTTGCTGTTATAATAAAAGTTCTCAATTTAAACTACTGAGCAGGATATTTATCCACATCAACATTTTTCTTTAATGAACTCATAACCATGTGTCAGAGACCAGTTGAATTCCAGCTATGGAATTGTCTCTATAACCAAATTAATCAAGGAGATCGAATCATTAACCATATTTTCTAAAATATAACAACTTCCACTAGTGGAAGGGCAGTGCTATAAAAAATGAAAATCATGTCATTGTAGGATGCAGCAGAGAGCACAAAGCATTCTCATGGCTGCTTGAATGATGGCCCCCTAAGACAATATGATGTCTTATTTAGGACCAGTTTGATGGTTGGCAGGCACTTGAGCTAAAAGAATACAAAAAAGTGAAATGTCCTAATTTCATCTTAAAAGAATCCCCATTCGTCTGCCATTTACAACCCAGCCATGCCCTTTTGCACTTTCTTTTGGGTAAATTCATTATTATTATTCTTTATTAGCTTTTGAGTCTATTTCAACTCAGCGCTATCCTCTCTTCGTCAAAACTATCTATATTATGATGTTATAGTTAATCAGTGCACACAGGAAATTCCTTTTCTTCAGAGAGTGGATGGTATTTGGTTACAAGGGCTGAATGTGAATTGCAAACAACACAACACTTGTGTATTGCTGCTATATAGTGTCATATTAAAAAGCTTACTGTTTTCAATAATGGCATTTTATAGCAAGGGCTTTCTTTGCATTTCACCTCTGTAATGTAATTCAGGGGAAATGAGCTAGTACAACCAAATACATGGAGATGCAGTCACAGGACATTCATTTAACACATTTTATGTTACTGTGAGAGTGCCAGAAAACTTTACAGCAATTGTTTTTTGGAAATACAGGTCTAGACCACATATTATTTAAGCATGACAGAGGTGGGTTCTTTTAATTATTTGTAGAGGAGTGTACTATTAAACTGGAAAAAATATGGTATATATTACTACATCAGCAAGAAAAATGATGCTGTCACAATGAGTGTTTGGTAGCCACTGTAATAGTTGTTATAATGTGGTGATCAAACATTGATGTGGAATACCTGTTTACATGTAATGGATTTCAATGGCAGGAAAAACTTGCCTACTTTACAACATTTTCTCTTAACAGAAATTCTGTAATGTTTTGTGCAAGCAAGCAGCTATTCTCTTTTCATCATTTTACAAAACTCATTTTCCATGTATGGTTTCCAAAACTACAAATTTTACTTAAGAAAGATCTCACAACTGAGAAAGATTATACTATAGAACAATACTGTTTCCTGCAGTCATACCTAATCAATATATATATATATATATATATATATATATATATATATATATATATATATATATATATATATATATTAATATACCCACATTGTATTTAACAAAACCAAGTAGTATTTATTTAGATACTTGAGTAATCCAAGATGCAAATCCCTTTTCTCACTTCACTGACGACTAAAGCAAGTGCATTAAGCAAATAATCAACCTTAAAGCTGGTGCTGCATAAAAAGCATATTATATTTCTTTTACATAAATTCAGTTGTAGCCTATCTGATCCCTGTTGTTGTGCCTTTCGGCTTTTCTCGGTTAGGGGTCACCACAGTGGAACTCCAGTCTGCTAATGATTGGCAGTTGATTTTTACATGCCGAGTTTCCAGCCCTGACATACAACCTTCAACAAAGGTACTCCCATTCATGCATGTCTCCACGCAGAAGACGCTCTAACTGAGAATCGAACCAGACAGCGTCTTACTGTGAGGTGACAATGCTACCGCAGCACCACCACCGTGGATCAAGCCTATCTGAACCCTGTAATTTCATTAAATTCCTTTTATAGACATTTCTTCTGTCCTGAACCATTACAACTACCTCATCATCAATGAAAGTATTATATTCACCAAAAAAATGGTATTTTGGCAAACAAATATAGACCTGAAGATATGTAACAAGATTTAGAAAGAAAGTAGAGGAAAGAGACATACTTACACAAGAAAAAACATTCAAACTCACATATATTTTAAGACCCTTGATGCAATGGATAAGAGCAAAACGTTACTAAGATTAAGAAACACTAAACTGCCTGGAAAAGGAAGCAACAGAGGATGTGAGACAAAATAGAATGCAAAATAGAGGTCATTGAAATAAATAAAATGGACATAGGAAAGAAAAAGAGATCTAATATGGTGTGATATTTTTGCAAAGAAGAAAATCAAACTAGTCAACATAGAAAATATAGCTCCAAAGATATGTGGAATACAGACAATGACACTTGGCTATGGTAAATTTCAAAATAACATTAATAAGATCACAAAGGTTCAATATAAAATAAATGTTTAGTGAGGCAGAAATTAGATAAACAGAAATTAAAGTAATAGGCCAACTATGAAGTGAAGGATTTAGTGTGGAAATTCTAACACAAGCAACATCACAACATGGATGGAGGAGCAGCTAATGGAGCAGTATGCTTCTGAAGAAAATATGTTAGAGGGCAATGTTCTGGAACCTTCTGTAGCAGACTCACATGAAAGTCCAGCTACAATTGCAAAGCAAAGGAAAAAAAAACAGGAATCATAAAGCAAAAAGATGTTCTCAGTCTAGAACAGAATGATCTAATGGAACAAATGCTTGATTTAATAGAGACAGAGAGGTATATTTAGACAGATGAAAGAAACAGATTACAGAAAGCAAATAAAACCCAAAATGTTAGAAGATGGTTAAAACAGATAAACACAGTCATTGGAACTATTAATTGAAATTCAAGTTGATATAACAGAAATAATAGATTATACTGCCATGCAGCTAAGCTAATAGTAAATAAAGTGTTACCACAAAATTGTAGAGTACTAAAAGGAAGGCAACACATATAATGTCACCATGGAAGCAATGGACAGAAAAAAATACAACTCAACTAAGGCAGGAAGTACCACTGTTAAAAGAGCACATAATTGGGAATAGATAATCAAAAATTCTTAGAAAGACAGATATGGTAAAAGCAATACAATACCAAAACAGATCGGGGATATCATATGCTATTTCCAATAATAAACTAAAAACATCGGCAGAAGGTAAAAAAACTAAAAGTTATGCAAACAAATATGAAGGAAAATTATAAACCAAGCAATTAATTGATGATCAGAATTGGTTTTATAAAAACATTTTTGAAGAATTGGGAAACAAGGTAAAAGCAATAATGACACCATCTAAAAAAAGAAGAAATGAGTACATTTTGGAGAAGTATTTATTAACACCCTGTTGAACATAACAAAGATGATGAATGGATAGAAGAGTTAAAAACAGTAACATGCTCTCATATAAAGGATATAAAAATCAGTAAAAATAACAACTAGAGATATTAAGTCAGAGTTAAGGAAGACTCTTAATTGGCAAACTCTAGATACAGATACAGTACTTAACCTCTAGCTAAAGATAATAGCATCCTTAAACAAAACAATGTTTCCCTGAGTAGAAATTACTTATATGAACATCCCAAACAGACACCAACCTAGTTAAAAAACAGATAAAAACATATTCCTTCTTAAGGGTGAACCTGCAAGACATCCTAAGAACTAGACACCAATAACTTGCTATCCAACAATATCCAAATTATGCACTGGAATTGATACAGGCAGATTTTATAGCCATTTAGAAAAAAATCAATTATGGTAATAAAACAAAAGTGTAATAAGAGATAGTCATATGAAACAAAAGAAAATCAATTTAAAAAAAGCCATAATAGAGGACTGCTAAAGGGGGCAGAATCTAAGCATGGCATAGAGAGGTTACATAAAAGCATTTCATATTCATGGATTTTGGTATCTTTACAGATGTAAAAGATGCACTTTACATTGATTGATTACATTTTAGCAAAAATTAAATTGTAGCAAACCACTTTACAACTGAGTAATGATAATGGAGAAATTATTATTCCAGAATGATTCTTTGTCATCACTGTTCTTTTATCTTGCTCTTAACCTATTAAACTGCTTACTTAATAGAATAGGCTATGGCTGCAGCTTAACTAGCAGAAGCTATAATTGTTCAGTGACTTCTTAACTACTTTTTGTGGATGATTTAAACTGTATAGCTCATCAGACTAAAATCTAAAAACACAACTACGAATGGTTAAACCTTTTTTAGATGATATAAGAATGATGTTTAGTCTTCATAAATATGCAAAAGCAACATTAAAGCAGAAAAGTTGCAACGCCTATAAATTTCAGGAATGCGATATAAAGGAACTTTAGCAGGAAAGTGTGCATAAATATTTTGAAATAGATGAATGAGTTAGCAATAAACCATGAACAAATGAAAACAAAAAGTAAAAAATACTTCAGAAGACTAAAGCTAATATTAAAAACTGCCTTGACATCTATGAATAAAGTTCACCTATATGTCAATTTGCTTTTCCTGTTCTGACTTACAACTTATGTGTTACTGACTGGTCCCAAACAATGTTGAATCAGGCAAGAAAACAAAAAAAAATGTTTCATACCTATCAAATCATATATAAAAATAGTGCATGCCATGATTATATATCCCTTTTTTTAAGGTATAGACCTCCTTAAAGTTTTGTATATGTATAGGTCTGCAATCACGGGACTACATGGTTATTTGTTAACATCTCAGATTCAAACATAATATGCTGCTCCAGTGGCATAAAATGGTAAAGTTCTGACTGCTGACCAGCCATCCCGGGTTCACTTAGTGGCAGGCAAGAAATGGGCATGCCCATTCTGGGCAATCCCTAGTGGGGACTGAGGACTTCATGTTAAGGATGTGTATTTCAAAGGGTGGTAGGCACAACTGAGCTGCTGTTGAGATGGGGTGATATGTTGCATGCTCTCACTGCACACCTGCCCCTTCAGAATGTAAATCATGGATACCAAACTGGTATGGGAAACTTATGGGTAAGGGATAGCAAAAAAAAATGACTGAAGGGGATGGCTAGAGCTCTAGGATGCTCTTACATGCCATAACCAGTCCCAACTATATCAGAGAAAGCCCAGGTAGAACGAAAACACAGATAGAGCTGTCATGGGTGTCAGGCATTGGGTAGAAAGGCCATAGGATAAAGCAGGGACCAAAAAAAGATCCAACTGTAATGAACATGATAAAGCATGGGGAAAAGAAGTCAAAGATGACATCTTTGCTTAGTTTAGCAGAACCATTTTGGGGTGAGAGAGACTGAAAATCAAACCAGAAGTAGCTGAGAATCAGAAAGCAACTAAATGTGCCACAATGAAAAGAAGTAATATAAAGAAGAGGACTGGACTAAAAGGGAAGAAAATGGAAAGGTCACATTTATAGTGGCGATTACAGAGAACCACTGGAATAACCACATATTGACCAAGATTTGATACATGAATAGCTGAGGAGAAGTGAATTTACATTGAAAGATAAAAGGCTAATAATGGTTGCACAAGATAATGGCCAAATTTCTCCTAGTAATAAAAATGACACCTTGGGTCTCCCCTGGAAAAAGGTTATTAGCCAGTGGGACTTACCCTATTAACAAAGGAAAAATAAATTAATAAAATAATCCCCCATTACAGATCTGACTGCTGTGGTTGTCAAGAGAAAAGACTTTGTCTTGACGTTGCTTTGAGGTGGACTCCAGCATTTATGCATAATTTTGCTTAGTAAATTCAAATTGCCTTCTTCTCTAATTTAGTTTGCTTCCATATGTGACATGAGTAAACGTTAAAAGTTACGGACTTTACAAACTAACGCTTCTTTGGATGTAGCTGTTGATAATAAAAAAGGGCAGAAAACTGCCTGCAGAAACATTACATAAAGTGGCCATTTCTGTTACAAATTAAACATTTCCTGGGTAGCAAGCCATTGTTCTCCTCAAACCTGCAGCTGTCTCCACTAGCATTCAGCATGATATCCACAAATTTAAACAAAGACGTTTGTAATAAATAAGAAAGTTCTACAAATGTTTCAGCTTCATTTGCAGTACACTTCGTAGTCTGAATAATATGAATAAATGTTGCAATTACTGGTGTTGTCTGTATGGATGCATGTCTTTTAAAATGCCATGAATGAGTCCTTGATGCTAGAAGCTTCATTAGTCTGTCAGACAGTGCAGAGAACTGAAGCTCAGACTTGTTAATAAGCTGTTCACTACTCCAAGAGTACATGATTTGAATCTTTTTACTTTTATGTACCTACTGTTTGACCTTGAGTGAGTTGTTTAACTAGACAGTGCTTTGGAACAATTAAGAATTTGTGCTAAGCACCTTAATAATTTCTTAGACAATGGGCCTAGTACTGAACTATGAACTATCTTCTTCATAATGATGACGGATTTCCCAAAGATTTTCCAGACAAGTTCTAATCAAAGTAGTATTTCATTACAGGTGATACTTTTCTGCCCAAAAATGTCAAGGAGATTTCAGTTTCATGACGCAGCACGGAGAAGGACAAATTTGTGCAGCAATTTTGACTTTTCTTCCTTTACAAAAACATTAGTCATTCCATGACAGCATTATCCTGTCTTCCCTTTTTTTTTCAGCATGAATTGTCCAGGCAGATTTAAGATCTAAAGATACGAAACAAGACAGCTCATCTTTGCAGTTTAAAGTAATTGGCATTGCACCCCATTTCTGCGGGAACAACCTGTGCAACATGGATATTCCAGAACTCTGAGACCCTTGCCAAAGGTTGAATACTTCAGTTGTATAGCTTCTTCAGTGTTACATTGTTTTAACTCAGCAGTCTACTGATCTGGGTAGCATACAACATTTAGGTTCATTTGTTCTTTTTGTTTGCTCACCTTTTACTTCTTTCTTTCTAGCTTCCCCATTCTAAGGCTGAGGTCATAGTGAAACCTAAGGGCATCTTCAGGAGGCTATGCCATTGACGGTTTCAGCTGAATGATTTTTTTTTCATTTATGAGATACCCTTTGGTACTCCCGCTTATCCTCTTCTGCATTTGCCTGTTAAATCTGAGGGCTACATCCAAACATTGGTCACCTGAGACATAGTTAGGGTTTATCCCTCAACACAAGAGCACTAGCCTTAGGATCATTTCTTCAGGGAATGGCATGATCAGCTAGTTGAAAAAATAACTAAGAACCTTAAATTAATTGAAATAAATGTACTCTTTAACTTACAGAGCTGGAGGATGTTCTCTTGTAATATTGATCCATCACAAAACAGTGTATGTCTCAGTCTTTATTTTTGTCCTTTTGTTGTTAACAGTTCTAAGAAAAAAAACATGTAGATGACGCAATGTTTGCCTAGTTTGGGAAAAAACGTTACTTTAACATGAGATTAAGTCCCAGTACTGCTATTTAGGAAGAATTCTCAGTAATACTGGTGAGTGATAAATTCATGATATGAAAGAAAATTTCTGCATATAGAAATGTTTAGCCATTGATTGCAGTGTCAGTTTTACAACAGAAAGCACACTTGTCTTTGGTGATGGAAGACAAAAAGGATGTGGGTTCTATTCCCACTAAAGGAACTGGATTGCTGACACTGCGATGCAGCATTATGTGGGTGCTGTACTCCTGAGTGTGTTATCATTCATATGAGATGTCAAGTTGATGTCCCATCTGCTTGAGTTGGTGGAAGCTCAGTTTTATATAAAAGAACTATCTAGTATCTATCAAAAACAGTAGAGGAAACCACCCAGTGTCCTGGCCAACTTTCCCCTAGTAGTAAAGGTGCCATCACAGATCTCCACTGAAAAGAGGCTACCAGTCAAATTGGACCAACCAGGTCAACAAAGGATTTACTGGACAAGTGGGCTAGTTCATAGCTCTTTCAACCATGACCCAGGCATCAGGCAAGAAAATAGAATTGATATCTGACAAAAATATAGAAGTACAGAATTATAAAAACAAGTCATTCAGCTTTCAGCATTGTCAGTGAAGAAATAAGAAGAGAGATTTACAGCTGGAATAGCATAATTATGCTACTTGTAGCAGCAGTATTACAAAAAATAATTGCTGGTTTAAAATCAGTTGGCCAGTTCTGTCCAGTAGTTGGAAGTGAAAATGCTGGCATGTGCACATAACTCGAAGGATAAAAGATTTCTAACAATGTGGAATCATTTTTAGGCAATTTTGGCATACATTAGTAATTCACTAAATATCATTGTCCTAAGCACTTATTGGCTATATAAAATCTAAAATTGAAATGCTTAACAATTGAAGCTGTCCTTTGAAATTGCCTGAGCATTTGTTGGCTACATACAGTATGCACAAATGACATGCCACAGTAAAAAAAGTTATTTGAAGATCCCTGGGCTTTATGGGATAAAGACATGTACAATCTACTACTGAAATGCCTGAGCATTATAGAAATGGGATGAATGATACATATATATGGAACCTATTCGATAGCAAGATGCATTACTTAGCCATTGTTTCTAAAGCAATTACAGGTGATGTCCTTGTGGAGGTATTCAGATAGTGAAGTCTTAAACCCTAAGACAGAGTCCTGAGTTTTTATTTTGAGGGAGCAATTTAACATGAGTTACATTAGGTATTTTATAAAAAAAGGGTTTTGTAATGTGTTTGTAGCATGCAATTCTCAACAATGTAAATTCTTAAAGTTTTATGAATGCATGCTTCCATTAACAACAGGAAATGTTAATGAAAATGTTAAGTAAGACAGTTTTGATATAAACCCTAGTTATAATTTTAAATGTGAAATATAATATTTTCCCAATATCCATGCAAGTTGCACACATATAAATAAAGATTATTGCATATTATGAGTTTCTCTTACTCGTGTTAGCAGGATAGTGTCAAATAAAATGAAGTTCAATATCTGAACTCATAAAGTTACAACAATTTTACAGAGGGGTAGAGTCCAATTTTAAGGTAACTTCTTTAGTGAAGTTTTGTTTTTGTATTTTATCAACAAATGCTTCCTTAGCCTCTTTTGTGTAACAAGATGGATACAATGAACCTTAACTATATTAGATTACTGTTTCAGAACATACTGTAGCAAGGGAAAATTCTTTCATTTCAATTTCTCCAAGTCTTTTGGGTTTCTAATACCATGACAAGAATGATCACATTCCTAAGTCAAAGTTCATGAAATTATTATTGTTTCAGTCTTTGATGTTAGCCAAAGGTGCTCCCCTCAGCACCCATAATGTACCAGAACTGACTCTTGCAATTCATAAGGAGTTACATGTATTGGTAACATATCTTAATGCAACTGGAAATTCTTTTTTATGAGACACATTGCTCCTACTACTATTGGAACTTTCTGAGCATTCTTCTTTCACATTGTCCTTGCTCTGCCTGCAAATCCTGGTATTTTATGACTTTGTATCTTACAGTGCATAAAACACTGTAATCACTGGGTGTTACAATTCAAATGATCAATGCTACTTTTGTCTTCTTTTCATGGACTACTATAAC
This sequence comes from Protopterus annectens, assembly GCF_019279795.1. Taxonomy (NCBI): domain Eukaryota; kingdom Metazoa; phylum Chordata; order Ceratodontiformes; family Protopteridae; genus Protopterus; species Protopterus annectens. The sequence continues at coordinate 1,562,492,832 of NC_056743.1, read as the reverse complement.
TGGATTTTTTGGATCTATTTTTTGAACTGTTGTTAATGATCCCAACCCAGCCACTAGGGATGCACAAGCCAGTGCATTTATTTGTGCAGGTCCCAAGCCCGGATAAATGGGGAGGGTTGCGTCAGGAAGGGCAGCCAGCATAAAATTTTGCCAAATCATGCATGCAGACAACAGTACAGATATACATACTGGATAGGGCGAGGCCTAGGTTAACAATGACCACCACCAGTACTATTGGCCAACAGGGTGCTGGTGGAAATTGGGCTTCTGGTGGCTGAAGGAGGAGAAGAGGGGGAAGGCATGCCCGAAGGCAAGTAAAGGCTAGGACTGTGGTAGTCAGGGTTGGAACTTTGAATGTTGGCAGTATGACTGGTACAGGGAGAGAGCTAGCTGAAATGATGGAGAGAAGGAAGGTTGGTATATTGTGTGTGCAAGAGACCAGATGGAAGGGGAGCAAGGCTAGGTGTATCGGAGGTGGGTTGAAATTGAATTATCATGATGTGGATGGGAGGAGAAATATTGTAGGGGTTATCCTGAAGGAACAGTATGCTAAGAGTGTTTTTGAGGTGAAAAGAGTGTTAGATAGAGTGATGTTTATGAAACTGGAAATTGATGGCGTAATGATGAATGTTGTTAGTGCATATGCTCCACAAGTTGGGTGTGCGATGGATGAGAAAGAAAAATGTTGGCGTGAGTTGGATGAAGTGGTGATGACTGTACCCAAGGGTGAGAGACTGGTGATTGGAGCAGATTTCAACAGGCATGTTGGTGAAGGAAACAGAGGGGATGAGGAAGTGATGGGTAGATATGGTGTTAAGCAAAGGAATGCAGAAGGTCAGATGGTAGTAGATTTTGCAAAAAGGATGGACATGGCTGTGGTGAATATGTATTTTAACAAGAGGGAGGAGCATAGGGTGACATACAAGAGTGGAGGAAGATGCACACAGGTGGATTATATCTTATGTAGAGGGGCCAGTCTGAAGGAGATTGGAGACTGTAAAGTGGTGGCAGGGGAAAGTGTAGTTAGGCAGCATAGAATGATGGTTTGTAGGATAACATTGGTGATCAGGAAGAGAAGGAGGAGTGTGACGGCAGCACCAAGGATCAAGTGGTGGAAACTGAAAAAGGGTAATTGTGAGGTGGAGTTCAGGGAAGAATTAAGACAGGCACTGGGTGGCAGTGAAGAGTTACCGAATAACTGGGTAACTACAGCAGAGCTAGTAAGGTAGATAGCTAGAAAGGTGCTTGGTGTGACATCTGGAAAGAGGAAGGAGGACAAGGAGACCTGTTGGTGGAATGAGGAAGTACAAGAGAGTATACAGAGAAAGAGGTTGGCGGAGAAGAAGTGGGATTGTCAGAGAGATGAAGAAAGTTGACAGGAGTATAAGGAGATGAGGTGCATGGCAAAGAGAAAGGTGGCAAAGGCTAAGGATAAGGCGTATGAAGAGTTGTATGAAAGGTTGGACACCAAGGAGGGAGAAAAGGTCCTGTACCAATTGGCTAGACAGAGGGACCGAGCTAGTAAAGATGTGCAGCAGGTAAGGGTGATAAAGGATAGTGAGGGAAATGTACTCACAAGCGAGGAGAGGGTGTTGAGCAGATGGAAAGAGTACTTTGAGGGGCTGATGAATGAAGAGAATGAGAGGGAGAGAAGGTTGGATGATGTGCAGGTAGTGAATCATGAAGTGCAGTTGATTAGCAAGGAGGAAGTAAGGATAGCTATGAAGAGGATGAAGACTGGAAAGGCTGTTGGTCCAGATGGCATACCTGTGGAAGCATGGATGTGTTTAGGTGAAATGGCAGTGGAGTTTTTAACTAGATTGTTTAATGACATTTTGAAAAGTGAGAGGATGCCTGAGGAATGGAGAAAAAGTGTTTTGGTACTGATTTTTAAGAATAAGGGTGATGTGCAGAGCTGTAGTAACTACAGAGGGATTAAAGCGATCAGTCACAGCATGAAGTTATGGGAAAGACTAGTGGAAGCTAGGTTAAGAAAGGAGGTGATGATTAGTGATCAGCAGTATGGTTTCATGCCAGGAAAGAGCACTACAGATGTGATGTTTGCTCTGAGAATGTTGATGGAGAAGTACAGAGAAGGTCAGAAGGAGTTGCATTGTGTCTTTGTGGACTTAGAGAAAGCATATGACAGGGTACCTAGAGAGGCATTGTGGTATTGTATGAGGAAGTTGGGAGTGTCAGTGAAGTATGTAAGAGTGGTACAGGATATGTATGAGGGTAGTGTGACAGTGGTGAGGTCTGCAGTGGGAGTGACAGATACATTTAGGGGGTGGAATTAGATCAAGGATCAGCTCTGAGCCCTTTCTTATTTGCAGTGGTGATGGACAGGTTGACAGACGAGATCAGGCAGGAGTCCCCGTGGACTATGATGTTTGCAGATGACATTGTGATCTTTAGTGAGAGTAGGAAACAGGTGTGGGAGACCATGGAGAGGTGGAGATATGCTCTAGAGAGAAGAGGAATGAAGGTCAGCAGGACTAAGACAGAATATATGTGTGTGAATGAGAGGGAGGACGGAGGAATGGTGAGGATGCAGGGAGTAGAGGTGGCGAAGGTGGATGAGTTTAAATACTTGGGATCAACAGTTCAGTGTAATGGTGAGTGTGGAAGAGAGGTGAAGAAGAGAGGACAGGCAGGATGGAGTGGGTGGAGAAGAGTGTCAGGAGTGATTTGTGACAGACGAGTACCAGTAAGAGTGAAAGGGAAGGTCTACAAGAAGGTAGTCAGACCAGCTATGTTATATGGCTTGGAGACAGTGGCATTGACAAAAAGGCAGGAGTCAGAGCTAGACATGGCAGAGTTAAAGATGTTAAGATTTGCACTGGGTGTGATGAGGGTGGACAGGATTAAGAATAAGTATATTGCAGGGTCAGCCCAGGTTGGAAGGTTTGGAGACAAAACCAGAGAGGCAAGATTATGTTGGTTTGGACATGTGCTGAGGAGAGATGCAGAGTATACTGAGAAAAAGATGCTAAGGATGAAGCTGCCAGGTAATAGGAAAAGAGGAAGGCCTAAAATAAGGTTTATGGATGTGGTGAGAGAGGACATGCAGGTGGTTGGTATAACAGAGCAAGATGCAGAGGACAGGAAGAAATGGAAACAGATGATCCGCTGTGGCAACCCCTAACAGGAGTAGCCAAAAGAAGAAGGTAATGACTGATTCCATCTTATATAAACTTCATCATTCCCTATAATGCTTTGTGGGCCATGTTTCCAATGTTTTCAACTACTACAATATTGTAATGTTTGCACAATCCCCACTGCCACAGTCTTGCTACATTATTATACCTGTCAGTATACAGGCCCTCTGCTATTAGTATATCACACCCAGAAATATGATGTGCAAATGTTTCTAGTTCTGTTTTATATAACATACATTTGTCTGTTTCTCCCACATGTTCAGTGGACTTTGAAAAACAATGTGTGCACAGTCCACTGTCCTGAGCATCCAATATTAACCTATCATCTTTTGTTTTTAATTGACCTCCCCTTAAAGATTCATGCGTCACATCCTGATTGGCATGTACTGTAAGAGTTTATTGTACTTGAACTATATTTATGCTTTTTCTAAATTTCTTGCCTTCTCATCTGATCTTTCTCCTTAAATTCTTTCTTTTGTTTTTTTGGCACATTCAGTTGCTTCCTCATTTTTGTCCATTTCTTGTTTGATTCCCATTCCCGTTGACAGTAATATGTTTTTGCTAAACAAATCAGGAACGTCATCTTAGACTTGTTCTCCTCGTGTTTTTAAGCTTTCACTATGTTTGTATCAGGGGAAGTCAGCAGATTTTATGCAGTCCTACAATTGCAGATCTGTACATGTAATCAACTTTGAGAAGCCTCATACCGCCTTCAAAATAAAGAATATATAATCTTGGTATACACTGCTTTTTATATGTCATTTCATAAGCATGAAGCATTTTGTTGTTTTCCTGTCCAGCTGATCCAATAGCTTTTGAGGCCAGTCAGTGACCCCGAAACTGTAAGTTAGAACAGGAAGAGCAAACTGATTTATAGCTTGGACTTTGTTCATAGATATCAGGGCTCTTTGCACTATTGATTTAAGTCTTCTAAAATATTCCTTACCGAGTTTTGTTTTCTTTTGTTTATGTTTTATTGTCAATCCTTCATCAATTACTAAATAATTATATACTCCATCCTGCTAAAGTTCCATTATATCACACTCTTGTCCCAAACTGATATTTTCTTGGCAATGCAGCTTTTGTCCTATAAATGTTGCATTTGCATATTTATCAGGATTAAGTGACATTCTTATATCATCTGAGAAAGATTTTGACCATTTGCCTTTATGCTTTCAGCTCCTCATCTCATGAACTATATGGTTTTAAATCATCCACATAAAGAAGATGAGATGCCTTTACACTTTGTTGTTTTCTGGGAGTCAAATTGTAACCATGACCTAATCTGTTAACTAGGTATCTTAATGGTTAAGGGGAAGACAAAAAAAAGCATCAGTGAAAAAGAGTCACCCTAGAATACCCCCCTTTGAATTTTTATCCCTGGGATAACAATGTGTCCTTTATCATGACTGCTGCAAAGTGGTTTGCCACTGTTAAATGGTCACTGTAATGTATTTGATCGATGTATGGTGGCTCTTGTACATCTGTAAACACTCCTTCATGAGGGATTCTGTGAAATGCTTTTTCGTAATCTATCTATGCCATACTTAGATTCTTCCCATTTTTTACAATTCTCCATTATTACTTTATTTAACAATAAATGATCCTTTGTTCCATTTGATTTTCTTTTGTTACTATTTTTGTCTACTGCCATGATTGAGTTTTCTTTTGAATGAATATAAACTATGTCAGCATCAATTCCAGTATATGGTGTATACATTGTCAGAAGACAAGTTATTAGGCTATGGTTTTTAGGATAGCTTGCAGGTTCAGTCTTAAGGAGTATTGCTTTGCTTGATGTTAACCAGGCTGGTGTCTGTTCAGGATGCGTATATAGGTAGTTCTTACTCAGGGATAAATCTTTATGTAAAAATGTTAATACTTTTAGCCAGAAGTCATGTACTGCATCTAGGCCTGTGGGTTCCATTTAGGAGGTTTTCTTAACTTTGTTTCAATTTATCTGGCCTTTGCTTCAATCCATTTCATATCTTGTACATTTGAACTTCTTACTGTTTCTTTTACTTCTTCTATCTCCTCAGCATCTTTGTTATGTTCCACAGGGTCTTCATAGATAGGTCTCCAAAATGTGTCTGTTTCTTCTTTTTTTGGTAGTGTTTGTATTCCTTTTGCTTTGTTTCCCAGTTCTCTACAAAATGTTTTTGGGTAATCACTGAACTGCGTATCTTGTACTTTTCCTTTACATTTATCTGCATATCTTCCAAGTTTCTCTGCCTCCACTGATATCTGCAGTTTATTACTTGCAATAGTGTAAGACAGATCCTGGTCTGTTCTGATACTGCGCATTGCTTTTATTGCGTCTATCTTTCTAAGTATTTTTGTTAATCTGTTCCATCTTCTACACTCTTAAAACAGTGTCATTTCTTGTGTTAATTGTTTTATGTTTTCTCTATTCGATGCTTCTATGATGGCATTTGATTTATTCCCATCTGAGTCTATATTACGATGTTGAAATGCAGTAATAGTGAACATCTAAACATTGACAAGTATTCAGTGAAATGTATTTCTGCGATTCGCTGAATACTTAAAGGGCAAACAAATATTTGCCTCGCAACCCAACAGAACTAAATTTCCCTAAAACAAACCCGCCCATGTGGGGGGCTGTGCACCTTACACACCCCCCAAAACTAAATATACCAACTCCGAGATCACACTACAGTGGAGAAAATGGCAAAATTGTATAGTTAGCCAACTGCATCTTTGCCCTAAAGTATTCAACGAATTGTGTAAGTGAATTTCATTGAATACTTATTGATATGTAGATGTTCGCTATTACTGCGTTTCGATGTTATAATATAGACTCTTCCCATACTTTCCCTTATTGCTCTGTGTTTTTGTGTTAACACTTTATCTGTTATTAATTTCGCTGCACAATAACATATCCTTTAATTTCTGTTATATCACATGAATTTCCGTTACTAGTCTTAACTACTGTGTTCATTTGTTTAATCAGACTTCTAACATTTTGGGTCTTATTGACTCACTGTAATGTATTTCTTTCATCAACCTTAATATTTCTATCCATCTCTATTAAATCAAGCACTTCTTCCATTAGATAATTTTTTTCTAAAATGAGGGCACATTCTGTGTTCTCTATTTCCTGTGGGCATTCTACAGAAAGTTCCAGAACATCCTGTGACATATTCTCTTCAGCTGCATCCTGCATCATCCATTGCTCTTTCATATGGGAGCTGACTGGCCTATCACAGCATTGAACACTTCAGAGTTGCCACTGTTTCCTTCTCCTTCCCTTGCTGTGCAACTCCAACTGAACATTTGTACTGGTTTCCTACTGAAGACTACAGAGTATCTTCATGTAGCAAGTGATCAGATGTTTCCAGTTCCACCTGTTTCTCTTTAATTTGGGGACTCGTTCCATCATGATGTGACATTACCACAGCTTGGTTTTCTACAGTGAATTTTAACTTCACAGGTAATCCATAACTTCAGTTTTCTATTTATTTTACTTCTCCATTGCTCATCCTCCTTTCTACGTTCCTCTTTTGTTTTCTTATTTTTTGTATTGTGAATTTTCCATATCCAGATGCCTTTGCCTGTATTTCTCTTCAAATATCTTTGCTGCTGCTTTTTTGTATTGATTAGTTTTGCTTTCTCTTTGCATATTTATTGCACCATATTACATTTCCTTTTCTTTACCATGTCCATATTTTGTCCTCAGATGTCACCTGATCCACCTATTTCTCCTTACTTTGGGGACGTATTGTTCCATCATGCTGTGACATAACCTGTGTTAGACGTTCTACCCTAAATCCTTCAGTTTGCAGGTATTCCATAACTTTAGCTTTTATTTGTTTTACTTCTACTTTACTAATCTTTTGTTATACATTCCCTTGTGTGATTTAATATTTGTATTGATTAGTTTGTCTTTCTCCTTTTCTATACCTTTCAAAGATCTCTATTCTTTTTTTTTGTTGTTCTTTATATTTCGTTTTCCAAATGGCCCAACGTTTCTTGGTTTATATAATGTTCATGAATCTGTTATATTAATGAACACAAATCTGCATTTAAAGCTTTTTGAGTTTTTCTTCTGCAAGTAAGTTTATTTCCTCTCATTTCTCTCAATCTTTTTGAATATCTTCTATCCTGAAATTCTGGGCTTTTTCCATAATAGTAACAATGCATAATTTCTTCTTTATCCTCAATAGTCCACTCTATCATCTTTATGGCTTCTTGTTTGGCCTATCAGTTTTTTGTGGGTTTTGTAGAATACTATTTTTGCAGTGTGTGTATATATTCATACACACACACACACACACACACACACACACACACACACACACACACACACACACACACACACACTTTTGGATCAGTGTGGGTAGTATCGACAGATATGCCCTCTGCAAAAACCACTGGCCTTGTGTTTCTTATTTAAAAGAAATCATGACATTGTCTATAAATGTAATCTATTAAATAGCTCTCAGTGTTAAAATTATAGACATGTTGTCACACACACACACACTTTGATGTGTTTTGATATACTAGTGATAGATTCACAACATTGCTGCCTCTCACTGCTATAATAATTGTGTCTTTCCAGTGAAGTGACTAAGTTGACGTGAAAGAATATTTAGAAGCTCTTTTTAATGCAAGTTTTTCCTAACATATATATACACCTGCTTTTACTTTGTCTGCAAAAGAGCATAAAGAATGTTCAGTCTGGCAGAGGTACAGGAACAGATTCTTTCTGTGGTGTAATATAAGTTTAATTTGTGTAACTTTTTGCATTGGACAATGTTTTTGAAATTCAGTTATAGTGCCAGAAGTAGAAATGTATAAGGTTACTTGATCAGCACTACAATGGAAAATTGTATAATGTATAAGCTGAATAGATTAGTGAATAAAATAGTAAATGTTGTCTGGCACACAAACTGGAACATTCAGAAATGTTGTCTTATATGTAAACTACAACATCTGAAAGTTTTTTTTTTTTTAATCCGGAAGGGAAAGACAATGAGTGCTGGTTAAGGCCTACCCAAAATATTTGGTAATGTATCAGTATAAACATAAGAATGAACACAGATGTTATGTGCTATAAAAGAAAGCCAAATCAATAAATATATATATTTAAAGGTATGTTTTATACTTCATTTGATGAGAGACTTCATTTTGCATCACCCTTTAAGATAGCTAAGCAAGAAAAGGCTGAAATGCATTGATAGGATAAATTAATATGATAATTTGGAATATATATATATATATATATATATATATATATATATATATATATATGGGTACCTATTACTTGATCGACAAGTCAAAACAGCGACACTCACATGTTCGACTCCACATCATCGACACTTCATAACATCGACGTTTCAGGTAAGCGATCTTCCCCCTCACAGGACCCATGGTAGCACTTGTTTCTGTCTTTTAACGCGCAAGGTTTACGTCAGTCTTCAAAATGTACTCTGACAGCATTGTCCTTACCTTCTTAATAGTGAAACGAGTACTACCATGGGTCCTGTGAGGGGGAAGATCGCTTACCTGAAACGTCGATGTTATGAAGTGTCGATGATGTGGAGTTGAACATGTGAGTGTCGCTGTTTTGACTTGTCGATCAAGTAATAGGTACCCATATATATATATATATATATATATATATATATTGATGATTTGATTGGGAATGCCATTAACTGGGAAAACTACTCGGATACCAACACCTTTTCCCAATGGTTCTTGGAATTCATAAATTCCAACGCCCTGGATCAACTAATCCATTGTCCCACCAGGGGCTCCAATATCCTAGACCTGGTCATTACCAACATGGGAGATAGATGCTTCACAAGAGTGGTCACCCCCTCATTGGTCAGGTCTGATCATAAGCAAATCACCCTTGACATCTACATCCCACCCCCACCCCCCAGAAAGGAAACATCAGTAAAAAACTTCTCCAAAGCCAACTTCATGCTACTCGAGTCAGAAGTGACAAACTTCATGACACCCATGCAGACAGGAACTGAAAGTTCGACTACTGAATCCTACACCAAGGCACTGTATGAGCACATCCACTCATGCATGAATCGTGCCATCCCAAATAGAAGCAAGACACTCTCCTCCAAAAAAATGAAGCCAATCTGGTGGTCCCCTGCCATAAACAAACTATACAACAGAAGGAAGAAACTGTTGCAGAAAAGAAGAAAATCCCAGGATGCAAAATCTGCCTTACCAGCCTTAGTAAGAAGCTGAGATCCCTCATAAAATCCTCCAAAGCTAGTTACAAAAATAAAATTGCCACAGATCCCAAAGACAACCACAAGGCATTCTATAGTTATGTCAAGAATCTAAATGGCAATGCTCAGATCTGTTCTGAGCTACAACAGAATGGCACTAAATATACTGATCCCAACGATATTGCCAATATCCTGGCAGTTCGATTTAGTGCCAACTTCACCCCCCTCTCACCCCTTAAAGGGCCCATCTCAATACCAAAAGATTGCCAAATTCCAGTAATCATGGCCACATAGATAGAAGCTGCACTCTACAAAGCTAAGAATACAGCATCCATGGGACCAGATGACATCCCAGGCTGTGTACTACATGAACTACAAAATGAACTGGCACCTCACCTAAGTGTCATGTTTAATCATAGCCTCACCTCAGGCATGATTCATGCCCACTGAGTGGTGCACAGCTACAGTTATCCCACTCCACAAGGGGAACTCCACCTTGGATCCTGGGAACCACCGTCCCATCAGTCTGACGAGCCTGATCTGCAAAGGCATGGAACGCATTATCATAGAACTTATAAACAAAGACACTGGCAACCTTCAAACACTGGACCCCACCAGTTTGGGTTCATGAAGGGCCAATCTTGTCTACTGAACCTGATTGACTTCTTCAAATCAGTCTTCAGAGCTGTGGATGAGGGTAAGGCAGTCCACACAGCCTATCTGGACCTCACCAAGGCCACTGACACCATCCCCCACTCTGGAATCATAGATAAACTTACAAAGCTGGGCATAAATCCCTACGTCACTCGATGGGTTGCCAACTGGCTTACTGACAGAACCCAGACTATAAAAGTAAACGACTCCAAATCCAGCTCCAGACAAGTGACAAGTGGAGTACCTCAGGGTTCAGTTCTGGGACAGCTCTTGTTTGGCATCTACTTCTCTGAAGTACAGGCCAACACTAAGGGACACTGGCTAACAAAGTTTGCAGATGACTGCAAACTGTGAGCCATTACTGAATCCCCAAATGATGTGGATATTCTACAAAATGGCCTTACAGAAATAGATGCTTGGTGCCAGAGCTATGGGCTCAAGCTTAATGCCAAGAAATGTATAGTTATCCCCCTTTAGGAAAAACAATGTACCCATGAATTACCACTTAGGTAGCAGTACACTAAACACTGAAAGTGTGATGAGAGACTAAGGGACACAGGTGGACAGTGGTCTCACCTTTGATAACCACAGGAAATCCTTCTGTATGGCACACCTCATCACTAAGGGCTTTTCATCCAGAAAAAAGGAGATCATTGTCCCACTGTAGTCATCCCTCATTAGACCCATTATAGAGTACAATGCCACTTTTGGTATGCACCTCACAAGACATCTGCAACAGCTGGAAAGGCCGCAGAATTACCTCACTAAAAGAATCACAGGCCTAAAGCAGATGCCCTATGCTGACCGTCTAAAAAAACTCCAGCTATACTCTGTCGCATATCGTCTACTCTGAGGCGATCTCTGCTTAAAATACAAGGCCATGTGAAACCCTGAGCTGTTGGACATGCTCCACTTAAAGAAATACCAATCCCTCAGAGCCACACGCTCCAGGGATCTAAACCTTGTCATCACAATGAACAAAACATGCTAGAGGGATAGGTTCCTGACCCAGAGACTCCCCATACTCTGGAATAGACTGTCCATACATGTCAAGCAGAGCACCTCCTTGGCCCTCTTCAAAAGGAACCTTGATAATTGAATGGGAGATAGGAAATTCACCCCAGGGATCACTTCAGTCACCCTGCTAGACAGGGGTCCAGGGAAGTAAATATTGTGGGAAGAAATATCCAGGGAATTGTTATGACTAGGCTTGTATAGGCCCTAGGGCAGATAGCCTAGTGCCAGCCTATGAACCGATAAACCTGTAACCAACTAGGGTAGGCCCATTACAGTAGATGCTAGGGGAGAAAACTTGCTTTGAAATATACATTGGAATTCATAGAATGCATGACATTTACAGAGAGGACAGGAAAAGAATAATGGCAAAGTCAGAAGCAAAAGTCATGGTACATATAAAACGTACAAATGTAGATATCCTAAAGATGGTGCTATGAATTATCTTCAATACCAAGAGCACAGCTTGAAACCATTTTATTAGCAGCACAGTCTGAGTATAGACTAATTACTATGTACATGTACTATCACTTTATATACTGTGCATGGGCTTTTATGAAGGTCACATGTACAGCTCAAAACACCATATTGGATCCTTTATTAGTTTAGCCTCATTTAAGAATCTGTTTGGACAAAATTATATTTTAAATGTCCATTCACTGAGTTTGTTGATAAGCTGGCTGATTGGTACGTAGCCAGTTTGATGTGATCATAGGTTCAAAGCTAATACCATTAATTTAACTACTCATTAAGTTCAAATCTAGTGCCATTTAATCTATAGTTTAGAGGCCAAGGTAGGTTTCTAAACCTTTGTGGGTTTTACAGTTCTGGTACTGGTTCTTAATTCACTGGAACACTGCACTTATTAGTCTGCATGATACACTCTTATGGGGTGCCAGGGAACAACTCTCTACTGGAAACTGTGACTATTTCTTCTTATCTGGTATATCAGAACAGTCTTTGTCCTGTTCTCTGGTATCTAGATTCATTTTGCCATAAATGCCAATGTCCTTAGCCATTGCTTGTCTAGGTCTTGACTGGTGGCACTGTCTCCTATAAGAAATCCCTAAATCATTTCCTTGACCTCAACTCAAACTGTACCTGATTTACCCATACAAATTCCAGGAATCCACTTCAGACATCTCCTACTGCAATTCAAGAAGTACTAAGAATGTTTTTTTTCTTTTTTTTTTTTCATTGAATGACTTTTCCTTTGCTTGCTTGCCATGCTGAAACTTACGCACGTATTATTTTCTCTCAAACAGTCATATTCAGACACAGATTTATCAACTCCAGTCTGTTTCTAGTATGCCTACTCAGCAACAATTCTTTAGGTGTATTTGTTATAGCATGCTCTGGAGCTTTTCTGTACTGCAAAAGAAAAAAATGAAATGTTATTCTCATTTTCTAATTTATTTATTTCATTTATTTATTTATTCGTTTATTAACATTTGATTCTAGGAAAAGTCCAAACAAGTAGGTACCCATTTTCAGTGGACTCTTGGGGAGAAAGGCTCCAAAGTATTACAAAAACATTTTAAGAACAATAATTATACAATCTTCCAAAATAATACATAAACATCTGCAGTTTAAATAATTATACTAAATTAGACATAACATGAAAACATTAGTTAGGAATAGATACAATTTATCTGACAATGATTTAATATCTATAGAAATTTTAACCACTTACAGAGAAATTAAAGCTAAGTTAATATAATGCAGAGCAGGAATTATAATACAAAGCGAAATAAAGAAAAAAGGGTTATGGCATATTTCAAAAGAGAGTCAGGGAAGAAAAAGTGAAGTAAAAAAGTGAGTGAAGAAGGAAGAGTAAGGAGGTGTAAGGTATGCATAGGTACATCTTCATAACTAGAGATGTAGTTTATCCAGCAAAAACAAATCCAGGTTTTGGCTAGGAATTCTTTCAGAATGGCTTTAAAGTACAGGAGGGAGGGTACTGACCTGACAGATACATGTTAGAAGCTCCAGGCCTTAGCAACATGGTATGAGTACAGACCATGAAAAGAAGACTTGATAGGTTTGGAGACAGATGAGCTTTAGGTCATTAGATTGTCATGGCTGATTGGGAATATAATTTATAGAATGATATTTAGTGCTTGAAAAGCATAAGCAGATGGATGCTGGATAATTTTAAAGGTGATAAGAAGCTGCATATATGTTAATTGGTGGGGTAGTCCTAACCATTTTAGGCTTTTTAGTGCTATACAGTCATGGGTTCTGAAAGGGGATTTTGCAAATTTAGTCACATTGTTATAGCATTATTCAGGTTTTGACTTTTGTGATGTTTGGAGGTTAGTAAGGATGGAAGTGCCATAAAGTAGTGAAGTGAGGAGGTAAGTAGCAGCAAATGTGGTTGTAGTTGCATTGGTGAGAACATTTTTGGCTTTGTAAAGCATCCCTAGTTTTGTGTGAGTTTTTTAAAGCAATTTTGTATATGCAAGTCACATTTAAGATTATCATTCACTATTATCCCTAATAATTTGCTATAAGAAGTGACCTCAAAGCTTGTATTTTTAAGAGAGAGGATTTTTTACATTTTGTTTTTTCATGAGAGAGAAAGATATGGGCAAAAAAATAAGTTTTTTTTTTTTTTTGGGGGGGGGTGTTGAGCATGAGTTGTGAAGTACAAAGCCATGTTCCAGTGGCTGTTAAATGTGCATAAGAATGTGGATTCATCTGCATGGAGGCTGTGAGTGAGTATGTTAAACAGGAGGAGACCAAGGATAGAGCCTTGTGGTGAATTAGTTTTGATTGGGAAGCATGGAGAGTGGGTGGATTGCCATATTACTGACTAATGCTTTTTGGACTGGTAACTTTTGAGCAATAGAAGAGTGGGCTGAGATAGAGCTACTGAGGACATTTGAAGTATAAGTTTTCTGCAACAAACTGTGTTGAAGGCACATATATTTAAAATATAAATATATAGATTTTGTTCATTTCCTGAAGGTTTGCAGAACTCCTGCAGTTAACTGATTTGTTGTTGGGTGTCCTGATAAACTAGTGGAATAAATTGATCCATTTCACTTAAAAAATCTTCTGTTATAAATTGCATTCAGTTAAAAGTGTCAATATGTCAAATTAACTTTAACAAGAATGTACTGAAAGTGTTCCTCAGTCAAGGCATTTACATAATCTGTAGTTCCTTCTGTAGCATTATCTGACATTTCAAGCAATAAAATTACACAGGTTTATCAGCATTACTATAACCCTTGGAATCTCTGCATTCTATCTGAGAGTCATAGGCTGACAGTATTATAGCCCATCTCTGAATTATTGCTGCTGTCAGAGTAATTAAATGGTCGGTAACTTTGTGACACCCCACCCCTGGCACAGTAATTAAGGAGCCTCAATCCTCACCACTAGCATCAGTGGGGGACGTACATTGGGAGGATGACAAGCACACACACAATATTTCCAGATGCAGCTCTATGCATCAAGTGCAGTTTCCCTTAAGAACACACAGAGGCCACAGTCAGTCTCAAGCTAGTTTCTCCCTCTTTCTTCAGATCCCCAGTAAGACTCCCCACTGGCACAGCTATAGAGTTGAGATCTCAGCTGACTGGCCAAGCCAAGACTTCCAGCACCCTCTCTATCCAACCAGTGCTTCGTGTCCCTATCCACGTAGCTGACACACACGCACACACACACACACACACACACACACACACACACACACACACACACACACACACCTGGGAAAGGCTGGTACAGGTTTGCTAGCTGTGCCCCTTTCTGCCCAGACTATAAGGTAGTTATCACTACCAGCAGCCACATCCTTATCAGCTACTTTAAGGCCCTTAACGGTGTCCAATCTAACTGTGTAATGTTACTATCAATACAAATGGTAGTTTGACCAAGAGCAAGACTATTAGGAGTGGCCCACAGTGTCACCAAATAAATATGCAAGTACTCTCAAAACTTAAATATGTCTCACAATTATCAACCACAATGAAAGGTTTAAATATATTTAATAACAAATAATAAAAGAACAAGAAAATAGTATATAATCAGTTACATCAGAGTTCAAAATCACAAGAAAGATTTAACACAACATTGCAGGACAGTCTCAAATAAATAAAGAAAAACATCTAAGCTATACATCACTGTATTCCTGACTGTATCTAAGAGAAATTACTGTATCCTAGTTAACTTACTTACAGAGTAAGCAAAACAGATGTGGTGAGTGGATGTTCTTGTCAGGTCAAAGACAAAATACAGAATGCCCAGTCGCTCTCAGTGAGTTCTTAAATTAATATACCACAGTTAATAAACCAGCAAGCTGGAAAAGTGTGAAAAACCAGTGAAACAAAACAAAAAAAACGCAGATATTCTGATGAAGTCTCAGCTGTTAGGGATGAAAGTGCTTAATACTGGTGTGTGGTTTACAATAAAGGTGGTTTTTCATCTTATGCCCTCTTCTCAGTGCTGTTTTTGTTTTGTTTTTTAAACTAATGTCCCAAATATTACTGCTGGGATAGCTTGCAGAATGATATCACTTCTTGTCATTTTACTCTATCCCAGGTGAAACCACCCACTGATGCACCTGGAAGCATTCAGCATCTACCGGTGAAAATACATAGATCACAGATCTTTTGGCAAACGATGAAAGTTGTAAAATAATTTACATTCCTCCATATTTAAAGACAATACAAAAAAACTTTTAGTTCTAGATATTATGTCTTCTGTTGCACTGAAACTGAAAGATAACATCTCTTTTTATGGCCCAGCCATAAATTAACTCAATCTTAGCTATTTTTCTGAAGTTAACGTCTTGTGTTGCAGTTTCCATTGTTAAAATATATACATCTAAACAGTTACAATGGTGTATATACATTTCTGTTCAGTACTTTACAAAATATCTCTTCAGCACGTCTGTACAATATGACATACAGTTCTAATACATCTGTAACACAAGCATCTTGCATGAAGCATGTTGACATTCACAAATGACACACAACCATTTACAAAATTCCAGATAGCTGTGCTGGCAGTATTTACCTTTTGTTACACTTCTATATAAATTATATTATTATTCACAAATGACATATACTTATTTACAAAATTCCAGCTAGCTGGGCTGGCAGTATCTCATTTTGTGACAAGCTTACCTAAAGTCTCAGAGGTATTGGTAGACTTCCTTTGCTCCAAAAATCAAAGTGGTTGTTTCCTTCTTGAATTGAAAAGGCACATGGAACTGATCTTTCAACATCTGAAGGCATGACACATCGAGTCACTGCAGCTATATTATGTGCTGAGACATCTCAAGCAAGTGAGGCATGCAGCTCTGAATGATAGTGTGCCACCGCCTTATCATAAGTCAGCATTTCTTTATATTGTCTGAAGACATTTTGCTAAGGTTGCCTCCATTGCAAAGACACATTTTCTTTCAGAGGTGCTAACACTGTACGTCAACAAAATATTATGATAATTTGGTTAAGAAATGCTTGTAACGCTTTTCCAATTTTGGAAGGGTGACTTCTTCTATTGAATTATGAATCCACTTCCTGTCTAGTTCATCTCCTAGATATTCAGTCTCCAAATTAGCTTACTCACATGCTGATTTCTTTTAAGTCTCAGTTCAACGTCTTGCAATCAATGTAGCACACTATGAAAGTTACTGAGAGGCTTGATTTCTGTATTTCCTGTAAGCTGCAAATCGTTAATCTTTCAAAAACTAGATGATGCACTGAAAGTAATCATCGTCCTCATCATCATCATCATCTTCATCATCAACCCCCCCCCCTTTTCCCATTTTTCTACATGGGGTCAGGGTGTCATGTCACCTGACACAATCTCTTCCTATTCAGTGCCACTCTCCTACCTTCTTCGACATTCATGCCTGACTGTCACACGTCTTCTTTCACACAATCCATCCACCTCATTGCTGGACACCCTGAATTCCTCTTGCCTTCTTTCTGTCTGTCCCAAATCTTCTTCACAGGGTTGTCTTCTGCTTTTCTACACCATCATAATCTGTTCTTTTTTACTTTTTCACAATTGGAGCTACTTTGGATTCTGCTCTTATGTCCTCATTTCTTCATCTGCCTCATAGTATGTATCCTACCAACCACCTCAGGCACTCTGTTACCTCTAGCTTCTCAACTGCTGTGACTTTACTGCCCAGGTTTCTGTACCATACAGTCATACTAGTCACACGACTGTTTTCTACACCTTACTTTTCAGCTTCATTGGCATTCTTCTGACATACACTACCTCTGAAACCTTGTGTCAGTTGGCTGCAGCCCCTCTGATTCTAGTTTAAACCTCTTCATTTGGACTTAACCTTCTGCTCAACTACCCCCCAAATGCTTGAAGCTGTTAACCTCTTCCACTGCTTTCCCTAGTATCTAAATTTTCAGCTTCTTCTGACTTCCCTTATTTGCTGCCATTACAAATGCCTTATTTGTACTCATTTTCATCCCATGTGTCTTCAGTTTTTGCATTCTGTTCCACTATCCTTTGTTGAATTTCTTGCTCAGTCTGCCTGTAATACCACACCATCTGCATACAGCAGCTTTGTCGACTTGGTCCCTCCAACCTGTTTACTAATGTAGCCCACCACCAGTATGAACAACAGTGGGCTCACAGCTGAACCCTGATGCACACCCAATCTCACTGGGAACCTCTCTGTAAGACCAAAAGTTGTTCAATTTTTAGTCATTGGGTTCTTGTACATAACTTGCACTCATTCTACCAATGTTTCTGGGTCTTTGCACTACTACAGTACTGCCCAAATCAGTTTCCTTGGGATCTTGTCATGTGTTTTCTCCAAGTCTAGGAATGCCCAGTTGGACGTTTTCCTCATTTCTAGCTTCTTCCCAAGTATTTGTTTCACCACAAACATCAGGTCAGTTGTGCTGCATCATGATCTGAATCCCAACTCCTCATTTCCCATCTTCCTTTCTACTACTTTCTACTACTCTGCATAGTCATTTATCAATCATCCTTTCCAGGACTTTCATGCAGTGTGATACCTCTATACTGCCCACAATTGTGAATGTCCCCTTTGTTTTTGAACACTGGAACTAATATGCTTATTCTCCAGTCAACTAGGATACACCTTTCTGTCCATATTGCTATGAGTAACCTCAGGAACCATTTTCCCTATCTCACCCAACATCTTGATCATATCTGCTGTGATCTCATCTGATCCTGTTGCTTTCCCTGACTTCATTTCCTTAGTGCTGTTTCTTACTTTTTGTCGGGTGGGCTCCTCCTCTTCTCTCACTGTTGGCTGTGTCTGGGTCAGTACAGCTTCTGTGAGGTTTTCTTCATTCAGAAGCTGCTGGAAGTATTCCTTTCATCTGCCTTTGATGTCCTTTAAACTGGTGAATAGGTTATTGCTGGCATCCCTTATGAAGGGTGCTTGACTATCTTCTTTATCTTTCTGTCTTTGCCTTGCAACCTGATAGAGTTTTTTTGTGTCATCCACGAAGTCACATTCCAGAAGTTGGTAGATTGCCTCTGATGCCTTGTTCTTTGTTGTTGCAATTCCTCTCTTAGCTTATTTGTTAGCCACTCAGTATTCCTTCCTAGCCTGGTCTGTCTTTTCTATCTCACACTTTTTCCTGCACTCCTTCTTTCTTTCATGACTTCCTGGTCATCTGCATTCCACCACCAGCTTTCCTTATGTATCTTATTTCTATACATGGCTTTGCCACATGACTGTTCTGTAGCCCTTACATATGCTGCCATTCTTTTTCATCTCCAACAATTTCCTCTTCTTCTTGAGGTGCTAGACCCCTGAGTAATTCTTCAGTGTTGTACTTTCTCTCCAGTGAACTTCCAGGTTTTCAGCCTGGTTTCTGTTGATCTTAGAGCCTTCTCTGACCACTGCTTGCAGTGGATTGTGGCAATCAGTAGTTTATGCTGTGGATTGACTTTGCAATCCCTGATTCTACCCCAGTGTCCTTTCCTTACTCGGAAGACATTTACCTGAGTTGCATGTTGGCCACTTTTTTATGTGATCTTGTGACTGTCTCTCTTTCTATGTGTTGGCTACCATCAAGTCATTTGACAGACAGAAGTCTTGGATGGCTTCTCCTTCTTTATTCCTGTTGCACTGAAAGTAAAGAAGACATATTAAGAACCACCATCATGACTGTTTGACTTTAGCACATGCAGATTTAGTGTGGAAGATGAGTGGAACGCTGTTTCATTTTTACTGTGGTAGCACTGACTGCTTTGTAGGTCAGGTTTTATGTATAGGATTTTATATGCAATGCTGCATTTTCCAAGCATGAGTCTGCTTTGAAATTCCAGCCTCTTAAGATCAGTATGTTATATGCAGTGATGTATGCAACAAGGCAAGTCTGTGGCAAATTTAGCTGTTAGAAAAACCACAGAAGAGTTTGGGGAGATGGAATGTACAAACAAGACCGGTATTAGCATTGTTTGTAAGCAGTTGTTTAGCTTTGTGAAATGTACCAATAAGAGGTCTGTACATTTTTTTTCAAATGTAGGTCTTGATAATGTTGTTTACCTAGATACTTAACATGGCTAACAGTTTATACTCAGATGCGTTTTGGTGCAGTTTTAGTTAGGAGATGAGATTTCCTGCTTTGGATCAGGAAGTAAAGAGCAAACATTTGATCTGTCATCATTAATCATAATATTTGATTCAGAAAGCCTTTCTAGAAGATTATTAAAATAATTTTGGAGTACATTGGCTTTATTTTAAGTGAAGAATCCAGATAAAAAGAACCAAATTACATTTACTTCTCTGAAGTCAAGGTCGATGTCAGTGGTGTCTGGTTGACTACATTTGCCGATAATTGCAAGTTAGGCACTGCCATTGAATCCCACATCGACACATTTGTTCTCCAGGAAGGGCTGACACAGACAAACAAGTGGTTTCAGAGCCATGGACTAAAACTAAATGCCAAGAAATGCATAATAGTATCCTTCGAGAAGTCATCCACCCAATTGGCAACACACCCCTTAAAGCTGATCCAGTAATCAGGAACTTAGGGACACACATAGACAGTATTCTAGCCTTTGACCATCACGTGTCTACAGTAGTGAGGAAATAATTCTATGCTGCGCAACTTATAAACAAAGTTATGGCATCTAGGTCCAAGGAAGTCATTATTCCACTGTATTTGGCATTCATCAGACTTATCACTGAGTACTATGCTCTCTTTGGTATGCACCTAACAAGGCATATCCAATGATTGGAACATCCACAGAGGTTCCTTTCTAAAAGAATACAGAGCATAAGTAAAATGTCTTATGCAGATTTCCACAAGGCCCTATCCTTGTATTCTGTCTCCTGCAGGCTGTTGAAGGGAGATATATGCCTAGCATAGAGGGCATTGTCAGATCCCAATCTGATGGACCTCCTGCATATCCACAAAACAAACAGCACCAGAATTACACATTCTAAATACTTATACCTTGCCTGTGATATAAATAGGACCTGCTGGAGGGACAGGTATTTATCCCACAGACTAGCCTATCTATGGAACAGGCTCCTCATCCATGTGAAGCCGAGTTCCTCCCTAACCCAGTTCAAGTGTAACTTGGACAATTAGATGGGGAAGTGGAAATTCATCCCTGGCTTGGCACCTATGTTTCTAATGGACACAGGCAGCCTGTAAATGGTTCATCTCCCAGGCCTTTGCTTGTAAATGTTCCATACCCCAAGCCCCTGCTTATACTTATCAAGGGTACCAGAACTTGTCAGAGATTTGGGATGCATGACTAGGGTTAAAATGGCCCTTGTGGTCATTAGCCTAATACATACCTATGAAGTATTGGTGTCATTCTAAGGGGATTCAGTGTCATTCTAAGGGGATTCATTGTCTGTCAGCCTGGGATGACATGCTCGACAAGCCACGTTGCTTCGCTAGGGATGGCTTGCACCTGTCACCCCTGGGCTTTTGAATACTGGCTAAGGCTCTTGCCACCCCCATAGTGCCTTTTTTAGGCAAGGCTCAAAAGACAAACCCACTTCCATAGACAACACAAGAAAAAAAAAAACTAAGGGTAATGCTGCTCAACGCCAGAAGTCTAAACCTCAAGATGCATACACTCAAGGCTCTCCTCAGTATGGAGAATATCGATATCTGTGCAGTGACAGAGACCTGGTTCAAGGCTCCAGAGAGCACCCCAGCACTACCAGGTTATACATCATACCATGCTTTTCGGCCCCAAAACTCGGACCGAACCACAAAAGGAGGGGGAGTATCCATATTCATCAAAGATACCCATACCTCCAGGTTAGTGGCACTGCATGAAGCATCGGAGACCATCCATGTACAATTAACAGTGGGCAAAACTGCCTTTCAGTTTGTAGCCTGCCACAGACCACCCTCCCAAACTCAGGAACCCCACTCGGCCTTCATGAGAACACTGGAGAATATGAAGGTCTCTCCAAACACAATAATATTGGGTGACTTCAACTACCCAAACATCGACTGGGAAAACTACTCAAGCCCCAACACCCTTGCCCAACGGTTTCTAGAATTTATAAACTCAAATGCTATGGAACAACTGGTCACCACTCCCACTAGAGGGGATAACATATTGGACCTGGTCATCACCAACATGGGGACTCTATGTTCCACACCAGAGGTATGTCCATCATTGATAAGATCAAACCATAAATTAATCTCACTGGACATCCATATCCCATCCCCACCCCCAGCCAAGGAAATCACGGTGAAAAATTTCTCAAAAGCAAATTTCACACTTCTCAAAACTGAGGTGGAATCCTTCAAAACCACCAGGCCAGTGGAAAATACTGCCCAAACAGCAGAATCCTTTACAAATGCATTCTATGGACACCTACAGGAATGCATGGATCATGCTATCCCAAATAAAGCCAAGATTCACTCCTCCAAAGGCAGGAAACCAGTCTGGTGGACCCCAGCCATAAATAAGCTATACAACAGAAGGAGGAAGCTACTACATGATAGAGCAAAATCCCAAAAAGGGAAGGCATCTCTGATCAGTACTAGCAAGAAACTACGATCCCTCATAAAATTATCCAAGGCCAGCTTCAAAAGAAAAATTGCGCAAGACACTAAAGATAATCACAAGGCCTTCTTTAGTTATGTCAGGAATCTGGCGGGCAACTCCCAGATATGCTCTGAGTTAGTACAAAATGACAAAAAATACACTGATCCCACAGACATTGCCGACATCCTGGCAGACAGGTTCAGTGCAAACTTTCCCCCCCTTCCCCCCAAAAGACCAAATGTCTATCCCAACAGAATGTAGCCTCCCTGACATCACAAATGCACAGGTGAGAGCTGCCCTCTCCATAGCAAAAAACATAGCATTAATGGGACCAGATGGTGTCCCAGGCTGCATCTTACACAAGCTCCAAGAAGAACTAAACCCTCACATAAAGTCACTGTTCAGTCTCAGCCTTACTACAGAATATGTACCCAAGGAATGGCGTACAGCAACAGTGGTCCCGCTCCACAAGGGTGGTGCCGCAACAGACCCAGGAAACTATCACCCTATAAGCCTGACTAGTCTGGTCTGCAAAGCTATGGAGTGTATCATCATGGAACTCATAAACAAGGACATTGGTAACCTCCAGACACTGGATACTACACAATTCAGCTTTGTTAAGGGCAGATCTTGCCTCTTGAACCTGGTCGACTTCTTTGAAACAGTTACCAAGGCCATAGATAAAGGGAAGGTAGTCCACACGGCCTACCTGGACCTCGCAAAAGCCTTTGACACAATACCCCACTCAGGCATCATAAATAAGCTCACCAGCTTAAATATCAACCCCTATGTCACAAGATGGGTTGCAAACTGGCTCAGGGATAGAACCCACATGGTCAGAATTGCAGGTGCCACGTCAGACTCCAAACCAGTTACAAGTGGCATCCCACAAGGCTCAGTCCTAGGACCTCTCTTGTTCGGTATATACTTCTCTGAGGTACAGGCTAATACAGGAGGACTATGGCTGACCAAGTTCACAGATGACTGCAAGCTGGGCGCCATAATCAACTCTCCAGCTGACACAAGCATTCTCCAAAAAGGTCTCACAGAGATGGATAACTGGTGCCAGAGCCATGGCCTTAAGCTAAATGCCAAAAAGTGCATAGTCATTCCCTTTGGGAAAAACAAAGTGCCCACAAATTACCACATAGGTGGTAATCTATTAAGTATGGAAGAAGTAATTAGGGATTTGGGGACCCAAGTAGATAGAAACCTCTCTTTTGACAATCACGTTGCCAGAGTGGTTAGAAAGACCTTCTATATAGCCCACCTTATCATGAAAGGGGTCACATCTAGAACAAGAGAGGTCATTGTGCCCCTCTACTCATCACTCATCAGGCCCATAATTGAATACAATGCCCCATTTGGGATGTATCTTACCTGACACCTACAGCAACTGGAGAGGCCCCAAAAGTACCTCACCAAGAGGATCAAGGGACTCAAACAGATGCCCTATGCAGTTCGGCTAAAGAAACTCCAGCTCTACTCAGTTGCTTACCGCCTACTCAGAGGTGATCTATGCCTGACTTCTAAAGCCATGTCCAACCCAGAATTAATGGACATGTTCCACCTCAGGAAATCCAAATCCCTTAGAGCTACACGCTCCAGGGAACTAAACCTCAGCACAGAAATAAATAGGATAAGCTGGAGGGACAGATATATATCCCAGAGGCTGCCCTCACTCTGGAACAGAATCCCAATCCATGTTAGGCACAGCCCCTCACTGACTCTCTTCAAGAGAAATATTTTTTTTTTTTTATAAATATTTTTATTAATTTCCAAAAACAAGAAAACATGAATGCAGGTTATTTATGACAGTGAAGTATTTACAAATTATTTAAAAAGGTTGGCTAAAACCTCTAAACAGATATCAAACATCAAAACCAAAATAAAGTATTTACAAGGGTGTCTATTGTTGGCATATAATTGACTTTCTATACAATTGTTTCCTGATTATAATGTGCTACAGTCATTACTCTCCAGTATTTCAGTTACTTTTTGCCATGCTATATATAATGATGTAGTTCTTTCAGTTCTTCCTTTAATAGTGTTCATTTCCAATTGCGATACTGCTGACACCATATTCATGAATTGCTTAAAAGTTGGAGAAGCTTTGGATTTCCAGTTTGATGTAATGTTCTTCCTTGCAATGGCTAGGAGAGTCCACAAGATTACATATTTTGTTCATGGTACACAGTCAGGTACAGGTGCATTAAACAAAATAATAGATTTGGAAATCTGGAATTTGTCATCGAATACCATTTGCAGAAAATAATTTATTTTATCCCAATATGGTTTAATCAAATGGCATTCATAGAACATATGTTGCCAGTCTGCTTTTATTGATAAATCACATCTGCAGCAGCCAATATTTTTCTTAAACATAAGTTCCATTTTATGAGGGGTTACGTAAGATCTGTGTATGAATTGCCATGTAAAGAGTCTCCAATGTAGTGAAAGTGATGTCTGCTTTGGAGAGAGAAGAATTCATTTTTTTGTCTCTGTCACTTGGCACATGTCCATTAATTGATCTATAATAACTCCATATTTTGTCATTATTATAAGTTTTTATTTTTTTATTTGTTTTATAAATAGATGATAAGTATCCCTTTCCAGGAATGGGTTGATTCATTTGTAATATTATATGTTCTATAAGATTAAATCTTGATGAGTGGATGGGAGATCGTAAGTTCACCCCTGGGATCTCTTCTGTGTCCCTGCTAGACAGGGCCACAGTAAACTAACCTTAAAAGGGCTATCTTCTGTGACCTACTCTACAGATGCACAGTCAACCAATCTAAAAGGGTGGCGAAAGCCAAACACACTGGCTAAGCTTGTAAATTCCCCAGGGCAGATAGCCTAGTATCAACCTATGAACCTATGAACATATAAGCTATAAAAAGAAACTACAAAGACACTATAATAAATACTTAGATGATGTTAAATTCTTAAGAAAATAATTCTAATAAAATCAACTAAGCTGGTTTTCAATTAGAAATGTGTTTCTTAAGCATTTCAGGGAGTTTGAAAGTCCCACCGCCACCACCACCAAAATAAATGTAACATGTATTGACAAATGGTTCAGTAATATGTCTTTAGGAGAAATCCACACAGTAGCAATATGATATGTCATAAGAGCTGAAGAATTACTGATTAGGATTCAGATGTCTGGACTGAATGTCACACACAGGTCTCCTTAAAAGAACGATGACCAGTTCAAATTGTGAATACGATTATTCCAGAAAGGAAAATGTATTTATGGTACATCATCATCAACTTTATGTTTATTAAAGTGGTTATCAGCTAAGGACTGTACAAGCGACAAATAACAAAAATAAATTGACAAAGAGAAGATCATCAATAGGATAAACAGACAATAAAGTAGCAGAAAGAGCAATCACCATGTCGGTCAAAATGCCACAAGTCTCAGTCTTGGGCCACATAAACTTTATCGTTTTATTACTGACCTCCACTCTGCTACTAATGGCACAACTGTCATTAAGAACACTGATGATGCTTCACTGATAAAGACTGCTAAGTTCCTCGGAGAACTTCAGGAGACTCAAAAAGTTTTACCTTCTACAGAAACCTGGCTCAAATATTCTCACCTCCTGCTGAAAGCAGGGGAAATAAAATATAAAAGGAAAAATATCTGCTGCTAATAAAATGAGAAGAATCAGTTTAACTGTGATTTTTAGACAATATATGCAATAATCTGTAACTGTTATTGTGAGATGTGGTAACCTGAATGGAAGCACTGGTGTACCGCTGCAAGTAAGTAACATAATAGTGCAGTACAAGCACAAAATACCTGTGTTTTATTTTCTGTACCAGTCCCCCATGGCCTGCTGATCTACTAATGATTTTGATCTCATTTTTCTCTTGTCACTGAATTAAACTGTGATGTAGAGGCAAGATCCAAACAGAGGTGGCCATCATTTGTGCAGCATTGGAAAAGTCTGTCCCAGCATTTGCATGTTTTTGTTTTATATTTCTACAAGCCTTGTGCTTCATAATGCTAAACTTGAGCTGCATGCAAACTTACAACAGCAAAGAGAGTTTCTGCTAGATGTTACATTCTTTTCATGACATATCAGAGATGACACCCAAATAGCTTCCTGCGTGGGCTAAGCAAGGATAAGAAGAAATGAATTACATTCTTTTAGGTCTTCTGAGATATCATACTACTCAGTGATTCTCTTCTAGGTATAATTTTAGCTAAAGCTAATGAATGAATCATCTGTCTCCAACTGGCCATTTAGCCATATATAGCTGAAAGGAAGACATTTATTTTATGAATGGAATAATAAAAATAGTAATAAAAAATGTTTTCTTAATCTCTTGGACCACAGTTCGCAACAGGCTCCCATAATTTCTTTTTTTAGTCACAAGAATTGGAAATTACCCCACAGAAGACTACAAAAGGTCAAATATAGAGCTGACACAGAGGTATCATGCACATATCTAGATAGATAGACAGATTAGATAGATAGATAGATAGATAGATAGATAGATAGATAGATAGATAGACAGATAGATAGATAGATAGATAGACAGACAGACAGATAAACAGATAGATAGATAGACAGACAGATAGATAGACAGACAGAAAGACAAATAGATAGATAGATAGATAGATAGATAGATAGATAGATAGATAGATAGATAGATAGATAGATAGATAGATAGATAGAAAGATAGATAGATAGATAGATAGATAGATAGATAGATAGATAGATAGATAGATAGATAGATATGGAGATGTTATTAGTTTTAAAGTCTGCAGCAATGTTGTCTGTGAATGTGGGATTTATTTTCAGCAATTTGATTCGCTTTAAACATATATCAGTTTTGTTTTTGTTATTCAAGGGGAGAAATGCTCTACATTACGAGCACAGCTATATGACATATGAGATGAATCCAATGTTCTCTCAGTCCAAAGCCTCACAACTAATTTGTAGTTAAATATCAGACCTTATTGAACATCCTTTAAGATGTCAGTGTTTACTAAGACTGGTTCAACTAAAGAGCTGAATATTGTCTATCAAAGACTAAACCATTCTTAATTCTGAAAAATCCAGCAACTAATACTGCACAAAAATACCACTGAGAAACTCAAGTGCAGATTTATTTAGCTGTTTTAATTACACAAATTGAGTGAATGTGCTAATATGTGGTTTTCCTTACTCAGACTAAAGCAGTAATCAGACATAAAGGTGTAAAAGCATGTTACAGTTTTCTTTTTGTACAACTCTTATCATTGCAGTATAAAACAGCTGCTCACTTAACCTCCCAGATTTGCTCCTATAGATTATGAAATCCCAAGTTTCTTACAGTAGCCTTTCCTCCTTCTGTGCTGTTGGTCATATTTTATTATATTTTCAATTCAATAATATTTCTGTGATAGTCATATGAGCAAATAGACCTGACTGGAGGGAATAACTATTGGCAATAGTGTTATTTGTCCACACTGACAGCAGTGGCAGCTATCAAGAATTGATTTGCTGTTGCATAAATTTGTAAGTTAGTGTATAGGTTAAACTGACTTCTGCTGATGCTAGAATACCGTATAAGGTGAGTTCTGTGTTATGGTGTGTTCCTCCGTCAGACTTATTTGTAGGCGGTTGCTTGGAATACTTCAGGAGCAGTGTAATCTGGCCATGGGGACTTGATGTGCTGCCAGGGTGATATCTGTAATCACAACATTTCAAAATGAAATGGAATTTCTGCTAATTTGATTTAAGTTGGAGACATGCATTCTCAGAGTCTGTTGTTTCATTTAAGGGGTTTTACAGTATCATTCAGAATGGTGAACCACTTCCTAAATAAAGCAACTCACATTGCATTTGCTTGATTTTGATTGTTAACAGACCGGCAGTCTGTGAAGATGTCATAGGCATGTTAAGGTTAGGTTTCAAATTTTGACTGAGCATAATGCACTTATATATACATAACATTCCGAACAAAAAATGTGAAGTCAGTTTACTCACCAATTGTCAGTGTAGTTGGATGCACATCTTTTCTGTGGAATGTTACACTTCTAGAAGGTACATACATTCCTACATTCCACAGGATTTTCCAAAAAAAAATTCAAGTTTAAAAGCGTAAGTTATGCATGCAATAATGCCTGACATGGTGTGTGTTAATATAGCAATAACCCACGCCTGGGTGTGGGTAATGCTGTATTTACCCACGGTTGGCGTGGTTTGGTCCCGAGGGCTTCACCCTCGGGACCAAACAAAGCCAACCATGGGTAAATACAGCATTACCCACACCCAGAAGTGGGTTATTGCTATTATACCATGACATTATTTAAGAAAAGAAACTATTACTTTTCTTAAATAATGGCATAGTATAATGCCTGTTTACTGCCCTTCCGCAGATGTCTGGCATCCGCGGCAGTTCTGATGTACTGCGCGCCTGCGCAGTACATCAGAGCTGTGGGCAAAAGCAACGGAGAAAGCAAGATCTCCATTGCTTTTTATTTTACTGTTTTGCTATGTTAAATGGGTTTAACATAGCGAGACAGCTTTAAAATAAGCAACGTCGATGTCCGTTGCTTATTTTAAAGTTGGCTCGCTATGTTAAAACCATTTAACATAGCGAAACAGTAAAAAGCAACGGAGATCTTGCTTTCTCCATTGCTTTCAAAACCTGTCTCGCTATGTTAAATGGGTTTAGCATAGAGAGACAGCTTTAAAATAAGCAACGGAGATCTCCGTTGCTTATTTTAAAGCTGTCTCACTATGTTAAACCCATTTAACATAGCGACAGTGTTTAAAAGTAGAGTTATACTAATGGAAAAAAGTCCGGGCGACCGGACCTTTTTCCATTAGTATAACTCAATTTACAATGTGCACGCTGGCCAATCAGCGTGCACGTTTTGGGGGGGTCATGGTATAATATGTAATTAATGCCCACCCAGGGGTGTTGTGAGGCCTGACGCCACAGGTGGAAGGCCTCTACAAACCTGCAAGAGCATTAATTACACATTAACACACACCCTGGAGGGCATTATTGCCCTTAGAGAATGGTTTCTCAGTAGAATTGTTGTGTTTTACTTACTTATTTATATTTCTTTTATTCCTATATTATTTTTTTATATATTTTGGATGTAAAATAGTTCCTCTGCCTAATGTTTCTATGTTGCTGTAGTATATGTAAATGGTGTTAGAGGAAGCATTTTACCTACAAAATATATAATTTAAAAATATATATCTGATATTTGCTTTATTTTTTGGTCCCTTACTGCTAAAATGTTTTCTTGCTGGTCATTTGGGATTGACGTCACTAAATAATGACATACATTTGACTTTTGACATTATTTCCTTCAGAAAATTCATGTTAGCAGAAATTCTTTTATGCAACTTACTTTTTATTTATTTTTTTTTTTTATTTTTATTTTTTTAATTCTTTATTTTATTTTATTTTATTTATTTAGTTTTTGTTAACCGGGAAAGTCCAACTGGACGTTGTCTGTTTTCAAAGGAGGCCCGGGGAGAAAAGCTCCATTACATAACAAAAAAGAACATTTGTAACATTTATATACAACAAGTAATGCATCACAGCAGTACAACTTTAAAATATTCAACAAAGTGAAGGAAAACATCCAGTATTCACTATTTTTCTATATAGTGTGAGATGAGACAGAGAGAGAGTTATACAGAAAGAGAGTCATACAAATTGACCTTCTACATTTAGTATCAAGTGAGATAGAGAAGTTCCACAAGACAGGTAGGACATCATAGCAGTATATACATTAAAAAGTGGTATTTGACTACTATGCAGATAGTATACAAAGTGAGGTACGTGCTTTTGTTCTACTTGTCTAGTCTGGAGAGAGATGGACTATTCAGTTTATGTCTATTTACATATATACATTGTGTTTGTAAAGCACAAACAGGTATAGAGTACATTGTGTATAACTCTATGTTTGGGAGTTATGCATTAGAGGAAGTCTTGCTAACTGGACCAAAGCAATAGTGGTCGGGATAGTATAGAGGGATTAGAGTTTTGGACTATGTGACACATAGACAAAGCCAGGAGTGTACTAGATGGGCCTTAAGGATGTTTTTGAATTGGTTGGGATTAGCTGTGGCAGTTATGAGTGAGAGGAGATTATTCCAAATTTTAGCTATAGTGTGTGAGAGAGAATAAGGCTTTGCCAGCTGTGTTGTTAGCGGTGGTAACAGTAAGAAGTTGTTTATCGGCTTAGCAGAGTGGGCGATTTGGGATGTAGTTGGTCAGCAGTTGCTTCAGTGCAGGAGATTTGTCGGGTTGTTTTAGGGTGTTGTAGGCTATGACAAGTTGGTGATAGAGTAGTAAGTGTGGCAGTTCAAGCCACTGGAGTTCCCTAAGTGATAGGCAATGGTGGGTTCTGAAAGGGGAGTTTGTAGCGAACTTGGCAATTTTGTTATAGCAAGACTCGAGTTAGACCAGTTCGGATGTCCTGATATGAGTGAGAATTGGGCTGCATAGAGTAGTGTAGATAGAAGGAGGGTTTGAGCTTGGGTGATTTTAGCATGGTCTGTTAGATAGTTTCTTTGTCTATATAGGGATCCCATTTTTTTGTGCACCTTTTTTATAGTTTGTGAAATGTGAATGTCAAAGTGGAGGTTATTGTCAATTTCTATGCCAAGGAGCTTAGTGTGGATGAAGGGAGAGATGACAGTACCATTACTGGAAGAGATAGAGAAAGGTATTGGTGAGGTTTTAGATTCGTTTGGGGAGAATAGACGTAGTTTTGTTTTGTTAGGATTTAGGATGAGTTGAATATTAGAGATCCACTTTTCTACTGAGGTAAGAGATTCCTGGGTGAGCTGCTGAAGGATGGGGAGTGATGAGGCTGAGCAGATTAGGGTGGCATCATCTGCATACTGGATTAGGTTGGCCTGCTGGGTAGAGGTATATAGGTTGTTAGTAAAGATAGAAAAGAGTAGTGGGCCCAATACAGAGCCTTGGGGAACACCAACTGTGGATGGGAGTAGGGGTGATAAGACTCCTTGCCACTGGACAGCTTATTGGCACTCAAAAAGGTAATTTTTGAACCAATTAATGGTGTTAGGGATTAATGCTAAAGAAGTTAGACTGTCTATTAGAATGGTGTGGGAAATCATGTTGAATGCCTTTGAGAGGTCAAGGAATATAGCAGATACAAATCTATTGTTGTTTCTATGCTGGTTCACTAATTGTGTAAAGGAGAGAAGGGCTGTGGTTGTGCTGTGGTGTGAGCGGAAACCGTGTTGTGTGGGAGAGGAGATTGTTTGATGTTAGGAAATGCATAACTTGGGAGTGTATGCATTTTTCTAGTATCTTTGATAGGGGAGATAGGATGGCTATGGGGCGGTAGTTGGTGAAATCATAAGAGGTTTTGCCCTTATGAAGGGGAATAATGTAAGATATTTTCCAAATGTGAGGGATGTATGATTCTTGTATAGATCGGTTAATAAGGATTGAGACTGGGTAGCATATTGAGTTTGCAGCCATTTTTAGGAAATGTGCTGGTAAGCCATCTGCTGCAAGAGTTTCAGTTTTAGGAGGTATTTCTTTATTATAGAGGTATGGACCATGGAGAAAGTGAGGGTAGAAGAGTGTTTGGGGGCTATTGGCATGGGAGTACAGTTATTATTGGATAGCTGAGTAGATAGAGAGATGATAGATTCAGTAAAGTGTTGGTTGAATTTGGAGGCTATCTCGCTATCTGAATTTGTGGAGGTTGAGGTGGGAGTAGGTGTGCTGGCTTTTCCTGGTTTTAACAGGGAATTAATTGCATGCCAGAATTTTTGAGGGTTATTAGCATGTTTATTTTGGTTGTTTAGGTAGTAGTTCTGCTTATCAATTTTGGTTTGTTGTTTGACCTAGTTCCTAAGACTTTGATAGTTTTGTGTGGAAAGAATTGTGTTGTCTTTCTTCCAAGTTTTCCAGGCATTGTCTCTGAATTTTAGTAGGACTCTAGTCGACTTGGTAAGCCATGGAGCTGAGTGAAGCTTAGTCCTAATTGTTCTTAAGGGGGCTATTTGATCTAGGATCTTAGTGAATGTAGTATTAAAATAATCTACTGCTATGTCCAAGCTGAGGGAGCGTAGTGGTTCCCAGTTGCAGTTTTGAAATAAGTTGTTGA
This sequence comes from Protopterus annectens, assembly GCF_019279795.1. Lineage (NCBI taxonomy): Eukaryota > Metazoa > Chordata > Ceratodontiformes > Protopteridae > Protopterus > Protopterus annectens. The sequence continues at coordinate 1,562,460,688 of NC_056743.1, read as the reverse complement.
GTTTGGCAGAGTTTACTTTGTGAGTATTTCTGACTTGTCTAAGGATTGTAGGTTTGGGTATGTTAGTACATTTTCTTAGGAGGAAGGTTGGTAGGTGGTCACTAAGGCTGTCTGGTAGGCAGCCAGTTTGGTAGTTTTTTTCTGAGTAGTTCACTAGGGTCCAGTCTAGTATAGATTCTTTTTGAGATCTCTTATCAATTCTAGTAGGTTCTGAAATAAGTTGGGAGAACCCGTATAGGTTTATGTAGTTGGTGGGGTTTTTGGAGTTGCAGGCTAGCCAATCAGTATTCAGGTCTCCCAGAAGAGTAGTTTCTTTTGGGAGGGTGTCTTTTATCCATTGCAGCATCTCCTCAATCATTGATGATTTATTCCCGGGGGTATATATGCACAGAGAATGTTGATGCTCTTTTTCTTGTTTATTTGTAGCAGGGAGCCTATGATTTCAGTGGTATTAAATTTAGGAGGAGAAGTTGGCAGGGGTTGCATAAGAAGTGTATTTTTGTAGACAATTGCTACACCTCCCCCTTTTTTACCTGTTCTGTCAAGCCTCATGACATTATATCCTGGAGGCATTATATCCTCATTTTGAGTGCTAAGGTTTAACCATGTCTCAGTTATGGTTAGAATGTCAGGGGAGTAGTGTGTTAGGAATGCATGAAATTGAGGCAGTTTATTTAATATACTGCGAGCATTTAGGTTTATGATGAGTAGGTCAGTATTTTGTATGTATGAGGGTATAAGGTTGCTTGGACCAGGATTTGGGTGAATATCTCTGGATGTAAGGAGATTTTTTTTAATAATACATAATGTCTGATTGCATGTAATATATCTATGTGTAGTTTACATGATGTTTTTCTACTGTTAGGTGGTGGAAGGTGATTGTTGTGTAAATATTCTGTTTTGTTATGATAAAATAGAGAGGGAGATATAGGGATATTTGTTTGAGTTTTTGTGGGTGTGGAGGTATGTATAGTATGATAGTTATTGTGTGGTAGGGGTAAGTGTGAGTGTGGGGATGTGGTGTATGTTAGGAATGTGAAGGTTAGTAGGAGGGATGAAAGAAAGTAGAGCATGTTTTGTGTCATATTGGATTTGACTAGAGTTTTGTTAATTGGGTTGGAGGTAAATAGGGGCAGGATTTGGATAGTCATAGGAGATTGGTTGTATGTGGTGGTTAGGTGATTTGGGTTAGATTAAATCTAGATGTAGTGGGGGTGGGTGGGAAATGGGGGTGGGGTAGGGGAGCGGAGTGAGCCAAGCGGAGCGGGGCCCCACACAGATGCAGAGGCTGTAGAGCCAATCTGTTGTGGTTTTCCAGATATTTTCCAAAGGTAAGGTATGCTAGGTTGCAGGGTCTGCTGATATCCTGCACCTTGGCTTTATTTATATTTCCTTTTTGCAGTATCCTATGCCTTAGCTATAGGAGATTAAGGTGCACATTTCAAGTCAGTGCTGCAGACCCTCCGAGCAGTTTTATTCAGGGTTAAAATCTACAGATTGAACATTAAAAATGGTTGAAGAGTTATTAACCTTGTTCCTTGCAGTTAGCACACTACACAAAATCGTATGTTTTAGGTCATTTGCAGGTAGTAACTTGCTTGTGTGGGAAGCAGTTCCAAGGTTTGGGGGGGGCAGGCTGGTTAGGGCGGATAAGATAAAATTACTTTCCCTAGAAAGGAGAAGGAGAGGAGAGAAAGATTTGGTTACGGAAAAACAGAAAGTAGGTTTAGGTTACTTCAACAAAATCTGTTCCTATTTTGAAGCATTTGTTCCCATGTTATTTCAGGCTTTATCCAGATTTCCTGAGCTAAAAGGTGGAGAGGTGTGCAAACCTCTTATCTACTGCCAGTGTTTCATCGATCTCACTGTCTCTCAGTCTGCCACACAGACACCACCCCCCACTCATACACCCTTGCCCTTCAGAAAATTAATGCCAACCCAAATCGTAATTTGTTTTTTTTTAAACAGGAGTATGCTCTTGTTTTGAGCCTTTGCTTCCTCTTAATTTTATGTTTTATTCATTTAACTGGTGTAAGAGAAGAGAGGTACGTAAACCTCTTGAATGCTGCTGCTGCTGGTGTTGGATCGCTCTCAGTCTTCACACTCTCACTCACACATACCTTGCTTTCATGCACACATTCACACACACAGACAGACGCATAAACACACATGCAGAAACAGAAACATACACATACGCACACTTTTTTATTTTATATTTATATTTTACACTCACTAAACAGCAAAAGCACTGCTTAGTGAGTGTAAAATAATGGCTCGATCATTCTTGCATTCACTCACATGTGCACATACATTAACACAAACAGACATAAACACAAGCACACTTTTGTTTTTCTTTTTTTTTAAATATATTTTACACTAGCTAAACAGCAGAAGTGTTGCTTAGCGAGCGTAAAATAATAGCGGCCGTTCCTTTTTCTCAGTCTGAGCTCCATGGTGGCTTGATATGCTGCTGTGAAGTGGCAGACCCATTTTTCAGCAGACATTACTTGTACATTAATACCCTGCTGAAGAGCACTCATTCTCCAATCAGGGTGCCAATGTACAGTAAGCCCATTTGCTAAACAAATGTAAATATTCTGTGAACTGCAAATGCTATTACTATGATGCAAACAGCAGTGCTATCAGTAAAAAATATTCATTACAGGAATAATGTCAAACGTGCATTATCAGTCTCGGCATTGGTACTATAATATATTACAGCACACACAAACCCATAATTATATTTTTCTGTAAAGTTTCACAAACATGTTTTCTTATTTTGGAAGCTGTGCAACCAGGGCATATGTTGTCAATGCATGTTTGTTCAGTCAGACTTAGGACTGTAAGAATTCCTTTCTCAATACATTTTTTATTGAGACATCTACAGAAGTATGAAAATTATGCATATTTGTTTAATTAGCAATATAAAATAATACTGAATTGCTCTCAAGATGTAAAATTTAGTGCAAATACCAACAAATGTTTTCTTCCACATCATCCTGGGTTTTACCTTATGCTATACAATAGTTTGTAATTCACTTGGTTTTGGAAATACAGAAATAGTGTATATCTTCATAATTGCTATCGAACAACTAGTACTATCTCAAGTATACAGTACATAAATAGTGACAAATGAGGTTTGGTAACAAACTGATTTGTCCAGGGACATCTTCAGAGGGGGGTTAGATAAATACATTAGTGGGAGTTAAGAGGGTAGGGGGAAATAAGGGTTAAATGAGAATGCTGGAGGATTTGGAGGAAATGCAGCAAGAGTAGGGAGAGGCTTAAGTGTTTTTTTACTAGTGTAACTTGGTAGGGAATCACATTTTGGTATGAACTTGCTACTTGCTACAGCAAGTATTACGTCCAAGATGACCTGTGGGTATTCCTATGGAACAGGTAGACCTTGGATTACTGGCAGGTTTTGCTTGTAGGAGACAGGTGGTATGTGCAGGTAATTTTTTTTTTATGCTGGTGGGGCATGGCTGTCAGTTAGGGGTGGTTTGGCATGGCTTCTGTTCACCTTTTAGTGCAATATTGGGTAGCTGTGTTTTTTCTTCCCTTCAGGATGTTTGCTATGGTTGGGGTATTGTATGGATTTGCATGTTTTGGTGGGTTGGTGTCTGGTAGAACTGCTTGTTATTTGTTTTCTTTATATAGCCTTAATTTATAACTGCTCCCGGGTGGAAAGTGGATGGCGGTTTAACGGGACCAAAAGGTGTTTGCAAACTTGGTGGGGCATTGCAGATATGTTGGGTGGCATGCCTTGAAGTTTGGCTGGAGACCAGTGGTTTCTTGGGGAGGATCGTGGCAAGCAGGTTTTTTCTTGTTGTTGTCTGTATGGCTTTCAGCAGTTTCCCCTGTATGGTGAGTGTTGTAATTGGGGACAGAGCCACTTGTTTTTATTTTCCTGATTTGAGTATCCTAGTTTTGCTCTCCCTCTCATAACAGTTGTTGCTGCATAAAGTGATCATCGGCATAGCGCAGTTTGGTGGTAACATAGTCAGATGGCTTACTATATGTGTAACAGCAAGTCAAATGTCGTTGGTTATTATATGGTTTATTTGGTAATGCTTTGGTGTATTTAGCTATATGATCCAAGTCTTAAGTAATTTATACAGGGTTAATACCAGCCATTCATTTTGCTTTGTACTTAATGTTTCAGTTTGTTACCTAGTTTAATTAGCTACAATATGACTCTTCCTTGTAGCTGTTTAAATGTTGGGTTGCCACCTCTTAAGTGCCGGAATTTTGTGTGACTTTCTGGTTTTGTTTCCTATTAAAATGTGGGCTTAGGCATTATACCAAAAAAATAAATGGTGAGTAGTTTTCTGTGTTGGGGGGGGGGTCGCACATTTCAGTTTTCTGAGCATGTTGGCATGCTTGCATCTTGGGCACTAATGGTTAAGGGGGAGGGGGTTGGCGTGCTTTCTTCTTTGGGGTCTGTCGCAGCTCGGAATAATGGTGTGGTTTATGTGGATTTCACATGGTGTCTAGATGTTGCTTCAATGGTGTGGTTCATCATGTGGCTTACAGCTCACTTACTATGTTTCTACTGCCTGGCAGATTGCTCTGGATCAAGCTGCTAATTATCAAGGTACTTGAGTTTCGGTCTCACTAGTGGTTATGTAGGCTGCTGTCCCACACCCCCTCCCCTCCCTAACTCAAGTTCCCTCAGATTTCCTGCATTAAGAGGTGATCCACATTATAATCTGCTTATTTATAAAAAAAAAAAAAAAAAAAAAAAAAAAAAAGGAGGCTATGGTGGGAATCAGTTTCGTTATTTAACGAATGAATGAGCATATTTAGTGGCCATGGGCAGAAAATGTTGCAGCTACTGTTCACAGGCTTTAAGGCCCAAGAGTAACTGTTGTGCACCACATTGTGAGGGTGGGCTGAGGAGAATCTGCAATACAGTGTTAGTATTTTATTTGTCCTCAATACTTTGACATTGTTTTATTGGGGTGTTTTAGCTATCGTGCTTTAGGGTTCTTATTATGCTGAATGTCTGGATTTGCAGAGGCACAGAGCCTCACAGAACTTGGGCTGTCTCTAGCTTAATTAGTCTTTAGGTAGAGTGGGGCAGGATTGTAGGATCAAAGGCACCAAATCAAGTCATACATTTCATTTCCAGGGTTCACATCCAATAATAATTGCATGTGTAAATTTCACTTTCCAAGCTATAAGGCATAAATTTAAGATTTCTCATACATAAATACAGTCAATTTTTAATAAAATTCTGTATGCACATTGATAATCTTCAATTTTCATCAGTATATGAAGGAGAGGGCGGTTTATTGCTCATCAGTTACATATATAATCATACCTCCCACCGGTACAGATCTTCGCAGAATGCTCAGATTTTGGCGCATATTTCAGTCTGTTTCTCATAAAATTGTGGTTTCTGTCTCATCGCTGCTAAATCATTGAGAGTTCATAATGAGAGACACATTTATTTTATACCTCTTAATGCAATAAATTTGAATGAAGCCAGACATAATGGATGGGGGGGGGGGGGTCAAAGGCCTGAAATTTATTCATACAATTTCTGTACACATCTGATGGGGGTCAAACACCTAAAAATTGTGACATATTTTAAACATTGCTCTTATACAGTTATAAAGGTGTTAAAATCACATTTTGGGTTGATATGTAATTTTTTTCAGTGAAATGAAGTCTGAGACTCAAACGAGGGAGTGGCTGAAGCCGTGTGGTGGTTGGGAAGATGGGCACTTGCCGTGTGTCCATGGTATGATGGACCTTGGCTGTTTAAGCAGTTGGTCGTCATGTTGGTGGTTGAGTTTGGTGTGTGTGCTCCATCCCGAGTATGGCTCTCAACTTTCCAGATTTCTGCAAAAGGCTCAGACTGTGAATCCTGGCAGAAATGAGGGCAGACACTTGATTGGCAGACTTACTCTCCCACAGAACATTCATGTTTTTCCTGCAGGGTGGGTTTTGGTCTGGGCATGCCTTTTCTGGAGCATGCACACAGGGGAGGAGTGGGGCCATTATATCCTTTTGAATGTCTTCTGCCCCATATTTTCTGTCCATTTCTCTTAATATTTTGGTTTCGGGCAATTCATTAGGAAATTATGAGGGTTAATTTCAGAAAGTAACTGACAGGCAGCAGAGTGTAGACATAGCTTTCAACCTTTCAATCTCCAAAAGGAGAAGTACTAGCTCTCGTAATTTGGAGCAAATGGGCAAAAGGTAGAATACATATTTAGGGCTTATTAACAACTTCAAATTGGAAGGTCATAGGATAGCTACAATAGCATCTACATTCAGTAGGGGAGGTACATTAATACAGTGATTTGTCCAGGACTTTGTTGCTGTTGAGGGAGAGGGAATTTGTAGACACTTACAGTTGTCTTTCATTTTACAGATGCAAGAAGTGCAGAATTGCAGCACCTGGTGGCCAGAGGGATGTGGACTCAACAGGCATGAGAAGATGCTGCAGTGAATGTGTCTGCCACTGGAGCAGTATGCAATGAGGTCACAGTTTTCCAGCATGCAGCTGAACCTAGAGTTGTTGTTTGTGTGTGTTATTTGGAGCTGCAAGGTGATGTCTTTGATTTTGTTTGATCTTGTGCATCAAGCATCAGGATTGAATCTCATGCTGCATTATCAGTAGCTGGGGTCTTCACTGGAATGGGTCAGGTTGTAGGAGTATTACCATGGGAGCATACCATTCATTGCAAGGGATGGGTATAATTATTGCACTAAGTAATTGCTTACTATTGAAGGAGGTATTAGGTGGGTAATTTGCCTAGGTATTTGTGATCATGCAGAGGGTAGAGAGATTGTGCAAAGGGCTCCTGCCAGTAAGGATTTGCCAGATAGGCTTAAGGGTATTGCAATGGTTATCTATATCTTTATAGGTTGGAGTGAGGTTTAAGTAAAGATGATATTATATGAGGTTTCTGTCTTTGGTAACATCTTTTGATTAATGGCGAGCTTCAGTTTTGTGAGGGTAGAGACTACAATGTGAGGTTGCGGTCAATGAAATGGAGGGTAAGATAGGTTTGTGTAGGTCAAAGAGCCTTGGTGTGATGTAGATGGATGAGGTTCTGGATAGGAGTAGTGAAGTTAAGGTGGGAACAGCATTTTGCTCTATTGCAGGGTGTCTTCCTTTAGATGGAAGGGGGGGGGTCAGCTTCTTACATGTGTCAGCTTCTTACACACCACCAAACTAAGCATAGTTTGATATTGGCTTTGGCAGAGTTGGGGGGGGGGTTTGTTTGTTTGTTTTGTTGCATGATATCCAAATATATGGAGAGGGCTACGACTAAGTTAGGGTGGGGCAAATTTTTTCTGTTGATGTGGAGTTGAAGGAATGCTATGGATTAAGGGTATTATTCTGGTTGGTGGTGACAGGGCAGGTGGGGAACATTGATGATAGTAGGGCATAAGATGGTGCAGTAACCATAAGCAGTGGCAGCCAGTTAAGTTCAGTACAGTGGTAGGGGGATTATTTGAGAAGGACTTATGTGTTTTCTGGTCCAAGGATTATGATAGCAATGGAATGATTAGCATCCTTGGGGAAGGAGATGACTGTGTTGGTGTACCTTAGGTACAGTTTAGCCTTTAGTGGCGTGGTTGGGATGCAAGCCATGACTGCCATTGGGAAGTAGCATTTTTTTTTTGTCTGTGTGTTTAAGGTCATGTAGAGGTTTAAGGGGTTTCACACCAGTTAGCACAGTAATCATGACCACAGTATCATGACAGGGTTCACCTTTCAGGTAGGAGAGGTGGTCAGAGCACTTTAGCACTGGGCATTATAGGTGAGTTTTCAGGTACTAGGTCATTGAAGAATCAAGTAAGGGAGTTTATAGACTTCTCCAGAATGCTCAAAGTTGCCCTAATATGTTTGGCCTGTTGATTTACTTTTTGGTGTATTTCATTTAGGGATGTTCTTATATCCTTTGTGAGGGTGGGTGTGGGTCATCAAACGCTATTTTGGTTATTGGATGTTTTACTTTGCAATACTAGTTTTCATTTGTTGGATGGCTTTGTGCTTTTCAGTGCTGGTGGTGCATTTGGCAGCTAATGACCAGTTATGAGTACAAATGTTTTACAAGGGCATGGTCATCTGTCATTCAGATGGGATCATTGGTTTTAATTTCAGTTGCTTATGCAGTTGGTTGCTTTGGGTTTTTCTATAATACAGCTTTGGGATATTGATGATCATTTCAGTTTGGATCAGTGAGGTTGGAGTACACTGAATGATGTTTGGCTTCGACCTTTAGGTTTGTTGAAAATTTTGGTATGAAGAAGGGGGAACAGCCTGGTGAGGCTGGTGGGCAGAGAAGAGGAACACGCTTTCCATCTTCTGTTCCCCCTGTGATGTTGGATGTTCATTTCAATGATTTGTGAAAGAAAAGTGAGCTGTTGGAGGCTGCTTGATATATAAAATAAGCCAGCAGAGGTATGGATGCTGCTTATTGGTTGGTTTGTTTCATTCAATAAGTGGTAATATGAAGTGAGTGATGGGAAGCTGCTTCATAGGTAAAATAAGTGACCAGGGGTGAGGACGATGCTTATTTGGTGGATGTGTAATTCAATTAATGGTAAATGAAGTGAGTTGTGGGATGCTGCTTCATAAGTAAAAGTAAGTGAGTGGAGGCATGGATGCTGCTTACTGGGTCAGGATGAGTGAGGTCACGCTGTCCTGATTAACATTACATGGATGTTTATGCTGTGATTATAATAATCCGCTATACTATGTTCAGTTGTAATTAATAAATATTGTTTAACAAAGTTATGTTATGGAAGTTTAATAAAGGTCATCAAATGTCATTTGGAGTGATGTGTTTATTGGAGGGGACCGGGACAATCTATGTTTCTTTCTGCCATCATGACATTTACCACCATGCCTCTCAATATCATGTAGTTCTCTCGGTTATTATGTACATCTAGTTATTAATACATTCAGTGCAGGACATTCTAGACCAATAAATGTTGTGCCTTTTTGTTATTTACACTTTGCCCTTTCTTGTGATGTTTATTATTAATTGGTTAGTGACCTAGCAAAGGAAGCTAACCTCAAAGAGGATGATGTAAGGAGTTATGAACATTGAATGAAAGCATACAAAACAGGGGCTATACAACATGAATGAGTGTTAATGGCTGTCATACTATGCTTACTGATATATTTTAGAAAGCTTACAGTTACTTCAGTATTTCTCTGAGAAGAGTGCTGATTCTTTCCAAACTCTCCTATGTGTGCTAGTGTTTATGTACTTACAGAAATGTTTTCTCAGACTATTTATTATGTAACCTTTAGAAACTTAATTCTGCAGGTCATAATATCCATAGTGAGAAGGCATGATGAAATTTTGGTGAATTGTTATCCTGCTGTTTCACCCAGAAGAACTAGAAAGTGCATTTTACAAAAATTACACTGTTAAATAATGATAAATTAAAAAAATGCAGCTGTCTCAGTGGTCATACTTAATGGAGTTAGCATAATTTTAGTTGTTAACTTGATAAGCAAATTGCTGTTGCTTTGGAGTTTAAGCACTACTGATGCATTTCCAAAAACTCAGAATCAGGATCTGATTAGCCATGAGTCATTTTTGATAAAGAGCAAGCTTGTGCAGAGCTTAAATGATAACTTATGTCCTGTAGTCACAATAACCCATTGGATTAGTGGTGTGACACATGCCCCTTCTGTCCTTGAAAATGATTTAACTATTTCATGGTTCTTCATATCCTGTCCTGAACCCATCTCCCCTGCACCACTGGTGCTAGCTATATTAATCCTGTTTTAGTGTTTGGCAACATTAGTGGCATATGAGAAATATGCATTACTACCCTCTCCTGTAGTTAGTGTGTCTCCTAAAAATTGTGAAAAGACAGCAGTGAGTCAAAGTGCAGAGAGCATTAGGTTAAGCAGATCATCTTCATTAATGTATGCAAATCAAGTGAGCAACAGTAATATCTAGCCTTCCTTTACCCTTCAAAGTTTAAAACTGAAAGGAAGGCTAAAACAGCAGCGTCACACCTGCACTGTTGTTATGTAAGTCTAATTATGAGTAAACACTGTCACTGTTTTGGTGACTGATGAATCAAGAATCTTGAAGAACATGCTTTCCTGTTACATTCTGCCTTATTCCCATCTCATAGTACATTTCCTCCTTGTATAGCATGTCTGCTCCCATCAGTATATGAATTTCTATATTCTTTGTTACAAGAGGACACATTGTCAAGGAGCTCTAAAAAAAAGGAGTGCGCAATCAGCTATTTACTGTAAGAAGTGTTGCTGAAAACTGGAATTCACCTTCTGGTCATCTAGACATGATTCTTCTGTTTATGTTTCTGTAGTAAACTTGCATGTCTTATTCTTATGCAAAATGAGAGTCGGAGACATAGAATGTTACAGCACAGGAGTGTGCATGTGCAGCTTCTTTTCCAAAATATATTTCCCAGCTGGTTTCTGATTTAGTCATACCCCAGATTTAATAAACTCCATGTAGGAATAGTGCAAGCCCTACATGGAGTATATCATGGCCATGTCTACAGATCCCTCTCTACAGCTCCCTCTCGGCAGCACACCTTGCATATTAATGAAGAAGCGCTACTGAGGGAGAGTCATGTACATTTACTGAATCAGTGTAGGGGTGTGTTACAGTGCTCAGAGATATGTAAAACACCCCCTGCACTGTCAAATTGCCAGATGGCACTACAATATTAAATTAAATGTGTGTCCTCAGCCAGTTGTAAAATTTATATGTAGGGAGTGTGTCACAGTGTCTGTAATACATCCCCTGTACTGTCAGAGTGCTGTAAGGCAGTGAAATTAAATGTGAAAATATCACTGTCCCTTTCTTTTTTTTTGTGTGTGTGTTTGCATGGCACAGCACGGAGCTTAGCAAGAACATGTGCCAGACATCTAAAATAGAAACTGGAGGGTTTTAATTTTAATAGAAAAGGTCAAGTTTTTGCATAGTTGAGCGGATTTGCGTGGTGTGGCAAGGTGCTCAGCAGTACTTAAAAGTAACTGAGAGCTAACTAACAATATAGCTCTGATCACCATGTCCTGGGTAGCTGAAAGGTTACAGTAATGGCCTTGTGTGCAGTAGGTGCACAGTTCGAATACAGACCATTCAGCTTTTTACATGTGATAAGGAAATGTTGTAAATATGTTTTTTTTTTTTTATGTATAAATTGAAATTTGTTAATTAGATTAGTCCAGCTTGACCAGATGCCCATTTTCAGTGAAGACCCGAGGATAAAAGCCCCAGTTATACACAAGTGTCCAATACATTAACGTTACACTATCAGATAATGTAGTGAAATGCATATGTTTAGGGGATATAAAGTAAAATAGATACACATAATAATAAATTATCATTAATGAACAAATACTTTCAATAATTTTTTTTTTATTTTTTTTAAAAACTCTGGTTGCCCATAGCTAAGCTCTACTAAGCCAAGCCAAGTAATGCTCAAACAGGCCCTGTTTTAGCAGTACTTAGCAATGCGCAGTTTCGCTTAGCTAGTTTGAGCACTGCTAAGCAATCCCAGTTTAAGCAGTCCTCAGCTAAGTGGGTTTACGCACAACTAAGCATTGCTAAGCATTCCCTGTCTAAGCACTACTCAGCTGGGCTCAGCAAGTTTGTGCATTGCTAAGTGGAGCTGAGCATTTTTAAAAATGGCCAATGGCAGCAAAGGGTGAGAAAATACCCTTATTTAAGTGCAGTAGGTGGGAATACAGCCAGAACATTTTCAAGTTTAATCACTGCAGGAGCTATGACTGGAATCAGAGAGTGAGAGTGATTCTGGGCTCAGCACTGGAACATATTGGAGTCCAGGGTCATGACTGGGCTCCTTGTCAAAGACCAAGGCGACAGACTGCTGCAGGGCCAGTACCAGGGCTCTAAATACAAGTCAAAGGCATGGGACTGTCTGGCATGTGACCTCACCAATGCAAATGGAATTCCCCGCACTGGTAGCAGGTGCATCATCATTATGATGACCTGAAGTGAAGGAAGGGGGGGCTCCTGGCCCAATGGAGCCAAGATGCTCGGGACAAGAATGCCCCAAAAGTTTGTAAGTATAGGAACCAGTGATTTATCAAATTCTAGTATGAATATCTGATAGAAAGGTATGCATAATGGTGTGCTTTCCCCCACAGCTGCAGAGGAGAGGGCACGCAACCTGGAGGCCCATGCAGGGTGCCTGGCCAGGATGCACCGAGAGTGTGGTGAGTACAGATATATCTTGTGATATATAGTAATCTAATTTAGAATGAGTACAGTAGTAACTGCCAGTAGGTATAGTCTGCTGTGCGTGTACTGCAATGAATGTGTACGTAGACCTGGATTGATATAAGTGAGTATTGCCAGGTACAGTTCAATATAGATGAAAGCATGAAACATGCTACTGTTACATAGGTTCATAGGTTGGTACTAGACTATTGGCCCTAGGGCCTATACAAGCCTAGCCACAACAATTCCCAGGATATTTCTTCCCACAATATTTACTTCCTTGGATCTTTGTCTAGCAAGGCGACTGTCGTGATCTCTGGGGTGAATTTCCTATCTCCCATCCAATTGTCAAGGTTGCTTTTGAAGAGGGCCAAGGAGGTGCTCTGCTTGACATGTATGGGCAGTCTATTCCAGAGTATGGGGAGTCTCTGAGTCAGGAACCTATCCCTCCAGCATGTTTTGTTCATTGTGATGACAAGGCTTAGATCCCTGGAGCGTGTGGCTCTGAGGGGTTGGGATTTCTTTAAGTGGAGCATGCCCAACAGCTCAGGGTTTTATATGGCCTTGTATGTTAAGCAGAGATCACCTCTGAGTAGACGGTATGCCACAGAGTATAGTTGGAGTTTTTTTTAGATTGTCAGCATAGGGCATCTGCTTTAGGCCTGTGATTCTTTTAGTGAGGTATTTCTGCAGCCTTTCCAGCTGTTGCAGATGTCTTGTGAGGTACATACCAAATGGGGCATTGTACTCTATAATGGGTCTAATGAGGGATGAGTACAGTGGGACAATGACCTCCTTTTTTCTGGATGAAAAGCTCTTAGTGATGAGGTGTGCCACATAGAAGGATTTCCTGACTGTTGTGGTGATGTGGTTATCAAAGATGAGACCACTGTCCACCCGTGTCCCTAAGTCTCTAATCACACTTATGGTGTTTTGTACTGCCACCTATGTGGTAATTCATGGGTACATGTTTTTTCCCAAAGGGGATAACTATACATTTCTTGGCATTAAGCTTGAGCCCATGGCTCTGGCACAAAACATCTGTTTCTGTAAGGCCCTTTTGTAGAATATCCATATCATTTGGGGATTCAATAATGACTCCCAGTTTGCAGCCATCTGCAAACTTTGTTAGCCAGAGTTCCTAAGTGCTGGCCTGTACTTCAGAGAAGTAGATGCCAAACAAGAACGGTCCCAGGACTAAATCCCGAGGTACTCCACTTGTCACTTGTCTGGAGCTGAATTTGGAGTCGGTTACTTTTACAGTCTGGGTTCTGTCAGTAAGCCAGTTGGCAACCCATCGAGTGATGTAGGGATTTATGCCCAGCTTAGTAAATATATCTATGATTCCAGAGTAGGGGTGGTGTCAAAGGCCTTGGTGAGGTCCAGAGAGGCTGTGTGGATCACCTCACCCTTGTCCACAGCTCTGTAGACTGATTCAAAGAAGTCAATCAGGTTCAGGAGACAAAAATCAGCCCTTCATAAACCCAAACTGGGTGGGGTCCAGTGTTTGAAGGTTGCCAATGTCTTTGTTTATAAGTTCCATGATAATGCGTTCCATGCCATTGCAGATCAGACTCGTCAAATTGATGGGAAGGTAGTTCCCGGGATCCAAGGTGGACCCCCCCCTTGTGGAGTGGGAAAACTGTAGCTGTGCCCCACTCAGTGGGCATGAAGTTTGAGGTGAGGCTATGATTAAATATGACACTTATGTGAGGTGCCAGTTAATTTTGTAGTTCATGTAGTACACAGCCCAGGATGTCACCTGGTCCCATGGATGCTGTATTCTTAGCTTTGGAGAGTGTGGTTCTACCTATGTGGTCATGATTACCAGAATTTGGAAATCTTTTGGTATTGAGATGGGCCCTTTAGGGGGTGAGGGGGGTGAAGTTGGCACTAAATTGATCTGCCAGGATATTGGCAATATCCTTGGGATCACTATATTTAATGCCATAGTGTTGTAGCTCAAAGTAGATCTGAGCATTGCCATTTAGATTCTTGACATAACTATAGAATGCATTGTGGTTGTCTTTGGAATCTTTGGCAATTTTATTTTCGTAACTAGCTTTGGAGGATTTCATGAGAGATCTCAGCTTCTTACTGAGGCTGGTAAAGGAGTTTTTTGCATCCTGGGATTTTCCTCTTTTCTGCAACAGTTTCTTCCTTCTGTTATATAGTTTGTTTATGGCAGGGGACCACCAGATTGGCTTCCTTTTTTAGAGGAGAGCATCTTGGTTCTATTTGGAATGGCACAATTCATGCATGAGTGGATGTGCTCATACAGTGCCTTAGTGTAGGATTCAGCAGTCAAACTTTCTGCTCTCGTTTGCATGTGTGTCATGAAGTTTGTCACTTCTGACTTGAGTTGCATGAATTTGGCTTTGGCAAAGTTTTTTACGGAGGCTTCCTTACTGGGATAGAGGGGTGGGATGTGGATGTCAAGGATGATTAGCTTATGGTCAGACCTGCCCAATGAGGGGGTGACCACTGGTGTGGAGCATCTATCTCCCATGTTGGAAATGACCAGATCTAGGATATTGGAGCCCTTGGTGGGACAATGGATTAGATGATCCAGGGCATTAGAATTTATGAATTCCAAGGACCGTTGGGAAAAGGTGTTGGTACCCGAGTAGTTTTCCCAGTTAACGGCAGGGTAGTTGAAATCACTCAGTATGTTTAGAAAGGTGTAGTGAGAATCTTGGGGCATTGTGGGGGAGCCTTGAACCATGTCTCAGTTACTGCACAGATATCGATGTTCTCCATTTTTAGGAGTTCATCGAGAGAGTGCATTTTGAGGTTTAGACTTCTAGCATTGAGTAGCATTACCGTTAGATTTTGCATGCTTGTATCTGTGATGATGATGGTTTTGTCCTTTGAACCTTGCCTAAAAATGGCACTATCGGGGTGGCAAGAGCTTTAGCCAGTAACCTGAATCCCAGGGGCGACAACTGCACACCATTTCTGGCAAAGCATCATGGTTTGTTGATCATGTCACCACAGGCAGACAGATACTGGATCCCCTATGAATGACACCAGAAGCTTAGCCAATTGTAGAAGTCAATCCTTTTGTCCTTATACTGTGGTATCATTCTGGGCGAAGGCAGGATGCTGCTCAGGGCTAGGGTCATACCTGCCTGGGCCACATGATCCGAGAGCTCTTCCATGTCTCTTTTCACATAGTCCAGAGAGGTACGTCTCAAGTCATTCACTCCAACATGGACAATGATAGAGTCGAATTTGTACTTGTTGTGGAGTGACTTGAGTGCATGAGTCACGTGGTGGATCCTGGCACCTGACAGGCAGCTGACTGTAATTTTCTCCTTGTTCAGTCTGGTGAGTGGGACATCAATGTGCCTGACTATTGAGTCACCTATGACTAAAGTGTTGGGCACATTGTCTTGCCTTAGGGGCTGTTGTTGGGTGGCACACTAGTGTTGTGAACTATGTGTCACTTTGGTTATGACTGGTGTTTGTTTGCATTTCAGCTTCGGAGGTCTTTGTTGCTTGGGCAGGTTAATGTTAAGGGCCTCTACATATGTGGGTTTAGTGTTGCTATGTGTGGGTGTTGTTGGTGTGGGGTTTGAAGGGCTATGTGTTGCTTGAGGTGTAGTGCAGGTGTTAACCTTCTCCTCTTGGCTGTCTAGCACAATTTTAGCTGGATTGAGCTTTGCTTCCAGTTTGGCTATGTAATTGTATCTCTCACAGGTTGTAGTGTTGGGTGGTAGGAGGAGAGGGTTGTCTGTGTACATGAGGCAGTTGCTGCATTGCCCCAGTATGCCCAGATTCACCAGGTGGACAGGAGAAATCACTGGAAGCTGACCCTTGGACATGCCTGTTTAGGTGCTTTTTTTGTAAAGTACAAGAGCTGTTTTCCATTACCTTTGGAATGTACTTTGCAATTATAGGCTGTTTAGTGCCTATGATTAATTTTTCCTTATTAACAAGGAGAGTTGAGTGCTTGTATCAGTTTAAGGCTTCCAAGTGCTTTCCAGCAAGTTCTAGAGCAAGTGCTAGTCATGGGGGTTCAGATTTTAGTGCTATTACTGAGAAACCAGCTAGTTCTAAGGGAAAATTTGAAGAGCAGACTTTCTGGCACCTGGAATAGTTTAACCTTAGCCCTGCGGTGATGCATGATGCGAAAAACATGCAAACACATGTGTTTTTAAGCCAGAAAGTTGAAAGGGATAGAAATCAGAAAGTTAATCCAACATTAATAATGTTTGGGAATAACATGTGTATACCTTATTAATAATACATGTTCTGGTAATAATGTACACTGTCATTGAAAATGTGAAGGGAATAAACTAACTGCATGCCTAATCTACAGCAAATACAGTACAACTGCAGTCAGAATTGTGAATAAATAAAGGTAGTACTTTATACATTGTGTGATAACAGATGTGTTCCAATGCCTGCATTATTTAAACTGTAGAACAATAAAGATTGCCAGCTTATAAATTACCAATCACTGTGTCATGTCACCTTCAATAAATCTGTGTTCTGACAATTGTTGTGTGTATTCTGGGCTGTTGTTCAAGAAATCAAATATTACAGTTTTTTGAAGTAAACATTAGTATAGCACCATGAAGTGAATGAAGGCTAGCCAATAAATAACTGTCACACTACTAAAGTGTAGATGTGGAGCTGTACTACAAGATATAATACAATTTGGTATTTGTACTGCACTAAGATCTGAACCTAGAGTAGTACTGTCTAAGGTATTAGAGTGTGTTTCTCCCAGCATTGTCTTGTGGTAATATGCATTTCAGCTATATGCATCCCTCAACGTAGGTATGGTGATGCAGGCAAGTATGAAAATGTAAAAGCTGTAAACTGCAAACATACCGTCTGCAAATGTATATGGGTCAGGTAGGCAACCCAGCACCCTGATATGGTCTTTACAGATCACATATATTCCCATCAACGAGGGGTTAATTGTGTATACCTGCATTGCAAGTATTAATACACAGTTCACCTATTATCTCTGTCATGTATGAATCTCGTGCATGTTATGTTCAACTGTCACTGCAGTCTTGAGTGACACTCTGCCTATATTACCAGGTCACACGTTGTCACCAGGTGAGGTTTAGGTGCATATCACTCAATCAACACACAGCAGTGGCCCAGTAACTCAGTGTGACAAACAATCAATATGTTCATTTTGCCACACGCAGACCGGGGTTTGAATCCAGGGACAGGTAATAGGATATATTTATAGTAACAAACAAGTAGTACTGACTATTAATTGAAGCAGTTATGTGTTCTGAACAGATTTTCTCCCCCCAGGACTTACAGGCAAATAAATGTCTGTAGTAGCTGTATGAAGGGTATAGTAATGTCTGTGTCCAGATGTAGTAGTGTGTAAACAGCATTTCTCAGCAAGGTGATAATACTCCATTAAATAAAACAACATGAAGTACAGTACTATTCTAAGTTAATAAGACAAATTAAATGGTCTATTGTTGGTACGGCTGTATAGCTGTTGTGTCTGTAAATGTCTACTGATAGTCTAACCCATGCCTGCCAATGACGGCAAGATGAGTGTAAACTCTATATACTGTGTACGATATATGTCTATCAAGTGTCACATTGACATGTATAGTGATCACTGCTGCCAAAAACCTTGCACACAGATATAAAACCAGTTGAAGTATGCCAGAAGCACACTCACACAACATCAGTGCAGAGTATGCCTTGGTAATCAAATATGTTCTTCTGACATGTAATAGTCACCTGTAGGTGTTTTGGCTTGGTCAATACCATCCCATCTGGATAGCTTGATAGGTATGTACATGCTACAGAAGCTATAGGAAACTTCTAGACATAAAGTAAGGACAGACCAGTAGAGAATTAAGCAGTACTGTTGTAAAAAAATAAAGCCTATACTGTTGGCAGTAGAATGTCTTTCTCTCTCCCCACCCCTTATCTGCATCTCAAATTATTATTCTTATACTATGGGTATGGTTCCATTTTCAACTATGTTGTTCTCAAAACCTAATGTGGGGCCTTGTGTTGTATTATTGGTTATATATTATAATGGTTGCATACTAACATACCTTCTTGAAATACCAATGTTGTTGGCCTTTTGCCGTAACTGTTACTGGCATGCTGTTACAATAATGACTGTGATTCCATTTATGCCTGTGTTCTGTATGCTATGCAGTTCTATTGTTCTGCATTAATTGGAACACCCCATGCATGCTGTTATAACTAATATTGAAATGTTTTGTTTATGACTAACCAATACACTCTGACAAACCTCAACCACCGTAGCACACTTGGATAGGCCGGTCCCAGAGGATCCACCTAGCCAACCTCATCTGGCTGTGGCACTGGGTCCCAGCATTTCTGGAACCTAGCCTGGAGCTGACTTCTCCATTGATCCTGCATCACCCTCTGGTGAAACTGCCTCAGGGGATGGGGCCAGTCCCCCCTCAGGCACAGATAGGATGTCGTCACCCAAAACCAGTTTCCAGGGTTGGAATGCAGGGTTATACAATGTGATTTAGATGACTGACTGCACCAGATCAAGGGCAGAATGGTGCACCTGGAGGGGCAGGTTGGCCCCAGCACCCAGCCCCCAGCACAGCCACCTTCGGGGCCATGAAGGGGCAGTGGTGACTGCCCATGGGTGGGGAGATCAGTCCCACTGTTTCCATCTGGGGGCAGTTGGTCCTCCAATTCCCAAACAGCCTCCCTGTCCAAGGTGTTTACCCCCCTCATGTGTCATACACTGCCTCTGTCCCCTGTCTTGTCTGTCTTGTCTGTCTACAAATGCAGCATCTCCTACCCAGCTTACCTTCCCAAATGTACCTACAACCCTTACCCAACATTCGAATCTGGCCTTAAAAAAAAAAAAAAAACAGGGCATCTGTCCCACAAAAAAAATATATATCGCCCCATACATAGTTCTTCATTTCACCCCCACATACACTGTCATCAATCAGTCATCCCAGCAATTAATCAACAAAGTTATGTCACCCACACCCCTCCCTGGGGGAATGTGATTCTCCAAATTTAAAATTGTCCACAACATGCACAACTGTTGTTATAGAACAAATGAAGAGCTATGGGCTTTTCCTACACTTGTCTTGCACATCCCTACCTGCCTTTCATATTGTTTTTCCCCCTGCTTGCTGCCATTTCACCACTTTCCTATCACCACTTTTTTTTTTCTTTTTTTGGAAATAGTGTGGGTTTAAGCGGGGATAAGCAAAACTTAGTATCGCACAAACCTGCTTAAATCACCATATAAGATTTTGACACTGTTTTGCACATCAATAAAGTAATCTCTCCTGCCAAGTCTTGGATACAGGACTTTCTGAACTACAGCATAGTGTATTAGTCCACTAGGCCAACTCAACTCTGTGATTAACCTGTGTTCCCATAATCTATCATGCATTACAGTGATATCACATCAGCAAAAATTTACACACCTGCCAATTCTCAAACCCAGGACTCTCTGAGTTATAGCAGAGTGTATTAGCCTACTAAGCCAACTCAGCTCCACAGAATAACTGGTGTTTATCTAGATATATCATGCATTACAGTGATGTCACATCAGCAAAAATATTCACCCCTGCCAAGTATTGAACCCAGGACCATGTCAACTACAGCATAAAGCATTACCCCACTAAGCCAACTCAAGTCTGGGAAATAAATGGTGTTTTTACAAACATATCCTGCTCACCAGTGACACACTACTTCTACATATAATGGGATAAATGACAGCGTACTTGGGCCTGTGATGCAGACACAAAACCAGTACACAGTCAAATACATGTTGATGGATATATGTCAGGCCTATGACATCAGGCAGAGCTGACAACTACACAGACTGTTGCAGAATGTCCATAGCTGGGCCACCTACTTATGACACGATTGTCATAAAACCTGTTCCATGTGCTGAAGTACTGTCAAGTCAGTGCAGATCAAAGTTACAAAAACATGATAGACGGATCATTGTCATACGTCATACCCATCCGAACACACATGTTCATGCCAATCCTGTGTAGCACACTGTATGCATGTACATATGTCTTGCAGCTACTCCTCCCATAATAATGACTCAGTAGCTCTATCTGTTATATTCCTAGTGTGTCTGGCATCTGGACACCCACAGTCCTGGCCCACAGTGCAGTCTGTTGCATGACAACTACATGTTTGTCAATACAACATAGAAATAACTGAGCCCTGCAATCTCCAGCAGAAGTGATTGCTGCTGCTGCAGTCAGTGCCACCCACAGTAGCACACCAATGGCCTGAAGTGTGGGACAGATGTCACAAATATGAATACATATCCTAAATGTCGCCTACCACTCTCTGGATGGGATTATTACTTAACATATATACCAGAGACACATGCCCCACCTGGACTGTTATGGGTACCCTCACCCTGGTCATGCTGTGACACAACAGCTGACACTGCTCCCTCACTGACATATACAGCTTGCTGTTCCCCAGTGTCTTCACAATCCCCAGTATGACTCCTGGCCAGAATGCAGCAGCTGTGGCCTGCTACACATACAGCAATATGTTCATCAACCTGCTACAGACCTACCATACCTCCCAAACAGCTAGAGCAGGCCATCCACACAACACCCAAACACAAATGGTTAGGTGGGGGAAATGTTCAGGTGACAGGGACATGTGTCACAGCCTCACCCTACAAACATACACAGTTGATAGAGCAGCATCAACAACAGCAGCAGCATGCGCATTCATATAAAAATGATGTATGACACTCACATCTGCCTGTCTCCTTACTGACCCCAACACATATTGTTAAACAGTATACTGCCCCGAATCAGAAGGTCTGTTAACAATGGGCAAACATAACATGCACAACTGTGGACATACCACATCAATCCAAACAGTGAACAGTATTTCTACCTTCCCTCTGTGATGCTGTAGCTCCCACACTTCGATAATGTCCTCCTCACAGGCCAGGAAAAGGGCCAAGGCCTACATGAAGGCCTTAATTATAGCACTGTGTTGCCATGCCATTGGAAAATGAAAATGCAACCCAGCTGTTCTGGATGCTATTAGCAAGTGTGAGTCACAGACTGGTGCACAGGCAATCACCTGTTCATGAGCATTACCTACAAAACACAAGTTGCTGCCTATGGTAAAGAGGTCTGTGACTTTCTTCATGAAGACCGACTGCAATTTCCAAGGAAAACTACCAGTGGATTTCTGCTCACAAAGGAGTACAGCACTATACCAGGTATGTCATAGAATTAACCATGTAATGGAATGCAGATGGGGGGATGCAGTACTGGGAAATAGGAATTTCAACAGTAGATCTCAACAACATATCTTGAAATGACATTTTGCTGTTACTCTGATGTCCAGCACTTACAGTCTTCCCTTTTGGCTCTGTCTGCAGTGACATAGATCACAGCTCTGGCCCATGAGTCCCTCCAGCAATGGTCAGCTCACGTACAAATGCTGCTGGATTGTCTGTTGTACAATAGTGACAGTAACTACTTTTGGATACAGTTGGCATATCACATCATGTACTGTCATTGAGCCCCTCTCAGTCTGTGAATGTCATACAGGGTTAGTTCAAAGATTGTCCAGGTGTCCCAGATTGTTCCTGACATACTCTGGCTAAGTGTTCCTGACATACTCTGGCTAGGACACTGTGTACTCCACACCTGTATATCATTGCATGACAGCTATGGCTAGCATACATGGTGACCCCCCTGCAGCAGAACAGCAGATTATAGGTAGTGGTAGTGGGGGGACAGCCTCAGCAACAGTGTGTACATATTGAGCATACAATGTAAGATAATTGATACAGTAACAGATATTAATGTACCATTACTGTGTTCTTAGAGGTCTGGCATGTCACAGACACATTCCCCACACTCTGGGTCAACCATTACATATTCTCCAACTGGCTTCCAGATATCCACATTTGTCTGGAGGGGGTCTACATATATCAGGCACATGTAGACATTCTGCAAACATCTGGGTACTGCAGATGTTGGACACCTACGAGGAGGAAACCCTACATCACATATGCACTGCTCTCAGTTATTGTGTAGCACAGATGTTGCTGGAATGTCCACATACACTTGTAGTACCACTCACATATTTGTCGGATGTTGGCTGTATGACATGGTATTGTAACATTGTTCATATAAGACAAACCACGGTCTATGGCAGCGATGGGTGTGAACACAAAACAAGACAGTCTGTCACAGCACACAGGCCATAAGTGGTATACCTAGGACCATATGAGGTTACTAGGCTATGGGTCCTGAGCCACCATATGCCTAGGCCAGATATTAGCTCATGTGTATGCAAGGCAGCACCTGATGCCCCAGTCCAACAAGGACACAAGTGGTATCCCACAGGTGTATGTGCAGTTAACCATCCAGTTATCCAGATTCCACCTGCAAAGGTGTAAATAGCTACCCTCCCTGATGTGGACAGGGTGACCATTCCACAGCATGGTGAGTGTGTGGGACACACATCTGAGCAACCAACAAGCCCAGTTGATCTTCATACACCAGGTTGAAGCCGTGTGTGTGTGTGTGTGTGTGTGTGTGTATTAATAGAGTTGAGTTTGAGTTTCATTTGAGCAGCAGTCCCAACAATGCTGAGTCCATGACTGTCTTGCATGCCAGATAGAGGTCACTACTGAGGAGTATGTATGAAACCAGGTACAGGTTTGGGCTTATAGCCTATCTGTGTATGGTAGATGTTTGAGGCCCTGGTATTCCCTGGTGGAGAACCTCTGTGATGTCCCCAGCTGCTGCATATGTGAATGGTGAGCAGGGCATTTTAAAAAATAATGGGCATTATCGGGGGGGGTATATGGATGTTAGGACACCATGTCCCTGGATAACGTAGAAGGTTTACCATACAATGGAAGCAACATAGTGGTGAAATGTCATGTTGCCATTGACCTGTGTGCATAGATCCGTCACAACTGATTGCATGCCTAGGATGTTGTTAGTACTGTGATAATATGTGTGGACGTCAATTTCCCCAAAGGGGTTGACACTGCATTTTCTATATGCGGCCTGAGGCCATATTTATGGCACCAAACATGTTTCTGCAAGAGACCCTCCTAGGCAGATGTCCACATCACTAAAGAATCTGGTGACAGCACACAGCATGCAGTCATCTCCAGACATGGTCATCCATAGGCCAATGGCTGTGGTCTGCACCTCAGAAATATGCATCACACATAGCAGAGGCCCAAACACAGAACAACAGGTTATGCTGCTAGTTATGGGTCAACCACCTGAGGTGGATTCCCCTATGTGGATTAGTTGGGTCATGTCAGCATGCCAGTGTGCTACCCCTCTGGTAACATATGGTATGATGTATAGCTGGAAGCATATATCCATTATGGCCAAGTGGGTTATACTGTCAAACACTTTGTCCAGGTCAAGTTAGGCAGTATGCACTGTCATGACTCGTCCATGGCTTTGGTGACTGTGTCAAAGAGGTTTACGGAGTGTAACCGACGTGATTCCTTCCTTCATAAAGCCCAACTGTGCATGATGGATTGTTAATGAGGTTCACTATAAACTGTGCTATGGCCTTTCAGAACAGCTTAGTTAGGCAGATGAGTGTATAATGTGACAGATTGGTGGATGCCACACCTTAGTGTAAAGGGGTGACAGTCATTGTCCTTCACACGGCTGGGACAAAGGCAGTAGTCAGGCCTCCTTTGAATACAGTGTCTTATGATGTTGCAAGGTTATGTTTGGGGTTATGTAGGATGCTTCCTGTGATGTGATAGGCTCTCATGGTGGATGTATACCATGATGTTCACATGGCAGTGGTGACCTGTTCCCTACATATAGGAAAAGAGGGCAGGTACTATGGACATCCTGATGTACTGATGGGCAGGACAAGGGGTGAAGCCTACACTGACTCTGTCAGGTATCAAGTATGCTATACCTACAGCACTGGTATAGCTGGTATCCTTCAACACCACAAGTGAGCAGATGCAAGTGCTTCCTGTGATGTTGTAGACATATGTGAAGAACGGGCAATGATCGTCTGTAGTGGATGTCAACAATGTGGGCTCTGAGTTTGCTGTGCAGGTTTCCAGTAGTGATCCCATTCACTTGTTCATGCTAAGGAGACATTGCTACAAAATGAGTACCTGCTCCTACTTTGTCTCGGACAGCAGTATGTCACCCCTATTATAGACACTTATGTATTGCAGATGTCCACCAGGCAGGTGTATGTATCCCTGCAGAGAATGATGTAGTCCTGTTGGGTATACCTGACTCCATGCATCTATAAAAATGCACATATAGCACTTGTGTGTATGTGCGGATATTGGTGCCAGTCTCTACAGAGGTGTTGGGGCCTGTGAACCTGTGTATACCACCCCCCAGGAGGCTGTATTCCATGTTGGAGGTGTATGTATGTCTGACCCTAGCTAGATGAGAATTGTGCGAAGATGGTGACTGCAAATGTGAATGCATGATGGTTGCTTTGCCATGAAGGATGAGACTGTAGGGATGCTGCAGTGGTAACCTGGGTTGTGTAATATCAACTTCAACACACCTTCACCTCATGTGGGGGTAGCTCCTATCTGCACCAAGATGTTTGCATTTCCATTGTTGATGGCTCTCTGTCCATTTGTGTGCTGGTATGGGTACATCTCCCAATGTATGTTTGGGTCATTCAAGTGACACAGGATCAGGGTACAGACCCAAATCATAATACAGTTGATGAGGTCGGGTTCCAATCGCATGACTGAAAATTGTAAACGGAGAACGCATATTGAGCGAACCAGATTGGTTGAAATGTTGAAACGTCATGCGCGTAACACAGAAATCACCGTAAGGAATACTTTCCCTTTACTTCAATGCAGTATGATCTCGGCGTAGGAATATTTAAGTAGTGGGAGTGTGGGGGTGCAGGGGGGCTTCCCCCCTGCCTACAGCATTTAGGTAAGTATAGTTTTTTTATTTTTATTTTTTATTATATTTTTGAAATTTCAAACATCGCTCATATGGTGATGACCATATGGTGTTCAATGTTTGAAACTTTCAAAAATATAATATAGACCCGATGAGGTCCATATAGGCAGAATGGATTTCCTGGTCACATGTGGCCAGTAGCTAGCTATGATTTGAATAGCTGTGTTGGCAAAGGTGAACTGTCCCTGCAGTTTCCCCTGTGCATCTTACTGCCTGTACAACATAGAGGTGTGTATGTATCTCATCTATACTGACATCATATATCCTAAGTCATTTCTGCCTACACTTTGGGGTATGACTGTATGATAGGATGGTTGACCAGGTAAGGCTGTGGTACTCTTTGCAGTTTTGAATCATGTGTGTGTGATTGCTCAGATGTCAGCATTCCCAGGGTTAAGAATGCTTGCATTTTAGGGCAGAGTCATGTGTAGACTCCTATTGTTTAGCAGCATGTTCTTCAATGTGTGCTGCACTGACAGTTGTATGTTTGTAGTGATAACTTCACCAGTTTTCCTAAGGAAGGCAATATGGGGGTGGCAAGAACCATTGCCAGATGCATGAAGGCCAGTTGAGATAGATGGAGGGCATCTCTGCTGAAGAATCGTGGTCTGCTGACCATATCATCCCAGGCTCACAGATACTGGAACCCCCTGGAATATCACAGGATAAAAGGCCACATGTTAAGGTCAATCATTTCCTGAATGTATTATGGCATCAGTCTGGCTGACAGTGGAATGGTGCAGAACATTAGGGACATACCTACCTGAGACACATAATCAGTGTGCTCACTCATGTCTCACTGCATATAATCCTCGGACATACATCCATGTCAGGCACTCCAACATGGACTATGACAGACTCGTGACAGCACCTGTTGGTGAGAGACAGCACTGCGTATGTGATATGGTGGATTCTGTAACCTGATACACAAGTAACTGCGACCATCCACATATACAGCCAGGTGAGAGGCACATCAGTGTGTCTCACAATGGAGTCTCCCATGTGTAATATGTTTGACATGTATGAGACACATGTGTGGCTATGGGACACAGGTGTGTGGCCATGTGTGGTATGTACTGTGTAGGGCTGTGGTGTTCACATGTGGCTTTGTCTCACAGTTTTCCTTTGTTTGCAGATATGTATGTTAGTGACCTCTGCATATGTGTGTGTGTGTGTGTGTGTGTGTGTGTGTGTGTGTGTGTGTGTGTGTGTGTGTGTGTGTGTGTGTTGTGTAGGTGTGAGTGGTGTGTGAGGTGTACTGATTGGGTTTACAACCTGATCGGGGACAGATATGCATGCTTGACAGGGAGAGAGCATGGACTGTAGGCTCCTAATGTCATTGCATCTCTCACATGGTGTGTTCCTTGCTGGCATTTGTAGATGGTTGTCCATTCATGTATATGAGGTAGGTGCTACACTGTGCTAGAATGCCCATATCAACAGAACTGGCAGGGGAAACTGTAGGACATTTTCCAGTCATATAGTCCAGAATCTGAGGGAGGAAGGCCAGGGCGACCTACGAGGTGGTCCTACAGCCTAGGTGCTTAATACAACAGTGCAGGCTGACACAACTGCATACAATGTAGACAGGCTATAACACGCAGTAATAGGTACAACAGGACAATGCATTTGAACACCTTATAGGACATGCAGCAAGTAGCAGGAAACATCAAGATCAGGAGGGCAATGCATGATTTATTGCCACTATGTTGCTGATAGCCACATACATGCTGTGATTATAGATGGCGGGGTATGATGTGTGAGTTAGTGGTGGATAGTGGTGACAAATGTGGATGTGCAGGGTGTGTAAATAATGGTGAGCAATGTATGTGGTCCTGTGATGTGTTCCCCTCTTCATGTCTTTCAGGTGGGATCCACCTTTCTCAGAAGCTGAGGCCACCATAAATAATGCCCTGAGACTCCATTACCAGGTGCTGTTGTCAAGAAGTTGCCATAACCAGCAAGAATGCACTGCATTGTAGGCAGACCTCATGGCATCGGTTAATCATGTGGGCCAGCATGACAGGAGCTATGAGCAGGTCTGACACTGGGCAACAGATCTGATACATCATGCACAGCAAATGGATGCAACTGTGGCCAGGGACCGTGCTGGCACAGGTGGAGGGCCTGCTATACAACAGCCACTCTCAGCCACAGAGGAGTTCCTGGCAAACCTGGGTTCAGCCACCAGCTCACAAGAATCGATCACATCATATGTCATGGAGGTGGGGAGCACAGCTTCCACAGATAAGGAGCCTCCAGTTGTCATCATGTTAATACTGTAGCATTCATAATGGCAACCTCTGCATACCTGTAGACATATGTCAGGTCAATCTCTGGGGGGGGGCTTGTATGCACACATTTTTTACACATATTGTGAATGTCAGCAGTGTAGGTAGTATAACAGTTTGTACTGTACCTGTTGATATATGCAGATGTTATCCTGTACCAATGCGACATTTGTGTCTGCTGACAGTCCCTCTCCCACACAAATCCATAGGTACCTCTGGTGTGGTCGGGGTCCATAATGCTGTAGCCAGTGAGTGTGGCACAGTTTTGTTATGGCTCATCTATACCCTAGGCATGTTAAGAGCTGCAAGTTTGTCATGGACACAACTGTTAAGCTTAACCATATTGCAATACTTGCATGTTCACATGTGGAAGAGTTTGCTGCAGTGCATTACAACAGTAATCACAGTTGCATATTTGCAAAAGCTGTAACATATTAGCACATATTTTTGTGAAAGTGTAGGCAGTCTGCTCTAAACGGGTGCATTACTATTGTGGAAACAGGTGTACTGTGTTTTAGGTGAAGGTCCATCACATACATTGACATGTCACTTATCTCACAGGTGTATAGTAGTAGCCACATTAACTGGACAGAGCTGCACTGCATGTTGTTAAGGGCCTGTCTTGTGTGTATCTGTTGTGGTCTGCTTGTGTGTTGTGCATGGCATCAGTCATAATGTGTAATCTGTATAATGCATTTTTGGCACCTCAACTGTATATATATATATGTGTGTGTGTGTGTGTGTGTGTGTGTGTGTGTGTGTGTGTGTGTGTGTGTGTGTGTGTGTGTGTGTGTGTGTGCAGGAGTTAATGCAGTCATGTTGTCTTTCCCTTACAGCTGACCATGGGGGTTGAAGTGTGTCCCCTCACAACCTGATGTCACTGTGTCATCAGACTCTGATGATGATGGTGGCCATAGTGAGGCACAAGTGGGGTTGTTGGGAGCTGAATCAGTCCCATTGGTTGACATCCAACTTCTTTCCCCAATGTTGCTGCACACAATCAGTAGACCCACACATGCCCAGTCCCCAACAGCCACAGATATTGGACAGTCAGAGGGTGGAGGCATTCAACAGGAGAGTGTGGCAACTATAGCATCTGTGACTGTAGACAGTAGCCATAGCCAGACAGCTGATGAGGTCCCACACAGGCAGATTGACAGTGGTGCTAAAATAAGGACTGCTGCCCATCCAGTACCTGTCAGAGGTGTCACAGCATGTGTCACCCAATGCATGTTTGAGTCCATCATGGAGGCACAGGCATGTTGTAAACGGTACATCACACTGATGCTCAGGGTCATGGATGCCACACTGCCTGGCATGCATGACTCTATCCATGGCATTGGTGATGCTTACATCATTTCGCTGATGTAGTGGATAGACAGTGGGGTGAGACAATTGTCAGTCCTTAACTGTGCATTGTCTCTGCATGGTAATGTGGTGGGAGTAGGGCATCAGACACATGGACATAGGTCAGCAACAACATCAGCTGAGATATCATGTGGTCATGCACAGTCACACTCCCATAGTGGCAGTACCACCAGCACTTTCGAAGGGGAGGTGCTGTCCACACCAACCACAATGTGGCGAACCATGGACAAATGGTCCTGAGCGGTCCCGTTTGGGACACAGACCCAGCAGAGACCAGTCATCATCAGCAAGTAGTACTGCATCTGGCCCTGGGCATGGTGGTACCAGTGCCACTCCTGGCAGAACCAGTTCACATGTTCATGGCCGGAGATGGTGAACTGTCCATTCTGCCATACATGGTTCACAGCTGGGGGTACTGCCACTACAGGAGTGTGACTGTGCATGGCCACATGATATCTCAGCTGATGTTGTTGCTGACCTATGTCCATGTGTCTGATGCCCTACTCCCACCACATTACCATGCAGAGAAATTGCACGGTTAAGGACTGACAATGTCTCGCCCCACTGTCTATCCACTTCATCAGCAAAATGATGTAAGGCATCACCAATGCAATGGAAGGAGTCATGCATGCCAGGCAGTGTGGCATCCATGACCCTGAGCATCAGTCTGATGTACCATTTACAACATGCCTGTGCCTCCATGATGGACTCAAGCATGCATTGGGTGACACATGCTGTGACACCTCTGACAGTTACTGGATGGGCATCAGTTCTTCATTTAGGGCTGGCACATGGCTTGACTGTGTATATGCACACACTCACACATCACTGTCACATGCAGGTCACCACCAGACACACACAGCTCCTCTCCATGGCCCAGCTGACCAGCACCCTGCCAGACACACACACACACACATATGATGTCAACTGTGTGGCACAGCCTAGACCTTTGGCAACCCCACATCACACCCTGTGCATGTAATGATACCTGTGCCACATCCCTGTCATCCATACCATCAATGAAGGCACATGCTAATTTATTTATTTATTTTATTTTATTTTACATTTGTTAACCGGGCTAGTCCAACTGGATACATGTCCATTTTCAGTGGAGGCCCGAGGAGAAAAGCTCCGCTATCTACTACATGGTAACAAAACAGTAAATACAAAGTACACAATGCATATAAATCACAAATAAGCAAGGCAATAAACAACAATTTCAGGAAGTTACAAAAAAATGGGGATAGAGAGACAAGGAGGTTACTTAAGTACATGTATGGAAAAAAAGTGAGAGAAGAATTTAAGTTGTTTAAGAAAGTTAACAAAAGTGTTACTAGAAAGGTATAGTATATAGTTGAGATAGTCATATCTCAAGTCAAGAGGAAAAAATAAAGTGAAGAAATAGATTTGGGAGAAAGTGAAAGGGATATAGGAGAAGAATAGGAGGTAGAAGAGGAGCTAGATCAGCTAGGGTTGATGCAAGAGCAAAGCCAATGTTTAGTAAGAAAGAGTTTCAATTTGGTCTTAAATAGCGTAATGGAAGTCTGGGCTATAAGGTCTGGAGGAAGTTGATTCCAAATTTTACCGACTGAGTTGGAAAATATGGAGTCACCTGCTGTATTCTTTGAAAGAGAAGTTTGAATCAGTATTTTATTAGAAGAGCGTAGGGCTTTTAAGTTGTTGTAGAGTTTTATAAGGGTGGAGAGCATGGGTATATTTTCAGGGTGGTAAAGGGCTTTGTGGGCAATTGTGAGCTGATAGTACTGAATTAGGTGGGGTAATTCCAGCCATCCTAGGTTAGAGAGGTTCAGACAGTGATGTGTTTTATATGGAGAGGCAGTGGCAAATCTGGCAACGTTGTTGTAGGCTGTTGTAAGCTTATTTATGTTATGCTTAGAGAGATTAGTATATATGGGGGAAGCATATAGTAAAGTAGAGATAAGATGTGTTCTAGCTATGGTAGTTCTTGCTTCAGGGGTTAGGAAAGTTCTGATTCTGTAGAGAGAACCTAACTTTCTATTAGTTGCTTTTATGATGGAGTTGATGTGAAAATCAAATTTTAGTAGGTTGTCAATAGTAATACCCAATAGTTTGGTTGTTTGGTCAGGAGAGATAAGGGTGCCATTGTTAGAAGTAATTGTGAAATTAATAGAGGGAGACAGGTGTGTGGGTAAGAAGAGGAGAAGTTTAGTTTTCTTAGGGTTTAA
Source organism: Protopterus annectens (assembly GCF_019279795.1). Classification (NCBI taxonomy): domain Eukaryota; kingdom Metazoa; phylum Chordata; order Ceratodontiformes; family Protopteridae; genus Protopterus; species Protopterus annectens. Next base: position 1,562,429,651 of record NC_056743.1, on the reverse strand, counting down.
GAGAAGACAGTGGTTGGAGAACCATTGTTCAATAGTAGTGAATGTCTTTTGGGTAAGGTAGTGAAGGTCAGCTTGGTTTGTGGCAGAGCAAATGATAGTGGTGTCATCAGCATATTGAATACAAGTAGTTAGGGGGGTGGCAAGATGCAAGTCATTAATAAAGATGGAAAATAAAAGAGAACCTAAGATGGAGCCCTGAGGGACACCTAAAGTGGTGGGGAGAAGTTCAGAAAGATTGTTGTTCCATAAAACAGCTTGTTTCCAGTTTTGAAGATAGGAAGTGAACCAGCTTAAGGCAAGATTATCGAGAGAGAGAGATTTTAAGCGATGTAGGAGGAGTTGGTGATTCACCATATCAAAGGCTTTAGACAGGTCTACAAAGAATGCTGATGAAAGAAGATTGCTATTCCGGTTAATATTAATGGAGTCAATAAAGGATAATAAGGCTGTGGTGGTGCTATGGTAAGGGCGAAAGCCATGTTGGCAGTTAGCGAGGAGATTATTAGATAGGAGGTGATTTAGTAACTGTTTGTGGATGCATTTCTCCATTATTTTTGCAATAGGAGATAGCAGTGCTATAGGGCGGTAGTTAGAGTACTCAAATGAATCGCCCCCTTTGAAGAGGGGGATGATGTGTGAGATTTTCCAGAGTGAAGGTATAGTACTTTCTTTTATGGTTCTGTTTATTAGTATAGAGATAGGGTAGGCAATAGCTTTGGCACCTAGCTGGAGATATTCAGCAGGCAGTTTGTCGGCTGAGGGGGTAGAAGCTTTAAGTTTTTGAAGTAAGTTTAGAATATAGGAGGTAGGTATGGGTTTAAGTTGCATAAGTGGAGGAGTGAAGCTTGGGCTACCTAATAGAGAGGGGTCAGGGCTTTGTTGGTTGGCCAGTTTAAGTATTGTAGACGTAAAGAAGTGATTGAAAGCATTAGCTGTTTGTAAGGGAGAGTCAGGGCAGGAGCCGAGTGGATTGGGAGTTTCAACTTTTCCGGGGGAAAGAAGTGTGTTAATAGATTTCCAAAATTTATGTGGATGGTGGTGGGAGGATTGCTGTAGCTGGGTGTAAAAGTTCTTTTTATCTTTTATGATAGCTAACTTTGTTATGTTCCTTTTTTGTTTGTAGCTAAGGTGATCAACGGGGTCTTTGGAGGTTCGCCATTGAGTCCAGGCCTTATTCCTACTAAGGATTAGTTGTTTTGTGTTGGTTGTAAGCCATTGGGCTGTATTATATTTCATGCGAATAGATCGCCTGGGGGCATGTTGATCTAAAATAGTAAGAAAGGTTTTATTAAAGTGGTTAACAGCGTCTTCTATTGGAAGAGTTTTTAGAGGAGACCAGTTAACCAAGCTAAGTTCATTTTGAAACTGATGAGGGTCAAAATGTTTTTGCTGTGATATAAGCGAATTAGGGGAGGTGTTTTTAGATGAGTTTTGTGCCTAATGATGTATGTGAGAGAGTGGTCACTAAGGTCATCTGGGAGGGTACCTGTTGAATACTTTTGTTGGGGACTGTTTGTCAAGATCCAGTCAAGTATGGTATATTTGTTATTGCTCTTATTTATTCTAGTTGTGGAGTTAATGGTTTGGTAGAATCCATGCAGGTTGATAAGGGTGGATGGATTAGTTTGGTTACATACATTCCAATCAATATTGAAGTCACCTAACAATATAGTTTCTTGAAGAAGATTAGTTGAAAACCAGTTAAGTAGGTCTTCTAATATGGGGGGGTTATTGCCTGGGGGAAGATAGGTGCAGATAATGTTAATAGTTTTGTGTGGGTTAAGGGAGAGTTTGGAAATAATAAGTTCAGCGTTAGTGTCATATGGAGGGGTTTGGGCTGATTTGTTTACATCCAGTCCAGATTTAAAGAGAATAGCTACTCCGCCACCTTTTTTATTAAGACGGTCTTGTCTTAGGATGTTATAGCCAGGGGGGATGATTTCATTATCTTTTATTGTGGGTTTGAGCCAGGTTTCGGTAAGACAGAGAATGTCAAATTGTTGGACTTCTAGAAGGGCGTGAAGAGCTGGAAGTTTGTTGCAAATGCTATGGATGTTAAGATGAGCTATCGTGAGAGATTTCAGAGGTTTAGAATGTGGTGTAGGCAGAGTTATCATTTGTTGGGAGTTAGGGGATATTGTGAAGGTTTTTGGGCCTGGGTTGGGATGGATGTCCCCATCAATTAATGATAACCTTTGAATAAGGTGAGTTAAATGTGTGGGCTTGAAGCAGTACAAGTGTTTTGTGTGTCTAAGAATAAGGTATTTGATATGTGAGAGATGATGATATTTAGATTCAAGATATGAGTTGCAGTATGTAAGACTAAGATGGGTAGTGAGTGTAGATGGGGGGGGTAGCTAGGGTGTGCCTGTGTAGAATGCTAACAGTAGGATTTAAAGGTTGCTCATAGCAGGTTATTAAGTAGGTAGAGGAAAGAATAGTTAGAAGAGTTAGTAGTAGGAGAGGAAGGTGAGTGTAGGACATGTTGAGAAGGGTAAGAGACTGTATAAAATAGGTAAGTGTTCAAGTAGAGAGGGTGGGTGTGGGAGGAGATGACTATGGAGTGGGTGGAGAGGAGGAAGTTCTGATTGGCTATGGATTGTGGTGGGTGTGGTTATGTGTGAATAAATGTAGAGGTGCTAGGGGCGGGTGGAATTTGGGGGCAGGGAGGGGAGCGGACTGAGCCTGCAGGGTGAACGGAGCGGGTAGACACAAGAGAGTGGAGTTCAGCAAGAAACAATCAGAGAAAGGGAAAAACAAACAGGTAAGTTAGTAGGCTAGAGAAAATGAATTAGTGAGTTATCTAATGTGTTGAAATAAGAATATAGAGGAGCTAAAGTAAGAGGAATAAAGGTAAGGTAAGAGAGGTTAGGTTAAAAAGCAGTTCTGGAAAAAGTTTCAGTTAAAGGACAGATAAGAAAGGTTAATGGAGGCAGAAGATAAGCAGAAGAGTGGGAAAAAGGGAAATAACAGGAGAAAAATAATAGATGTGCCACCTTGTGGCAAGATGTATGGTTGCAGGGACAGACAGTAGATCAGAGGGCTAAGTTCAGGGTTAATAAGGCTAATATGTGTCTGATGCACAGGATGAATATAATACAGTTAATGGCAGTTTGTAGTGCAGTAGTGTTATTCCCTGTAAGGTGCTGTCTGCTGGCAATTGTCATGTATACACATGAAAGTGTATGTACCATTGTGCCATGATGCTGTATTGCTGTTAGTACTGCTGACTGACTGTTGTCTCATAGACCTTATTCTGTTTCTGTTCCAGGTGTCTTTGTGTCTAAGTCGTGGGGACTGCTGACTTTTTAATCACCAAGGTACAGCTGTATATGTGCATGATTACCTAGGTGCTTATGCATAGAACAGTGTGTGAGGGATAATGGAGGCAGACAGCGTAAACTTACATGCATACCCCTTGACACACCATGTTATTCTTGATACATGTTACCTACGAGTTCTGTAGGACTGCAGGTTCATAGGTCGATAAAAGGTTACTAGAGTACTGACCCTGAGTCCCTTACAAGCCTAGCCATTACTTTATCCCAAACAGAATCTTTGATCAGCACCTGTTGCTCCTGTCATTGATGGATACAGGTTGGGCCCCTTAGACAGATTTCTGTTCTCCCATCCACTCATCATGGATGCACTTGATGAGGGTATGCATGGTTCTCTGTTTGACATGTATGGAAAGTGCATTCCTGAGACAGGGCAGCCTCTGAGAGACAAACCTATCTCTCCAGCAGGTTTTATTGCTGCCACATATGTGATTCAGGCCTGTCATGCTGGTAATGTGCAGAGTTAGACTCACATATATGGGGCAGCTGTTGAAGAGCTGAGCACAACATTGTCAACTTGTCCAATACCAAGTTGTGCACTACTGATCTGAGGCTGTCTGTATGGAACAGGTGTTGAAGGCCATGGATAACCTTTGTGGGTGTTAACATCGCCTATCCAGTTGCTGCAGATGTCTACACAGGAACATATCAGACTGGCCAGGATGATAATTTTTTGTTGTACTGACTAAGGACTATAAAGAGGTAATGTCCATCTTTTGTCTGGATGCAGTCCCTTTATCTATGTGGTGAACCTCATCCAAGGCTTTTCTGAATACTGCCACTACTTGATGGCTGAATGCAATAGTGTTATCAACCTGAGCACCCAGGTCTGTCAACCTGTACAGGTTGTGTGTTTATGGGTTTGCCGTTGATGTGGGAAACAGTGGGAAAATGTCCTCATTGTATGGTATGATGGTACTGTTTTCTGCATTCAACTTGAAGCCAGGAACTTAACATCATTCCATACCTGCTGTATGACTCCATTGCATTGTGTTAAAATCACTCTGTGGGTTAATGACAGACAGAACACTACTTACAGTTGCAACAGCCTTAGGCAATACCTACATATGTACGTGGTGGCAGTTAGCATTCATGTGGAGATACATGTGGGTCATTGGGGGCAGTGGGTACTCACAGGGCCTACACATGTCTACATATTCCACACACATAGGCAACACAGAGTAGTGTTGCTACCCTATCAAATGTGCAATGTGGGACACTTCTTATAATATCATGAGACAAACCATACCCATGGAAGGTGCAATGGATAGGACTTCTTCTCTTGGTTTGCCAGTATGACAGCTTCTTTGTGTCACATTACCATGGCATATGCTATTTCTCATAACATTAAGGTGCTTCTGATGTGAAGTAACTACTATATGCAACTAGTAGACAACATTAGGAAAAGTTTGCTGTCCTACACTCTGGGGATCTCTGTATTGTTTGAGTTGTTTTCACAGGTCACACCTGGTCAAACATGGGCTGCAACCTGCAGGATGGGACAGGTGGTGGCCATATCTCTCACCTCTACAGATTTCTGCAGAATGTCCTGATGTTTGCCACATATTTTTGCTCTGTTTGTCATAACATTGCAGTTTTCTGGCACATTAGTGGCAAATCATCAAAGACTGATTTTAGACAATAATGACAGATATTTTCATGTTAGACTTCATACTATTCAGAAAATGCATGTAAATGCACAACCTTGTTATGCTATCTACTTTCTGTGTTTGTCAGAGCAATATTTAAAGATTGAGCCTAATATTTGGCCTTTGTCCCACTTTTCTGTATGGCTTTATCTGTATGTCTTTCTGTAAGGGTTTATGAGGTATGGTGGTTGCCCTAACACAGTCACACTGCTGCAAGAGAATATACATACATACACACCCACTCATGTACTGCCCTTGTTGAGAGTAGAACCCCTATCTGGCTAGTTTTATATATGATACTGCTATATACATATCACATGCACCATGGATATTATATATTTTTGCAGTGTTTGCCACTACTATTCAGGTGGATGACATTTGCAGGTGCTCTAAGGATTGCCACTGGGGGGTTAACAGGCCCTTAAAATGATATAACAATGTTACCCACACACATGTTGCAGGGGGATGTGCATTTAAACACACATACACACAGAGTTGCCAGTTTTGAGATTAGAACCCCTACCTATTTAGTTATGTACACTATAGACTGATGTACATATTACATGTGCCATAGTACTATTACATTTCAAAATGTCTAACTTTGCATCTAAGGTGGATGACATATGTATGCCCTGAATAGGTTGGCAATGGGGGAGTTAACAGGGTGGAACCAGTACACAAAATGCTATAACCATTACACACACACACAGGCAAGACAGCCATGCTGCTACAGGGGATATGCATATGCAGACATATACTCACATAGTTGCCATTATTGAGATTAGAACCCCTACCTGTATAGTTCTATGTAGTATAGTGCTATGTACTTATTGCATGTAACATGGGGCTTATATGCCATGGCCATATCTCTCAACCTCTTAGAGCAATAACTCTGGACAAAGCCTTCAATAATGGAGGGATAAAGGCCCAAAAATAGGGACACTTTTTACATATTGCCCTTACAAACTTAGAGAACTGATAGAGTAACAGGGTTGTATTAACATGAATTTTTGTGAAGGGTATGAAGTCTGAAACTCAAATGTCTGTCATTATTTTCTGACTTCAACTCTCAATGATTTGCCAGAAAAACACAATTTTATGACAACCGGACCAAATATATAAGCCAAACATCTGGACATTCTGCAAACCTCTGTACAATTGAGAGGTATGACCTGGAGAGTGTCAAATGGTGCATCAAAGGTAGTTGACATCAACAGACCCTGTAAAGTAATGTAATGGAGGGGTCAACAGGCCTCAAAATTGTATAACCAACACACACACTGGATATACTTCACACACAAACATACAGTATCAAAGTTGGCAGTAGTGAGATTTGAACCCCTACCTTTTTGAGTTGTATGGACTATAGTGCTATGCACTTAACGCATGTGCCACGGAGCTTATAAGCCTGGAGAGTGTTCAACAGTGCATTTAAGATAGATGACATCAACAGGGCCTGTAAAGTAATGCAATAGGGGGAGTCAACAGGGTGGAAGAGGCCTCAGATTGGCATCTTTCACACACACAGAGGATATGCTTCATATGCACACACACACAGACACACACACACACACACGCACACACGCACACACGCACACACGCACACACACACAGACACACACACACACACAGTTGACAGTATTGAAATGAGAACCCCTACCTATCTGGTTGTATGTACTATAGTGCTACATACTTATCGTGTGCACCACGGAGCTTATAGGCCTGGAGAATGTCCAATAGTGCATCTAAGGTGGATGACATCGGCAGGCCCTGTAAAGTAGTGCAATGGGGGGTTAACCGGCCTCAAAGTGCATTGGCATCGCACACTCTTAGGTAGGAAATGCAAATAGCCACAAGGGAATATACTTATACATACACATTGAGTTGCCATTTTTGGGATTAGAACCACTACCTATCTGTCTACACTGTAGCACTATGTACTTATCCCATGCAGAGAGTGTCTGCCACTGCTGTTGGGGTGGATGACATCAGTAGCTGCTGACAGAGAGACCAGTGTTGTGGAGAACACTAGTCACAGGTCCAAAACATGGGTGGCCATTACACAGACATAGGTCTGTTGGGCGTGTGTATTCTGCTGCACATATAATATATACAGAAACACACATGCACACACACACACACACACACACACACACACACACACACACACACACACACACACACACATGGCGACTGATGTGAGATTACAACCCCTACCTACCTACTATTACAAAATGAAGCTCAACATAGTATTTGCATGTGTCACTGCCTAAAATTTGTGTACGTGTGGTTGTAGCAGTACATCACTCTATGCCTTTCAGGGTCTCTCTCTGACTCTCTGTCTCCCTGTCTCTCTCTCTCTCTCTCTCCCACTATCTCTGCCTCTCTATAAAAGATATAGTTGTATATGTTACCAGATATCAGTATGTATATCACACTCAACAGATCCAGATAAATCTTTTATGTACCATATGCCAATAGATGGGGTAAACATGTCTGATGGGGGTGGGGATAGACAAGGTTTACATAGCTGTCTGTATGCACAAGGGATATGTGTACATCCCAGTTCTATAGTCAGATGTGGGTTCAGACATGGGCTGAAAGTAGCTAAGTGTAGGACATGCCCAGTATGACTATCAATGGTAACACAAAGACTCCAGGCCAGACCTACCTGTACTCTGGTCCAGGATTATGTGTGCTACAGCCGATTGGCTGATGAACCTGTGTAAACAGTCCAGCACCTCATAGATATACTGGCTGAGAGATCTCCTGGCTGTGTGCTATCCTTATTAACTGAGTCATATCTAGGGTGGGTACAGAGTGTATTAAACTGAGCACAATTTTGCACAATATGTGAGGTATATTTTACACAGCACTGTGATGTTCTGGTATGTCAGTAGCAGAACAGTATAGATTAATGTGAGGAACTGCTGACAGATATTTAGCTACTGACTCCATACAGTGCAGGGAACCCAGGCTACTGCATGAATTGTTCTAGTCTGCACATTGTACGTTTGTCTGGCCACTGGTTCCTCCTTCCCCTTATATTTCACCCTTTGTCCTGCTCTTCTTCAGTCACAGGCTTTGTCCACAGTTGCTGCTCTTATATAGTTGTAGTTATGGTGTGACTGGGGTAGAAGTTGTAACATCACACACAGGGTTAGGGACTTCACACCTCTGACTATATCTGTTTAGCAGGTTGGCCAGCATTGTGCCCCATAAATCTGCTCTGGTCCTCAGATGGTTTGTGTTGCACTGTTATTATAAGGCTACCTGTTGGCCATACCTCTCAAAGACTTACAGTCAGACATCTGGACAGGGCCATATATAACAGTCAGACACAGGCCCAGACATGGGGACAGGATCTTAATATTGCTCTTCCAAACATAGACAGTTGGAAGAATGGTTTTGTATTAGCTTGCATTTTCTTATGGGTATGAAGTCTGCATGTCAACTATTTGTCATTGATGTTTTCACATCAACCTTTATTTATCTGCCAGTAGTTTGCCAGCAAATGCAATGTTATGATAAACAGAACATATATATGAGGTATACATGTGGACATTCTGAGAAACCCTGTCATTCATGGGGTATAGATGGTGCCCACTGACTTGTTGTCAGTACTGACACAGTTACATGGCAGCCTTTATATCCTGGTGCTAGACTGAGTTGTCACAACCTGCTGTTCTACTAGGCACTGTCTAGGTTACTCAGAGCTGTGTACTGTCCATAACTGTGGTCCCTGTCCCTGTCCTATAAATATTGACTTCTGGACACTCTGTAGAACTCCTACTGTAGGTGTAGCTGACATGCAAAACAGTAGGCACAGCCTGTCTCTTACCATTGACCCAGTTAACCACAGTAATGTACTTAGCCCACTAAGCCACAACAGCCACCAGTCAGTGCTCTCTACTTCCTGACACTATGAACCACACACATACATAGCACATTGACCCCTGCATATTGCGGAAATGGAACATGTTAGCAAGTTGATTGGGACATCCCTGGGAATGTGTGGTCTGCTGCTATTACCTTCCAAACAAATGTTATTGTAGATGTATGGGAACATGGGTGTATTGGGGGCAGACCATACCTCTCAACTGTACAGATTTTTGCAGAATTCCCAGATGCTTGCCTCATATTTTGGGTCCATTTTTCATAAAATTGTGGTTGTCTGGAAAATTACTGCCATATCATTAAAGACTGAAGTTAGAAACTAATGACAGACATTTGAGTTTCAGACTTCTTACCTTTCAGAGAATCCATGCTACTGCAACTCCTGTTATTCTATCAACTTTCTAAGTTTGTAAGAGCAATATTTAAAAATTGTCCATGATTTTGGGCCTTTGCGTCACATTTCTTTATGGCTTTGTACAGATCTCTTGCTGTAAAAGGCTGAGGCTTTGTAAGTCCCTCACATAGTGCAGTAGGTTTAGCTGGCTTGGGGCCTATTGCATATTCTGGGGCAGCCAGTATTTGGCAGATATTTTCTGCTGTCTGACATAGTTATCATTTGTCTGGAGCTATCCTGCTAGCCCACTCCATTCCCTTGCATACATGCAGCAATACCATACATCTGCTACCACAGTCTACTACCCCATTCATTTGTTATTAGGAAGAGTGTCTTACCTCTTGCCTGCAACATTTAAGAGGACAGTGCTTCAAGGCTGACTCTGTTGGATGCATGCAGTACACAGCCCATACATGATAAGCTCAAGGTAGTGTGATGTGGCTGGCATCCTTTTTACTGTGTATGTGAGTCAGAATGTGGTGTCAGTCCCTGGGTCCCTAGGCTGTCAGTTCATGTGCTATGCATTGCCTCTTTGCCAAGGTCAGGGGGTACTGGGCATGTCTACGTCTGCCTACAGGGACAGGATGGTGGGGGAGCTGTGTCTCCCTTCCCTCTGATGTTCCTGCCATAGCTGTTTCAGCAGGATCATACTGTGTAGCATGGCACATACTATGAACATGTGTGCACATGTGGCTGGAGCATACTGCAGGACTCCACCAGATATGTCAAGGGAGCAGAACTGTGACTTGTGCAGCCCAAACACATGCTCTACAATGTTCCTACTTTGTGTGTGTGTGTGTCTCATTATGGTGTTCTTCAGTTGGTGTGTGTGTATTTCTGATGGGTGTAATCATCCACGGTTCCAGTGCATAGCCAGCATCCCCCAGTAGATGGCCATATGGGATGTCCCCCCTGGAAAATGTTTGGTACAGCTGTGATGCATGCCAGATGTGGGAGTCATGATAACTGCCAGGGCTGCTATCACACACATTGATGATAATGCCCTGGGCATTGCACATGACCTGGCAGTTGATGGAGTGATACCCCTTGCGGTTGACATAGACTCTACCCTCCTCACTGGGTGGTGCTTTGATGTGCACATAAGTGCAGTCCATGGCAGCTAGTAACTCTGGGTAGTGTGCTACATGGTGGAAGAGATGCATATTGTTGGTCCTCTCCTTAGAGGTGCTGGGGAAATACATTTGCTCACTAGGATGTGTTGCAGTACCCTGGATGCAGATGTCTGTGAGACCCCCATGATGTCCCCAGTAGGTCTTTGGAAAGTGCATGTAGCTAGTATTGTTAAGGCTACACATACCTTTGTTTCCACTAGGATGGGTTCCCCTCTGTTGGCTCTGGGTCTGAGGTGAGGGTGGTAGAGCTCAATGAGTTCCTGTAGTATGTCCCTGTCTATCCTGTAGTGCTCTACTATCTCCAGCTCATGCAGCCCCTGAAAGGTTACCCGGGGCTTGAACACTCTTCTCATCCTCAGTCTGAGCCTATTGTCAGCATCATCATCACTGACCTCAGCCTCTACCTCATACATATGTAGCAGAGAAGCAGCAGCCCCTATCATTTTGTCAGTTAAAATTCCCAAGTGTGTATTCCAATGGTGCAGAGTATGTGGGAATAATCAGATTGAAGGGTGTATGCATACTTTATAGTGGTGTGCTGCAGATGCAGTCTGTGTGATTGGTGGACTATGATACATTCCACCTGCCAGATATATCATTGTGGAGTTTGAATGGGCCAGGGTCAGTGGAACAGGCTTACCAATCTTTTATATTTGATTGGCTTTCCCAGGCTATTTCCTTTTATTTATTTATTTATTTCAATTTCTTTCACTGCTAAGCCCTGCAGTGCTCCATGCAAACCTGCAGCACTAGTATAAACATTGCTCAGTAGGTTGGACCTTCCCCTGTACATGGGCATGCTTAGCTTTTCTTTAACCAGCTAAAACACATGCTGTGGGGCTAGGTATAGCTCAGTAGCCACAGACTCACAGACCTGTTTAGCTGTGCTTAGCTGAGTGCAAATAGGTGCCTCTTAGCTCCAATCTGCTTAAATAGGGTGTGACACCCACCTTTTTGATGTTAGGTATCTGTTCTGCCTACACCAACGCAGTTCTAGACCTACCATGGTTAGTACCTCTGGACACGGTGACCTTTTTTGCTATTCAATAACCCTGGCTCATTTACATACACCTAATTGTGTATATCCTAGATACTGCACTACACCAGGGCCTATCTCCTTAGCTATCACTATAACCTGCCATTGTATGACTCTGCATGCTGGCTACTATAATGCAATTCATTTGCATAGCTTCAAATTTCATATTTTACACTTTTTATTATTATTATTTTTTTTTTTTGCAAAATAGCATGTTTGCATGTCACTGTGCACTACTTAAAAGTGGCATATGTATTAAAAAAAAGTTAAATTTGTCATATATTGCATTACTTTTTTAACTCAATGGCCATAGTTTTGGCCATCTGCATGCCTACTGTGCAATATACAACCTTTTATTTGGGCTGTTACAGCCCCTGTTTAAATTTTATACTCTGGTACACAGTTTGTAACCACGTACAAGTTACACTTGATAAAGCTAGGAACATCCTAGCGAAAGCGCTTGTATTTACGTGGTTCCTTTGGTGTGTTTTTACATTAAAAAAACAGTTTGTGGATTTACTCAAGCTTCGTGGTGTCAGTTTTGTAGCACTATGGCACTCATGTCTTAGTCTGAATAAAAAACACTTTTCTATTAAACTGTAGAAAACCATTTGCTACAGTTTAGACCACACACAGAATACTGAAGCACTCAGGTTTCACTACAAATGCAATCTTGGAGTGACAGATCATGATGAATGATGGCCAATCACTCACTCCCAATCCTTTCTGCTTGGCACAATTGCCCCTCTAACCCTACCCTAGCTATGCTTTTGCATCCAACTTGATCTGCATAAAACCCTGGTTTACTAGAAACACAGAAAATAAGATATCATTTTAAATAATCATTACAACCTTTAAAGTAGTATGATTTACATTATGATTTTCATTACAACCTTTAAAGTAGTATGCTTTACCAGAAAGGCTCATCCAGACTCTGCTACACTTTGCTGTGAAGGAAAGGTTAGTTTGCGTTTATTTGTTGTATTTTGTATTACTTTATTGCCTTTTTATATTTTGAATACTGTGGTTTGTTTTGTTTACCTTGTGTTTTACTTGCATTATGCTTTAACTGCATATTAAAACTTCAAAAGAGACCACAGCTCTGTCTCTTCTGAGTCAGGCAGAAATTAGAACTGATCAATTAAGGACTCATTCATGAGATAGAAGAGGTCACTTAAGGTTAATCATTTGTGAACTGAGGGGGTGGAGCTAGGAACTAAACCTTCCATTTAAGGGATAAAATAAAACATTTCAGATCTTTACCAGAAAGGCTCATCCAGACTTTGTTACACTTTGCTGTGAAGGAAAGGTTAGTTTGCTTTTGCTTGTTGTATTTTGTATTACTTTATTGCCTTTTTATATTTTGAATACTTCGGTTTGTTTTCTTTACCTTGTATTTTACTTGCATTCTGCTTTAACTGCATATTAAAACTTCAAAAGAGACCACAGCTCTGTCTCTTCTGAGTCGGGCAGAATTTTTCCCCACCCTCCCACGCAGTTACATTTGTCTTGTTAAATACCACTGTCTTTCTAGTTGCCTGCCTCTTATGTTAATCTGACCATATATTTAATTTCCTCTCTGCTTTCACTGGCTTGTGTGAGTAATCATAAAATCATCATTTTTGAAATCCCACCCCTTCAACTATTTAAATTTATTGGCCATCCTAATGTATTCCACAGTACCAGAATACAAAAGTAACCACCCCTTTCAATCCATCTTGCTGTTTTAAAAATAGTAACTCTCCAATAAACCTTAACTTTTTAAACAGGTAAAACTTAAGTTACCTACTTTCACCTCTAACTTCTCTAGTGCACACTGCAGTGTGCATTTTTTTTTCATCTTACCTTTAAGCATCCCTGTGACTAGCACTTGCTCTAATACCTGCTGGAAAGCACTAGGAAGCCTTAAACTGATACAAGCACTCAACTCTCCTTGTTAATAAGGATAAATTAATCGGAGGCACTAAACAGCCTATAATTGCAAAGTACCTTGCTAAGGTAAAGAAAAACAGCTCCTGTACTTTACAAGAAAAAAAAAAAAAGCACCAAACCAGGCATGAACAAGGGTCAGCTTCATGTGACTTCTCCTGTCCACCTGGTGAATCTGGGCATACTGGGAAATGCAGCAATTGCCTCCTCTACACAGACAGCCCTCTCCTCCTACCACCCAACACTACAGCCTGTGAGAGATGCACTTACATAGCAAAATGGAAGCAAAGCTCTCTCCACCCAAGATTGCACTAGACAGTCAAGAGGAGAAGGTTAACAACTACACTACACCTCAAGCAACACATAGCCCTTCTAAACCCACACCACCAACACGCACATATAGCAACACTAAATCTACATATGCAGAGGCCCTTAACTGTAACCTGCCCAAGCAACAAGGACCTCTGAAGCTGAAATGCAAACAAACACCAATCACAACCAAAGTGTCACATAGCTCACAACACCAGTGTGCCACCCAGCAACAGTCCCTAAGGCAAGACAATGTACCTAACACTTTAGTCTTAGGTGACTCTATAGTCCAGCACACCGATGTCCCACTCACCAGGTTGAACAAAGAGAAAATTACAGTCAGCTGCCTGTTGGGTGCCAGGATCCACCACATAATGCATGTACTCAAGTCACTCAACAACAAATACAAACATGACTCTGTCATTGTCCATGTTGGAGTGAATGACTTCAGACGTACCTCCCTGGACTACATGAAAAGAGACATGGAAGAGCTCTCGGATCATGTGGCCCAGGCAGGTATGACCCTAGCCCTGAGTAGCATCCTGCCTTCACCCAGAATTATACCACAATATAAGGACAAAATGATTGACTTCAACAATTGGCTAAGCTTCTGGTGTCATTCAAAGAGGATCCAGTATCTGTCTGACTGGGACGACATGATCGACAGACCACGATGTCTTGCCAGAGATGGTCTGCACCTGTCACCCCTGGGATTCAGGTTACTGGCTAAGGCTCTTGCCACCCCTATAGTGACTTTTTTAGGCAAAGTTCAAAGGACAAAACCACCACCATAACAGGTACAAGCATGCTGTCAGAGAAATATGTATTTATGTATATGTCTAATGCTTATTAGAAGTTAAAAGAATTAACACGTTTTCATTCCATTTTATATGCAGCTTAATTCTGTGTGAAATTATAAGATGCTTTTTGAAACTGCAGTATGCTTTCTGAAAACTGCAAGATGCCCCCTGACCTAGTAATTGCTAGCACAGCAAAATTCATGTTTATGCCTTTTGGAAATGTACTAAGAAGCAGGTGATTATCTGCTAGGTCAGGAAATAATAAAATGAAACAATGCTATATTCTATAATGTTATGATTTTGAACAATCAGCTCTGTTCATGTTATGAGAACATGCACAGCTGTGGAAGAATAAAAGATACATAAGAGAAAGGACTGCTTGAAGAATCTGTACTTGCTTTGTGCTCGAATTAGCTGTAGTACCTTGAATAGAAATATAACATGGTGGGAAACTGTAACCAAGGCCACGTTGTTTTTCTTAGGAAGTTTTTCATAAAATTGATAGTGCAAGCAGGAAATTATGGATAAACAACTGCTATGTAATGATGATGTTAAAACTTGTGATCTACTACGTCAGCTTGATAGGCGATGTCTTGTTAGAAAGTGTATAAAGATTAATTCATTTCCTGATTTTAGTTAGACAAACTCTGTATTAGCACGTTTTTGTCTCCTTGCTGCAAGATTAAAGTGCCTTAACCTGAACCTACCGTGTATTGATCATTTTTAAAGTATATTTTTCCTTTGACAGATTGGTCCTTCGAGCCGGAAACATCTCTCGCTCTAGCTCAGGTCAGATGGGCCCGGTGGCATGAAACCGTATGGGGAAGAAGCCACATTGGTTCTTCTGCTTTGAAAAGACCTCCGACTGAATTGTCGTTCAAAAGAGGCCAGCCACTGTTTCTGATCTGCGATTGGAGGATGAGTCAACAGTTCCGGTGAGATCAATCACGGAGGCTCAGGTAAGGAGGAATTTACCTTTTTTTCTGTTTTAGATCAGGGACTTGTTACAGTATTTTGTTTGTCAGTGAGATCTGTAAAGTGCAGATCAGAGACAAAAAAGATTGCTGTCTTGTCATAGATCAGGGAAACAGAATAGGTAGAGTTATTCTAGATAAACTGTGAAGAAGTGTGAATCGTGGTACCACGTGATAAAAAGGGTTAAGTAACCATTTCTAACTTAGCTAAGACAACATGGGAAATAAGTGCACAAAAAGTTCCCGAGATCTGCCCTTAACCGAAGACGTGAAATATATGCAATTACAGCGTGCCGATAATGTTAGGTACTATACAAAATGGGTTAATAAATACAAATTTGATGGGAATTTAGATAAACCTTCACTTATCAAACTTGTCAAACAACTTAAAATGGATGCAAAATGTCAGATAAAAAAGCAATGTCAATTAGGAGTACCTCAGGCACACAGGTGGCTTGAGGAAGCAAATTGCAGGGAACAAAAGAATAACAATTCAAAAGCAATGTTTTTAGATAAAGAAGACAATAATTTGGTAATAGCAACAGCCCCTCCACCCCCTCAGCTTCCCTTACCAGAATATAAAGCGAGTGGACAAGCTGATCCACCTCCGCTATATCCAGCTGTTCCTGCAAAACCAAAACCGTTTGTCAGAGATCCTATCGAGACTAGGTCTCAAACACGCAACTTAAGAGGGGATATTGAATTGTATGAAATAAATAAAAATTCACAAGCTATGAGTGAAGAAGAGATATGTCCACTCATAGAAGTACCAAATCCACAGGCAGGACAGGCAGGACAGCACCCAACTCTTCTAGTATATAGACCGTGGACACTGGAAGACATCCAAAAAGCCACAGAGGGAATTCCCCATCCGAAAGTTAATTTTAGAAAATTATTAGAAGGCTTACAGGGCATGAAGTTAAGTTACCATTTAAATGGAGAGGAAGTAGAGAAAGTAGTCAGACAAATCGTAGGTCCAGATTGGCACATGATCAGTGGCAACTGGAATCCCCGTGATGCAGAACATAGGCCACTCCCACATAGTAATGCAGAACTGGATAACAGAGTGAAAGGTCTGACAGACCGAATCTCTGAGAAGTGGAAGCCTAGGGCTGACTGGACTTGTATTAATCAATGCATACAATAAGAAGGTGAAACTGTTGATAGATATTATGCCAGATTATTAGAGTGTTTTAATAACCATTGTGGAATGCAGGTACGTGAAGACCAAACACATGATTCCCCATATGAGCAGCAGCTAAAGAATGCATTTTTGAAAGGCAGTATTGCACCCATTAGCAGCTTTATTACAAAGCACATGGTAGATCATCGTACAAGTAGATTACAGTCATTACTTGAATATGCAAGACATGCCGAAAGGCATTTTAATAGCAAAAAGAAAAAGAAAACTCAAGTATTTGCAGTAGAAGATGGATCAGAAGTCTTTGTAGTACAGACCGGGAAGAAGGGTAAGAAAAATGCCCAGGGAAACAAACAATCTGATAAACGATCAGAGGACTTTGAAGAGAGAACGAAAAGGGGTGAATGTTTTAAATGTGGGAAAAAGGGACATTTAGCAAGGGATTGCAGGCAAAATAAAAAGGTAACCACAGAAGACAAGGAGGGTGAGGACTGACTATATGATAGTCAAGAATCACTGGAAAGAAATAATCAAGAAAGGACAAGTGCAAATGTGATAGAAGGAGTAGAGAATGTGATAGAAGAAATAGAGGATGTGCATGAAATCACAGATAATGAAGAAAATGAAATTTTAGACTTAGCATTATTGAGCCTAGAGCTCTACGTAGCAGACACAAAACCAGAAGTTACACTTCTGGTAGAGGGGAGGGAAGTTAAATTCCTGTGTGACTCAGAGGCTTCAAGGACCCTGATACATCCTTCCAAACTACCAGAAAATTCAGAATCACTTGATTACATATTAGTGAAAGCAGCTAATGGACAGCTGTATCGGGAGACACTCTCCCACAACATAGCAATAACTGACCCTGTTTCAGGGATGACCCAGAAAAGAAAAATTGTTGTTTCTGCAAAATGCCCAGTAAATCTTTTGGGCAGAGACGTAATGCAGATATTTGGCATAGCAGTAGTTCCAACTATGCAGGGTATGGAAGCACAGCGACAAATGGATACTTTTGTAGTGCGACCAGAGGGTGAAACATTTTATTGGTACAGCCAGGACTTGGTTACAACTGGTCCAGGGGCAGTAACCGAAGAACTGATGAACGTAGCCATCAGTAAATCCCCCTCCCTTGACACTGATAAACAGCATTTGTTGCATTGCACTATATATTACTGTAGCAAACCAGGACCTGATAAAGAATATGAGCAAGAACTGTTTAGAAACCATGCTAATAGATTAGTGTTACGAAATCTGTACTGGGACACAGAAGGAAACAGTGTAGTAAGCTGTTCATTGCCCCAGGAATTCCTAGCACTTTACAAATCTAATCAATTACCACATGTGAGTTTGACTAAAGATAAAAATGTGAAGTGGGCAGACCTAGGAGAAAAAGTCACAAGGTGGGAAAAACAGACAGAATTAGAACTTTCAGAACAGGGAGTATGAAAGCAGAAGTTGAACTGGATAACACAGACACACCCAGCTGTACACTTGCAGGCAAGTGAGGACAGCTGAGTAGCACTCTTACTAGAAGAAGAAGAAAAAGCCTTACGAGACATACCAGAGACTCTCTGGTCAACAGGAAAATCAGATGTAGGACTTATTCGTACAGCAGGACCAGTCACTATCACGCCAAAGTCAGCATTTAGACCTCAAAAGAGACAATATCCCTTGAGAAAGGATGCAGAAGTAGGAATCAAACCTATAATAGCAGCCTTACTTAAGGAAGGAGTATTGATAGAATCTCCCGATTCACCATGTAATACACATTTATTTCCTGTTAGGAAAGCAAATGGAGAATGGCGTATGGTCCAAGATTTACAAGCTGTAAATGACGCAGTTATACCTAGGGCACCTACGGTGCCAGATCCACACACCTTATTAAATGATTTAAAACCGCAACAAAAGTATTTTTCTGTGGTAGATATCAGCAATGCGTTTTTCTCAATACCGATACACCCTGACAGCCAACATTGGTTTGCATTTACATTTCAGGGGAAAAGGTATACATATACGCGACTACCACAGGGATATTGTGAGAGTCCAACAATATTCGCACAGGAAATGGCAAGTAACCTGGTGGGATTTATCCCACTGAAAGGCAGCCAGATTTTACTTTATGTAGACGACATTCTGCTGGCAGCCCCCACCCAGCAAGAATGCAGAGAAGATACCATAGCATTGCTACAATTTTTAGCTATTCAAGGACACAAGGTAAACAAAAACAAACTGCAACTTTGGAAAAAACAGGTCAAATACCTGGGATATGTAATATCCAAAGAGGGCAGAATATTAGATGAAGACAGAAAAACAGCAATATTACAAGCACCCAAATCAACTACCAAGAAGGAAATGATGTCCTTCCTAGGTACTACTAATTTTTGTCGGAGTTGGATTCCAAACTATGCTTTGGAATCTGCTTCACTGACTAACTTGATATTCAAGAAGCCTATGGCAGCACAAGAATTATTACAGTGGACACCAGAAGCAGAATCAGCTTTCTGCAAATTGAAACAACTAATAGCATCCTCATTAGTTTTAGGATTACCGAACTATCATAAATGATTTTTCCAAACTGTAGATTGTAAGCAGGGTTATATGACATCAGTGTTAACACAGCAGCATGGGGACAAACAATGCCCCATAGCTTACTATTCATCACAGCTAGACCCAGTGGCACGATCCCTGCCCTCACTGTGTACAAGCAGTAGTTGCAGCTGCAATGGCAGTGCAGGCTTCAGCCTCAGTAGTGTTATTCCACCCTCTCACATTGAGAGTACCTCATGCAGTTGCGATTATTTTACTGCAAGAAAAAGTAGCATATCTTTCTCCTGCTAGACATCTTTCCTGTATGACTATACTGTTGAGTCAACCTCATATGACAATTGAACGATGCACAACTTTGAATCCGTCAACCTTGTTCCCAACCCCTGCAGATGGCAAACCACACTGCTGCCTGCAGGAGATTGAGCAAAAGACACTACCTAGAAAAGATCTCATGGATGTTCCCTTGGATGATGCTGAGGTGACATACTACGTGGACGGCTCATGTAGGAGGGGTCCTACAGGACAGAATATAGTGGGGTATGCAGTAGTTTCTGATACTGAGATTTTAGAAGTGAAGTCGTTACCGCACAACTTATCTGCACAAGCAGCAGAATTGATTGCTTTAACAAGGGCATGTACCTTGGCAAAGGGTAAACGAGTGAACATTTTTATTGATAGCCAGTATGCTTTTTCTACTGTACATGTTTTTGTGCAGCAGTGGAAAAATAGAGGAATGATAACATCTACTGGTAAACCAATTAATCATGCGCAATTTATTTTAGATTTGTTAGACTCTATTCAGTTACCTCAGAAAGTAGCTATTTGTAAATGCGTAGCTCATACCAAACAACAGGATAGGATTTCAAAAGGTAATGCGAGGGCTGATACAGCTGCAAAACAAGCAGCTTCAGCTTCAGAAGTATTTTTTTTGAGTGAGGAATTACAACCATCTGAGATTTTAGACTTAGAAATGTTAAAAACAATGCAGACACTTACTCCAAATGTAGAAAAACAAAAATGGATAAAATGAGGAGCAATTCTTGAGAAAGGGCTGTACATCTCCAAAGAGAGGAAACCAATTTTACCATCTAACTTGGTTAGATATGCAGCTTTGTTGAGCCATGGGCAGTGCCATGTCTCAACAGGGGGGATGGTACAGTTAGTGAATCAAGTGTTTATAACGTATGGATTTACAAACTACACAAAAATTTTTTGTGCAGCATGCCATGTTTGTAACAAGCATCATGCACAGAGGGCATTGAAGCCTAAGCAAGGGAGTTTCCCTACACCACCGTATCCATTCCATACTATCTGTATGGATTTTATAGAGCTGAACAAATGTGAAAATAAGAAGTACTGCCTTGTCATTATAGATATGTTTTCCAAATGGGTGGAAGCTTTTCCAACTAAAAATCCAGATGCAGCTACTGTTGCAAAAGTCCTCGTTAAAGAAATTATTCCGAGATTTGACATACCGGAAAAGATTTATAGTGACAATGGCACACACTTTGTAAATCAAACTATACAACAATTGAGCCATTATTTTGGGATTTCTCTGAAAAACCATTGTGCATACCACCCCCAATCTGCATGATTAGTAGAGAGGCATAATGCAGTTTTGAAAAATAAGCTTAGGAAATTGATTAATGAGACACAAAAGAACTGGGTGCACTGTCTGCCTCTGGCACTGTTGAGTATGAGAACTGTTCCAAATGTAAAAGGGTTAACTCCTTTTGAAATATTGTTTGGGAGGGCATATTATACACCTCAGTGGAAACCTCTCATGCCTGCAGACCAGGAGGCTGACAGTTCACTTGCAGAGTATATGAGGCGATTTTTGAATAACAAACTTTTGCAGTTAAACTCTGTTTCAGATAAAGAACAAGCCAAACCATGGGAAGCAGCAATAGTCCCAGGCACGTGGGTCTGGGTGAAATTCGTGAGGAAAAAGAATTGGAGTACTCCGAAGTGGGAAGGACCATACCAGGTGCTACTGTCAACACCCACTGCAGTCAAGATCGCAGAGCAAGCGTCCTGGATTCATCTGACACACTGTAAATTAGTTAAGAACTTTGAACTGGACAAAAACCTTGCTACTGTTGTACAACGAGAACAAAATGACCAGGTATAGAGTAAACAGGAATGCAGAACAACCTCAGAAAATTTGCATGATTATTTTGATAGCTATACTGATAACAATGATCTTTTTGCTGTGGCCTTTCCTTTTTCCAGCCACACGAGTTGAAGTGAACAAACGTGATGCATTACTCATAGACTGGCATCCAAACTTTAACACTTACCAAGCAATTAAATATGTGCATGCTGAGACTTTTAATGTTTCAAACTGCTGGATTTGCACAGCTATACCAACAGCATATGGGGGATTATTGATGACTGCTGTCCCCCTAGGGGTCAATGAGACCTGGAAAAACTTGATTTTTGATACTACACCCGTGAAATCACAAGACAAAATAGCATTGTACCTACTTGTTACACAAAAAGGGATTGTATGTTTTTATAAAAATGACACTATTCAGGTGGGTTGGAGCAATTGCAATGTGACTGCTTCTTATAAATGTTATATTAAGGCTAATAAGGCAGAAACTATCTGTGATACAAACTATGACTCATGTTTTGAAAAAATGAAGAGAACTGTTAGTGAAATACAGCATAATACTGTTCTTTTGAAGCAACTTTCTATTATTGACAAAAAATGTTTCATGCAGGGTGAGCATATATCAATACTAAAGTAGAGAATTGTTATTTTGTTTGTGGGAAAAAAGCATATGAATGGCTACCTGAGAAATGGTCCGGCAGTTGTTTTTTGGATTACCTGGTTCCGGCCATACGACACACTGCAGCTTTGCCTCAGGGAAAAATTCAAAATGTCAGAGAGGTTAGCAGTAAACCTAGAAGTCCAATCAAGAGACCCAAGAATCCAGTGGGATGAATCGAAGCAGGGTGGAGAAACCATAACTCCGTGAAAAACAAAGATAAACTGACACATATGGACTTGAGTGACACCATTATATCGTGGGAAGGCATAGCCCCTGCATATGGCGCAGTGAAATCGATTTGGGAGCTGAGACAACTGTCCAAACTTCTCGAAGTTATGAGCAATGCAACTTTTTCCGCCCTTGAATTAGTGACTGATGAACTAAATGCTATGAGAACTGTGGTACTTCAAAACCGCATGGCTCTTGACTTCACCCTAGCGGTGAGAGGTGGTACGTGCGCTTTAATCAAAGAAGAATGCTGTTCATATATTCCTGACAACCAGCACGAGATAACCATCTTGAGGTGATTCAGCAAGTGTCAACCATGACCAAACCAGGCCCAAACCCACTGACGGACTTTTTCCAGAATTTGTTTGGGGGTGGGGTTCCATCCTAATGAACATCTTGATTGCCATTTGTGTGGGATTACTCCTATTAGGAGCATGCATTTGTTGTGGTATTCCCTGCATGAAAAAGTTAATCAAAGATTTTTTAGATATGTCAGTTTCTGAGATTTTGTATCAAAGTACTGAAATTGAAGAGTTGCTGAAAACTGAAATGCTTTCATAAGTCTAAACTACATGACTCTCTTAACTGCAAATCCAGAATGGAAGAGGTTAGGAGAAGAAGTAAACTGTTTATGCTTTTGAAAATAGAATGAAAAGTATTAACAGGGGGGAAATGTCAGAGAAATATATATTTATGTATATGTCTAATGCTTATTAGAAGCTAAAAGAATTAACATGCTTTCATTCTATTTTATATGCAGCTTAATTCTGTGTGAAATTATAAGATGCTTTTTGAAACTGCAGTATGATTTCTGAAAACTGCAAGATGCCCCCTGACCTAGTAATTGCTAGCACAGCAAAATTCATGTTTATGCCTTTTGGAAATAAACTGAGAAGCAAGTGATTATCTGCTAGGTCAGGAAATAATAAAATGAAACAATGCTATATTCTATAATGTTATGATTTTGAACAATCAGCTCTGTTCCTGTTATGAGAACATGCACAGCTGCGGAAGAATAAGAGATACATAAGACAAAGGACTACTTGAAGAATCTGTACTTGCTTTGTGCTCGAATTAGCTGTAGTACCTTGAATAGAAACATAACATAGTGGGAAACTGTATCTAACCGGTGGTCACCAAGGCCACGTTGTTTTTCTTAGGAAGTTTTTCATAAAATTGATAGTGCAAGCAGAAAATTATGGATAAACAACTGCTATGTAATGATGATGTTAAAACTTGTGATCTGCTACATCAGCCTGGTAGGCAATATCTTGTTAGAGAGTGTATAAAGATGAATTCACTTCCTGATTTTAGTTAGACAAACTCTGTATTAGCACGTTTTTGTCTCCTTGCTGCAAGATTAAAGTGCCTTAACCTGAACTTACCATGTATTGATCATTTTTAAAGTATATTTTTCCTTTGACACATGCAAAATCTGAAGGTAATGCTACTCAATGCTGGAAGTCTAAACCTCAAAATGCACTCTCTCGAGGCACTCCTAAAAATGTAGAATATCGATATCTGTGCAGTAACTGAGACCTGGTTCAAGGCTCAAGAGAGCACCCCTGCAATACCAGGCTACAACTCTTACCACACATTTTGGCCACCAAACCAGGACTGAAACACTAAAAGTGGAGGAGTGTCAATATTCACCAAGGATATTCACAACACCAGGCTAGTTGCCCAATGCAATGCGTCTGAAATTCTCCAGGTGCAACTAACACTAGGTAAGACTGCAATCCAAATTGTAGCTTGCTACAGATCCCCCACCATGCCCCAAGATTCTCACTACACCTTTCTAAACATACTGGAAAATATTAAGATAGAACAAAACACCCTAATACTGGGTGATTTTAACTACCCTGCCATTAACTGGGAAACCTACTCGTGTTCTTGGAATTCATAAATTCCAATGCCCTGGATCACTAATCCATAGCCCCACCAGGGGCTCCAATATCCTAGACCCGGTCATTACCAACATGAGAAATTGATGCTCCACACCTATGGTCACCCCCCTCGTTAGTGAGGTCTGACCATAAGCTAATCACCCTTAACATCCACATCCCACCCCCACCCCCCAGTAAGGAAACTTCCATAAAAAACTTCTCCAAAGCCAACTTTATGCTACTCAAGTCAGAAGTGACAAACTTCATGATGCACATGCAGACGGGAACTGAAAGTTCAACTGCTGAATCCTACACTAAGGCACTGTACAAGCACATCTATTCATGCATGAATCGTGCCATCCCAAATAGAACCAAGTTGTGCTCATCCAAAAAAAGGAAGCCAATCAGGTGGTCTCCTGCCATAAACAAACTTTACAACAAAAGGAAGAAACTGTTGCAGAAAAGAGGAAAATCCCAGGATGCAAAAAAACTCCCTTACCAGCCAAAGTAAGAAGCTGAGATCCCTCATAAAATCCTCCAAAGCTAGTTACGAAAATAAAATTGCCAAAGATTCCAAAGACAACCACACAGCATTCTATAACTATGTCAAGAATCTAAATGTCAATGCTCAGATCTGCTCTGAGCTAAAACAGAATGGCATTAAATATACTGATCCCAAGGATATTGTCAATATCCTGGCAGATCGATTCAGTGCCAACTTCATCCCCCTCTCACCCCCTAAATGACCCATCTCAATACCGGAAGATTGCCAAATTCTGGTAATAATGGCCACACAGGTAAAAAGCGCACTCTCCAAAGCTAAGAATACAGCATCCATGGGACCAGATGACATCCCGGGCTGTGTACTACATGAAATACAATATGAACTGGCACCTCACCTAAGTGTCATGTTTAATCATAGCCTCACCTCAGGTTTCGTGCATACTGAGTGGCGCAGAGCTACAGTTATCCCACTCCACAAGGGGGGATCCACCTTGGATCCCGGAAACTACCGTCCCATCAGTCTGACAAGCCTTAACTGCAAGGCCATGGAGAGTATTATCATAGAACCTATAAACAAAGACATTGGCAACCTTCAAACACTGGACCCCACCCAGTTTGGGTTTATGAAGGGACGATCTTGTCTCCTGAACCTGATTGACTTCTTTGAATCAGTCTCCAGAGCCATGGACAAGGGTAAGGTGGTTCACACAGCCTATCTAGACCTTGCCAAGGCCTTTGACACCATCCCCCACTCTGGAATCATAGATAAACTTACTAAGCTGGGCATTAATCCCTATGTCACCCAATGGGTTGCTAACTGCCTTACTGATAAAACCCGCACTGTAAAAGTAGCCAACTCCAAATCCAGCTCCAGACACGTGACAAGTAGAGTACCTCAGGGTTCAGTCCTGGGACCACTCTTGTTTGGCATCTACTTCTCTGAAGTACAGGCCAACACTAAGGGACTCTGGCTGCAAACTGGGAGCCATTATTGAATCCCCAAATGATGTGGATACTCTACAAAAGGGCCTTACAGAAACAGATGCTTGGTGCCAGAGCCATGGGCTCAAGCTCAATGCCAAGAAATGTATAGTTATCCCCTTTGGGAAAAAACATGTACCCATGAATTACCATATAGGTGGCAGTACACTAAACACCGAAAGTGTGATAAGAGACTTAGGGACACAGGTGGACAGTGATCTCACCTTCGATAACTACATTGCCACAACAGTCAGGAAATCCTTCTATGTGGCACACCTCATCACTAAGGGCTTTTCATCCAGAAAAAAGGAGGTCATTGTCCCACTGTACTTATCCCTCATTAGACCCATTATAGAATACAATGCCCTGTTTGGTATGTACCTCTCAAGACATCTGCAACAACTGGAAAGGCCATAGAAATACCTCACTAAAAGAATCACAGGCCTAAAGCAGATGCCCTATGCTGACTGCCTTAAAAAACTCCAGCTATACTCTGTCACATATCATCTACTCAGAGTCGATCTCTGCTTAACATACAAGGCCATGTCAAACCCAGAGCTGTTGGACATGCTACACTTAAAGAAATCCCAATACCTCAGAGCCACACCCTCCAGGGATCTAACCCTTGTCATCACAATAAACAAAACATGCTGGAGGGATAGGTTCCTGACCCAGAGACTCCCCAGACTCTGGAATAGATTGTCCATGCATGTCAAGCAGAGTGCCTCTTTGGCCCTCTTCAAAAGGAACCTTGACGATTGGATGGGAGAAAGGAAATTCACCCCGGGGTTCACGTCAGTCACTCTGCTAGACAGGGGTCCAGGGAAGTAAATAGTGTGGGGAGAAATAGCCAGGGACTTGTTATGGATAGGCTTGTATAGGCCCTAGGGCTGATAGCCTAGTACCAACCTATAAACCTATGAACCTATGAATTTGAATACCTAAGTTGAACCAACTGTTCATGTCATGAGTATCAGTTTGTATCTTTACTTCTGTTTCATGACTTTACCATGCTGTCAGTAAGTTCTGCTTGAGTATGACACCCACTACATCTATGCTGCTCAGAGTTTGTCTAATATAAGCTTTGAGCAGATCATATACCCTTCTTGGAATAGAACATACTGTTGTTTCAGAACAGATCTTTATAATTTAGCAGACTGATACCATAAGCCCACAAATAAATGTGTCCATCTCTTCAAATTATCATCTGTGTTTTGTTACTCACATTTTGTAGTTCTGACTTGCGTTTCTGAACTTTTAAAGGAGAATTACTCTGTGTATCTGTTTTATTAACCAATGTATCAACCAACCTCCCCAGAACATTAATGCAATGTGAAAGGAATTTGATACCTCTGTAATGCCCACAGTTGTGGATATCCCCTTTTATTCATGTACACTGGCATGAGCATGCTTATTCTCCAATCATCTGGGATACATCATTCTCTCCACATGCTATGAGTACCGTCGGAGCCATTTCTCCCCTATCTCACTCAGCATCTTTATTATCTCAGCTGTGACCTCATCTGAGCCCCCTGCTTTCCAATGACTTCATTTTCCTAAGTACTATTCTTACTTCTTCCAATGTGGGCTACTCTTCTTCTCTCATTGTAGGCTGTGTCTGGGGCAGTACAGTTTTTTTCATTTAGCACCTGCTGGAAGTACTCCTTCCATCTGCCTTTAATGCCCTGTGGACTGGTGACAAGCATCTTGCTGACATCCCTTATGAATAGTGTCTGACTATCATCTTTATTTTTCTGTCTTTCCCTTGCAACCTGATATAGTTTATTTGTGCCACCTACAGAGGCACTTTCCAGAAGCTCATAGAGTGCCTCCAATGCCCTATTTTTGCTATTGCAACTGCTTTCTTAGCTTCTTTGTTGGCCAACCAGTATTTATATGTCTTTTCTATCTCCCACTTTTTCAAGCACTACTTCCTTCTTTTGATGACTTACTGGACTTCTGCATTCCACCAACAGCTTTCCTTATCTACCTTATTTCCATACCTAGCTTGGCCACATATCTGTTCTGCAGTCCTCACACATGCCATTTTGAGGCACTGCCATTATTCTTCAATGCCACATATTTTTTCTTCTTCTTGGGGTACTAAACCCTGGAGTAATTTCTTGAACTGTTGTGCTTTCTCTCTAGTCATCTTTCAGTTCTTTAGCCTGGTCCCTGTTGACTTTAGAGCCTTCTCTGACCACTGCTTACAGTTTATTGTGGCAACCAGTGGTTTATGCTGTAAACTGCCTGCTTCACTGGGAATGACTTTGCAATCACTGATTCCACCCCAGTGCCCTTTTCTCATTAGGAGGAAGTCTACCTGAGTTACATGTTGACCACTCGTATATGTGATATTATGACTGTCTCTCTTTCTGTACCATGTCTTGGCTACTATCAAGCCATTTGCTAGCAGAAGCACAGAAGGGCCATTCCTTCTTTATTCCTGTTGCCCCACCCATGTGGACCCAGGCAGTCCTCATATCCTGGTCTGTCTGTCCCAATATGTGCATTCAAATCACCTATTACCAACACCAGTTCATGTTGTCCTGCTTTATCTAGTAGGTTCTACAACTGCTGTATGAATGCAGTCCTTTCCTATCATAACCCTGCAGTGGGGCACAGGCTGATATTATGAATAATGTCCTATCATTAATTGGAGTCTGATTACCATGAGTCTGTCACTAATTCTGATGACATCCCTTACTGCCTTCTGAAGCCTCTCTCTCAACACAATTCTGACACCATTTCTAGCCTGTCCTCCTGAGTAGTAGACTCTGGATCTCAAGTCAAGTGGTTTTGCTGCACTGCCCTTCCAATCTTGTGTCTTGGATACATAGGATGTCCAGCCTCCTCCATACCATAATGACATCCACTTACAAGTTCCATCCTGTCAGTGAACCTACATTGAGTGTAGCAATTCTTTGTTCATGTTTGGCAGGTACATTGGTTTTACGTCCAGCTTTTGCTCAACAGAGTTATCCCAGGTAACCAAAGCTGGTTAACTGGACACCAGGCATCCAGTAGCTTATTGACCCAGGGCTGCTGAGTTTTATGACAGGTACACAGTGGCCAATAGGGGAACATACACCCCTTCGCCATTAGCATGGGTCCCCGGCATAGGTCAGAGGAGGCGAGATCCTCAACCCACTTAACACTGGTAACTACCCATGTCCATTTGGTGACATTAGTCAACAAGAACAAATCTCCTAGAGCCATATTTTACACTTTCAAGTTGCTAGCCCTGCTACAACATGCATTCTGTGACCTGCAGAGTACTGGGAGAACATGTAAACTCCAAACTGGCATTAGCCGGATGTCAGGATCAAACCTTGTACTTTGTGCATGGAAGCAAAGACCTTAACCATTATGACAACTGGTCTCCTAAAAATACATAGAATAATAGTTACAACTTGTCCCTTTTGGTCTCCCATTATTTTTGGCTTTGTCTAGAATTCTTGAGCAAAGAAATGGAGAGGTATTTTGGTCTGATCCTTGTAAAATTGTCACTTTTGGCAAATTGTTGCAGATTGCAGCTATTAGATTATGACATGCATGTGAGTTTCAGATTTTGTGCCCTTCAGAAAATGTTTGATAATGCAAAGCTTGTCATCCTATCATATTTTGATGTAAGAGGAATATTTAAAACCTGTTTCTCATTTGTTCATTTTGTTCTTTGCTGATGATTCTTGAACTAAGAAGTTGAGAGGCAGAGGGGAGTTGCACTGCATGGTTCTGGCATCAGCAAGCTGAGATACATTTCTGGGCCACTATTTACAAATGGATTTATTCACTTGATCTCAATCAAATATCTGCAAACCAGAAATAGAGACTAGGTGGTTCACATTGCTGCATTTGCTTAGTACAGTTTTTGTCTTTATCAGTGCTGTGTTTCTAGGAGAGGGTTGGAACACTGATATAGTTATTTACATCTTCATAAGCTCAGCAGGTAACACACTTGCATTTGTTGCAGAAGTTTGTGGATTCTATCCCATAACAGACATTGGGACACAGTTTTCCAATCCCCAGCCTGCGGTGCAGCATAATGACGCTCTGTACTCCTAGGTATACCATCCTTCAGATAAGACATTAAAGCAAGGCCCCATCTTGTCTGAGTTTAGTAGTAGTTCAGGTAGATGTAAAAGATCTCACAGCACTTATAAAAAGCATAGGGGTGCTCTATTAACATTTAAATTAATTTTATACCATATAAAACTTTAAATAAATTATTTACACATTTTTTACATTTATACTTAAGATTATTTACTACTTACCTACCATTTCTACTTCATTTCCTAAGTTATGGAAACCTCTTTTCCTCGTAGAAAAAATATTTGCCTATGTAACATCATTTTAACTTTTTCTCTATTGTTTTCATACATCTGTTTTTCTATTTTGAATATTTTGTCAGTTTCTTGTTCCATCTTTTTATCATAATTCCATAAAATTACTTTATATTTCATTTATTTCATTATTTATTCTTCTTTCCACTTCTAAATATATATTTTTATATTTCTGTTTATACACTATCCACCACTGTGTCCAATCTTTTATAAAATTGCTTTACCGTTGTATATTTCCATAATATTTTTTCTCTCTTATAATTTCTTCCTCCATTTTTAAAATCAGCAGTTAATGTCTTTATACCATTTTCTCATTTATGTTTTCACCAGCTTAACCATTAACAGCCCATACTGTTCTATGATCTGATAATTTTGGCATCTGTACTCCCTTCCATGTTATTTCTTTCATGTCTTTAGTGTAAAATGCATTTCAGTCTTAAACATTTCCCTTGTATATGTCTAATCTCTATTCTTTCCTACTTTTAAGTCTCCACATTTTATTATATTCCTTAACATCTTAATATCTTATGATTTCTTTCTTGATACCAAGATAGGATGAAGGCAAGGAGGATGTACTCTCCTTCTTTTCATTTCAGATATCAACATACAACCAACAACTCCTTGCTCAAAGTAATGCCTCCACAGATTCCTTTCCAAATTGGTTACTAACACAAATCCACTATCCATTTAGCTCTCCAATTCTTTTAGCTATTGCCAATCTCCCTCCTCCTGCTTCATTACAAAAGATTAATAACCTACTGAGTGACTTAACCTCCTGTATTTGAAGCATCAAAAATCTTATTCTTCTTGGTGACCTTAACCTCAACCTCCTTGGCCCCTCACAAAACTGCATTTATGAACCTCTCAATGTATTTAATCTCACACAGCTTGTCTCTGAATCTACCAGACCCAATCCTTTCACATCATGTCACTCATTGCTTGATCTAATCATTACAGACAATCCTTCACTTATTTTTCATGTCTGTATCCACCCTCTCAACCTAAATGACACTCCACTATAAGCGTCAACATCCACCTTGATTACAAAACGTCTCCCTCTAAAACTCATTATATTCTGACATACATCGCAAGCAAACATTACCAAACTAAAAACAGGTCTATCTTCTCTCAACTGGGACCCTATACTCTCCTCCTTAGACCCCAACATCGCCCAGCTCTTCACTCAACTTCTCTGTAATCTACAAGACTCATTCATCCTTATAATCACAAAATTGTACAAGCCCAAGAAAAACACCTGACTCGTGAACTTAAAACCCTTCCATCTCTCAGACACAAAACATCACACTCCTGGAAGTCTTACCCAACTCCTTCTACCAGACAATACCATACCCTCCTTATAAACCTGTCCGAACAAGCAATTAGATGTCATAAGAGTCATCATATGAGAACACATCAATCAAACATTTTTCACTCCTCTAAATAATTCTGGGCAGAGGTCAACAGGTCAAAAACTCCTCCCAATGCCCATTCATCCCCCTCTTCATTCATTCTCAAACTTGAATACTCATTTCTCCACCCTCCCCCTCCATCAGCTCATATTCTTTACTCCCTCAACTTCTCCTTCACCTCCTCCTTATATTCCCCTCTTCTTCTTTAAAAAGATCATAACTAGGGTTATTATATCTCTTCTTAAAAACCTAAAACGTGACTCACCTTTCAGGGACAAACACCCTCTCCTCCTGTTCGTAGTCCAATGTCGGGAGTATATTGTTACTCCTCAGTTTTATATTTACAGCCTTTGCTTAACTCAAAACAGTATGCTCAATATATTGAAAACAGCAAAAATCACACCTTTCCTCAAAATATCCAACCTCAAACTACCCAGTGATTATTGCCCTAGTTCCATCTTTCCAACCCTTGGAAAAATCTTAGAAAAACTGGTCAATAATCAACACTGAAAACTACATAAGTCAATACTGCACTACCACCACACTTTAGACCTTCACTGATCACACCATTTTAGCTATGAACAAAGGCCTCCATACTGGAGTCATATTTCTAAACCTTTCCAGAGACTTTGACCTGTTTGACCACCCACCCCTATTTGATCCACCTTAACTAACATTGGGTTAGCCCTGATGCTATTCCCTAGTTCCAAAATTACCAGTTCAACTTACATTTCTCAGTAAGTTTTAACAGCAGTACATCAGCTGCCACTCCCTTACTAAACAGAGTCCCTCAAGGCTTCATACTGGCCCCTCTGCTTTTCTCCAGTTTTATCAATAAGCTTATACTCAACCTTCCCCAGTTTCCAGTCTTACTATACACTGATGATATGATTATCTGCCACTCCAATCATGCAAACCACTCAGTTCAACACGATCTATGAAATGATTTCCTCTTACTCATTAACTGGCTCAATAACAAAAAAAAATATTACCCAACTCCTCAAAAACTAAAACTATAGTCTTTGGAGCTTCCATTAAAAGGCAAAGAACCCCAGCTCACTTCTTGTGCTTGACCACCTTAATAATGCCATTTTGCATGTTAACAACTTCACTTAACTTCCACTATCATCTCGAAAATACCTGGAAAAAGATAAACTCCCTACTCTATTGGGCCAACAAAACCCCCTCTTTCCTCTCCTGTACAATGAGAAATGCTACTGGCAAAAAGGTTTTTCTAGCCCAACTTGAGTACTGCTTTCCTCTTGTAGCATCTACCTCCAAAAGAAACTGTACCACCAACCAATCTCCAACTCCATCTGCTACTTCATTACCCTTTCCCCAAAGTATGAACACCACTGTCTTACTCTAGTCAAAAACAATTGGCTGCAATGAGACAATTTGCTCCTTTGTTTCTGGTTCCTAAAAGAAAACTTCTCCCTTTCTTTTTCCTTTAGTTTGCTTATACAGCCTCCATCATATTAACTTAGATATCAAAGCCACCCAGGGACTCTCTTCTACCTAAAACCAGGCTGCAAGCTCTAACCAATCCCTTCCTAACCTTGGACTCAAGCTCTGGAGGGATCTTACCTCAAATCTTAAAGACCTCTCAAACTACTCCTTCATTCTGGCAAAACTTAAAGAACATTACAAAGCAGAGGCTGTTTGTAAATGTTCAGCTTTAGGTCACATAAACTAGTCTCCCTAATCTCTGACACATACTGCTTATAATTTTCATCATACCATCTCTTCTCTAGCTCCTATAAGTACTCGAGCTAATTTAAATATTGTACACGATGGTTACTGTTGACTATCTTCATAGATCATTTTTTCTATTGCATATTGACTATACTTTTGTTTTTTGTGCATTTTATTGTAATGATTATTTTTATTTTTTTTTCCACTTGATGTGTTCAGATTCTGCACTGAGACTGAAATTGGTCCAATAGGATCATTGTTCTACTCCAGTTAACAAACTGTATAAATAAATAAATAATGAATAAATAAATGCTGTTATGTTTTTAATGTTAAACTCTAGTGGCAAAATAATACTGTCCATAATGTCATACCTGTCCACACTGCCATCACTTTTACTTTTTATTCGTACCACTGGTCATCTTCTCTGTGGCTATTGAGAAACTGCAAACATTTGTTCCACTCAATTCCTTCTTCCATTCCTCCTTGTCCTGCTGCATCTGCATAATCTCTTTTTTCTTCTATCAAAAACTCTGCTGCAGAGATAAACCCTAAAAACTGGATACTCTAGCAGCTGTGAATGCCTCCAGTGTTTTCCCTTCACCAGTTACTGTTTGTGTTTACAATCTCTCATTTTCTTCCATCTGTAATATTCTCTCCAAAATGTCACTCCATTGCACTTCCTCTCCTTCCTTTGGCTCTGCCTGGTTCATCAAATCTATCAGCATCTATGTCTCCAGTCCTCCATTTTCCAACTCTGTAATAGTTATTTCATCTTTTTCTCCTTCCCTTGTTAAGCTTTCTCATACTCCTCTTAGGGTTGCCACCTTTTAACAAGGGCAAAGTGGGACATGGGGGTGTGGTCAACATGATAGGGGGGTGGCCAACATGGCACTGGCCACACCCCCACCACAACATCACCAGAGTCGTTAAAGGAGATGCAGTATTAGTTATGGGTACAACATTGTGACATTACAGCATACTGAAAACTCAAACCATTTAAATGAAGTGAACTACTGCAAACACACACATTAATCAGTTGTAACAGTAAATAAACTTTAAAGGAATAAAAAACACACTACTCATTAAACAGATATTTGTTTATTTAAAACGTTAAAAAAATTCATAAACCAACCATTACTATTCAGAAAGAAAACTTAAAAAAATCTACATACCACATACAAGCCAGTATAAAATTAAGACTTTTTATTGTCAATTAAAGCTAAAGCAAAGAATATACTGCACCCTAGCAAATTAACGCTAAACAAAGAAAAACACAAAATTACAAACTGCACCCTAGTACTTTATACTGCACACTAGTACACTAAATCACTTTTTTTTAAAAGTGTATTTTGAATTTGATTTTATGGCTTGAAGAAGGGCCCGATTTGAAACAATATTTGAGTAAAAGTCATAACATTTCATCTGGTAATTTACACTCATCATTAGTTCAGCTTTTAACACGTCCACACTACATCGGTTTCACCATGTTCATTAGCTGAAAAGTACTGCCATATCTGCCGGGGCGTCTCCTCTTCTCCTTGAGAGAGGAAATAGGACTGGAGCACTGGGAGATTTTTCACTACTCTTTCAATGGCTGGGAGTAGTCACATGTCTTAACAGACTCTCAAATTCCATGCCACAAAACTCAAAGAAGTCTTTCAAGTCTCTGGTCCTTGTGGCCGAACCTGAGAAGTGGCTGAAAAGTTTCATTACACATACTTCCACGTCATACGGTAGTTGTGCTGCAGCTTTTTGGGCTGCCTTGTGAATGATATGGGCAACACAGTTAGCCTTCTGGAGTGATGGGCACTTTTCTTTTAATCTGGTATACACACCATATTTCTTCCCATAGTTCACACTGGCATTATCAGCCCCATAAACTGAAATGCTGTTCCAGGGCAAGGAGTGCCTTTCCATGATGTTGGAAATTTGCTGTGAAATAGCCTGTGCAGATTCATCAGGGTCTTCATAGAATTCCAAAAGGCCATTCACCACCCCTTCTTCTTTAGAAAAATACCTCACAACAAGGGGAAATAATTTTATGTTCCCCTTGTTGGAAGCATCTGATGAAATTGCAAATGAACTGCCTGGTTTTTGAAGGTCATGCAGGAGGCATTCCAATGTGTGCGGTCCCAAAACATTTTTGACTATGACTTCAGCCTTGGTTCTGCCACAAGATAGTTTCTTTGCAGTGTCCGAGTCACTGTACAACTGGCTGGCCAACTTTACTGCACAGTCCAAGCTGTTATAGGAAATATTGTGCTTAACAGCATGTAAAACCTCAGAGGCTTCTGCTGCAATGATCCTAAGTTCTGGTCCCTCAAGGTTTGCGTTCCTTGCCCACTTTGTCATCAGGTGAGTGGATTTAGCTTGAAGAATAGCAGTCTTATGTTGTTCGGTTGCCTCATGTCGTGCGACATCATTTCTTCCACCGTGGGTCACTAGAAATTCTCTCTTGCAGTACCTGCAGAACGCTTTGACATTATTGCATCTCTCGATCCAGTCAAATTCTGTTTTCCAAACGTCCTGCCACTTGCACATTCTCTTGCTGCTGGTTGACTGTGATGAAGCTGCTGCTCTCTTCATGCTTGACTCTGTACTTACCTGACATGCAACATATTTACCAAAACTGTGTTAGTAGGTGCAGTAACTTACTGCTGCACAGCACAAATGAACTGGCACAAAAAACATTGGCACATGAAAGAACTGGCTCGAAAAACATTGCCATGTGAAAGAACTGGCTTGAAAAACATTGGCCCACGAAAGAACTGGCTTGAAAAACATTGGCACACAAAAGAACTGGCTCAAAAAACATTGGCACATAAAAGAACTGGCTTGAAAAACATTGCCATGTGAAAGAACTGGCTTGAAAAACATTGGCACACGAAAGAACTGGCTTGAAAAACATTGGCACATGAAAGAACTGGCTCGAAAAACATTGGCACACAAAAGAACTGGCTTGAAAAACATTGGCATGCGAAAGAACTGGCTTGAAAAACATTGGCACGGGAAAGAACTGGCTTGAAAAACATTGGCACACAAAAGAACTGGCTCAAAAAACATTGGCACATAAAAGAATTGGCTTGAAAAATATTGGCATGCGAAAGAACTGGCTTGAAAAACATTGGCATGCAAAAGAACCGAGGAATGGAGCAGAAAAGAGTTATTACAAACAGTTTGATAAAGGTCAAATAGTAAATTAGGTAATGTAGGGGGCATTTGGGCCATTGAAAACTAACATTAATACAGCTTGTAGAAAATGAAATGCATTATTTTTACCACCGAACATGCCCACCTCACCCCACCTCTCAAGAAAAAAAAAGTTAACCTCATTCACTGAACCAAAAAACACTAAAATGAATGAGAATGCACAGTGGATACCATAGATCTGATTTAGCTTTTGACCACAGCAGTTAAAAGAAATGTATGACACTAATTTACACAGCGCAATGATCTATTAATGAACATGCCCAACAGCAGCACTGGTCATAATCGGATTATAATGAAAACAGTACATAAGTTTATTGAAGACATCACTAAAACACAAACTACAAACTTTTCTACTTATAAAAGCAAACTACCCTGTAACAACG
The DNA here is from genome assembly GCF_019279795.1 of Protopterus annectens. Classification (NCBI taxonomy): domain Eukaryota; kingdom Metazoa; phylum Chordata; order Ceratodontiformes; family Protopteridae; genus Protopterus; species Protopterus annectens. The sequence goes on along the minus strand of NC_056743.1, from coordinate 1,562,393,088 downwards.
ACATGGTTTAGCACAATCTCAAATACATTTTATTTATTTTATTTTACATTTGTTGACCGGGCTAGTCCAGCTGGATTTATGTCCATTTTCAGTGGAGGCCCGGGGAGAAAAGCTCCAGAGGTAAAATCAATTTTAGAAATACAAAAAAGACATAGTACAAATGTGTTATACAACGGGAAAAATAAAATGTTATTACATATATTATAGATCTTAACTAACTAAAATAATGCTAAATCAGAAAGTGATTAAGTTAGAGGTTAACTACTAGCAATACAAAAAAAGAAGGTAGGAAATATTAAAGTGAATAAAGTAATATTTACAAAGAAAAGGGATAATTTGTCAGTTGAAGAGTTGAGGTAGATGAGGAAATCCAAGTGGTTAAGAAAGGTTTATGATAGAGTAAGGTGCAAACAGGTTAGTCTGGGTTGGTACAAGAGCAAAGCCAGAAGTTATTAAGATGTATTAAAAGTTGTTTCTTAAAGAGTGGAAGAGTGGGCAAAGAGGAAATGTCAGATGGAAGATTATTCCATATTTTACCTACTGAGTTAGAAAAAAGGCAGTTGCCTGCAGAATTAATAATTTTGGTAATATTAACAAGTAGTTTATCAGAGGAACGTAGTTGTTTCTGGTTAATATAGGGAGTCAAGAGGTTACAAAGAGCTGGTGTTTTAGAAGGTTGGTATAGAATTTTGTGTGCTATTAAAAGTTGTTGAAAAATGAGCTTGTTAGGGAGTTCCAGCCAGTGTAGTTGTTTTAGGTTTAGACAGTGGTGGGCTCTAAATTGGGATGAGGTGGCAAATCTGGCAATATTATGGTAAGATGTAGTAAGTTTCTTAAGGTTACTTTTAGATAGATTAGTGTAAATAGGGGAAGCGTACAGGAGGGTAGAGATAAGGTGTGTTTGGGCTAAGGTTGTCCTAGCTTCAGGTGTGAGGAAGGGCTTTATCCTGTACAGGGATCCAATTTTTTTATTAACTGCTTTTATTGTGCTGTTGATTTGACAATCATAGTTAAGATTATTATCGATAATAACACCAAGAAGTTTAGTTGTGGAATCAGGAGAAATTATGGTGTTGTCAGTTGCTGTAATACAGAAGTTTAACAAAGTCGATTTACGGGTAGGTGAAAAGAGTAATAATTTAGTTTTCTTAGGGTTAAGGAGTAGACAGCGATTGGAGAACCACTGTTCTACAGTTGAGAAGGCTGATTGAGTTTGAATCTGGAGTTCGGTTTGAGAAGAAGCAGTGCAAATAATAGTGGAATCATCTGCGTATTGTATTTGATCCACTGAATCACATACATTGCATTAACTTCTGAGCATCCATCCACAAAAACAAAAATAAACAGGAAAAAAGTCTGTAAACATTTTAACTTTTAAAAATACTTTTTGCAAGAGAAGTAATATAAACTACAATGTACAGCAGACTCCATGGGCTCCTTTTACCTCAAAACATAGCAATTAAGAGTAATTTACCCAGCACAGCAATGCAATAAACAGGCCCAAGTAAAAGCAGCACACCCATATTCACATTACAAGCAAAGCAGTACATTTTAACCTTATTAAAAATGCATAATAAATTAAATGCACACATTTACAAGTATAAATGAAAATAATCTTGAAACAGCTTCGGCAAATTGGCAACATGTACCTACTAGAATAATAAATGAATTACATTAACTGTTAACATTCCCCCTCAAAAGGTAGACTTGTACTACATACACACTGACTTGCAGGAACTAACAGGAAAAATTACCCAAACAGTATATCCTAACTTCCTGAAAACAGCATTAAATTGCACACATTTCCATACAAAAAAGTGCAAACTATGCTCGAACATTTTCTATCTGCAAACAGACAATACCCAGAAAAAGCTACGACAATAGAAATACATCACACTAAATTTATATTTCACTGCCCCCCACCAGAAATAAACAACTTCTATACACAGTTCAGCCTTTTAAAAGTAATGCTTCCAAATCATACCCCCAAGAATAATAACAATTACATATACATTCAGGTTTTATACCTTTAAAAACTACTACTCAAAAATATCAAAATAACCACTGCACAGATTTAAATACTGCATACTGCACCCCCATCTACCTCTAAACATTAAAAAAATGAAACCACAATATATTCCCATTTTAAATTACTACTCAAAAATCTCAAAATAACCACTGCACAGATTTAAATACTGCATACTACATCCCCATCTACCTCTAAACATTAAAAACTTAAATAAAGCACAATATTCCCATTTTAAATAACTAAAGCCACAAAATGCTATTATGTACTTACCACTATCACAGTTATTGCTGGGTTAGCTTGCTTCCTTCCTGCTGGAATGGCTAGTTGGATGTTCAAGTGGTGGCTGGGCTGGCTCCTTTGCTGGCTAGCAGGCTCCCTTGCAGGCGGGCTGGCTGGCTTCTTTGCTGGCTGGCTGGCTGATTTCTTTGCTGGTTGGCTTCTTTGCTGGCTGGCTGGCTGGCTGTCTTCTTTGCTAGCTGGCTGGCTTCTTTGTTGGCTGGCTGGCTTCTTTGCTGGCTGGGCTTGCTGGGCTTGCTGGGCTGGCTGGGCTGGCTTCAGAAATAGAACTCTCAGATCTTTTTCATTCACAGCTGTAGAGCTTAGTGCTCTACAGCTACAACCTTTATTGGGCTCTTCTTAGTAAGTCCCCGCCCCCTCCAATCCCTGCAGCCAATTACTGTGTTGCATTACCACCTGGCCCTAGCAGGGAATCCCTCTAACTGCAGGTCCGGGTGGTGACGTAGCCACATTGCCGTGGAAAAACCGGAAGTATTTTCAGCTTTTCCATGGCAATTGAATTCACGATTGTGAAAAGGGGAAAAACGGGACTTTTAAAGTCCCACGCTTGGTGACTGCAGGAAGCGGGATGAAAGGGCTCAACCTGTGAGTGTCCCACTGACAACGGGATGGGTGGCAACCGTAACTCCTCTCTCCAGCTCTGCTGCTGTTCCCCTCCACTTTGGAGTTCCCATAACTTCAGTAGCAATGCTTCACTGCCATCTGGCAGCTCCATAGGGTGCTGCACTTCCTCTACTCCAAAGAGTAGGGATATGGGGATATGTTATTGCACACATATTCCACAATATACATCATGCATGGTTAGCAAAAAATAAATTCAACAGCTATATGTAGTACAATGTCGAACAGAGATAATAAGGGAAAGCATATATATATATATATATATATATATATATATATATATATATATATATATACATTAATAGTAAAAGAAAAAGAGAAAAGAAAAAAGTAATGATCCTCCACTCATTCACTCTTTATGCCACTGCAATTACTTCATCATCAAAGAGCAATGCCACAATTTGCTGTATAATAGTCTGTCACAGTGAGTTAAAAACAATATCCAAGCTGCTCTACTTATTATTTTATCATAAACATCAGCCGTATGAGCATTCAGAGTGTCGTAAAACATACATTTTAATGATGCACTGTAACAGAAGATATTCCTAAAAGTGTATAATCATGTAATACTTGAGTATAAAACATATAAACTCTCAGTCAGTATAATTAAGCAACAACCCACTCCTGTGTGTATGGGCGTATCAGAATGTACCCACACATGGATGTGGACGATTGCCATTATACAATGATATTATTTAAGAACTAAATTGCTTACCTTTCCTAAATAATGTCTTTGTAAAACAGAGCTGTAATGTTCCTCCACATTCTTCCTTGTTTACTGATATACTGTGCATATGAATGAGACTTACATTCCCACACTTGCAAAGCACATCAGTAGAGTGTTGGAGAAGCAAGGAAGAAGAGAGAATTTCCACTGCTGTGTTTTTTCTGCCTAGATTCTGTGAGAGACAGGGCTGAAATGCAAGAAAAATCAGGTACATTTCTGACTCTTTAGTTTTGCAGAATGTACCTGATTTTCTCATATTTTGCTCTATCCCTTAACACATACAAATGGAAGGTCTGTCTGCTCAATGGTACTTCAGTAGCCAGATCTTTTTCTTTTGGTATATGCTTGAGTTACAACATGCATGCTTTTTGGGTTGTTCAATCATCGTGCTTATTTCTGAACAGTAATGAGCAGTCACTATATAATATAACAATAATCCATGGCTGGGTGTGGGTAATGCTGGATTTATCCATGGCTGGCATGGTTTGGTCATGAGGGTGAACCCAGAGTGACCAAACAAAGCCAACCATGGGAAAATTATTGCTATTATTGCTATTATGCTATGACATTATTTAAGAAAAAATACACTTTTTTTAAAATAATGTCTTTGTATAATGGTGCTGTGGTGTTCTTCTGCCTTTTTGCCAGTATCATGGGGCTTTCCTGGTGTAACTCGCATTCATTTGAGACTTACATTTCCACATTTACGCAGTGCATCAGTGGTTTGAAAAGGAAGCTATAGAGAAAGAAAGGTCTCCATTGCTTTTTTCCCCCAGTTAAGATGTATGAGAGAGACAGGGCAGGGAAAATGCAAGGATAATTAGGTATGTTTCTTTAATTTTGCATAACATACCTGATTTTCCTTGTATTTTCTCTGTCCTCTTGTACCCGTGAACTGTTTGGATTTCAAAGTTTATTTTATTTTTTTAATCAAACAGATGGAAAGATCCATAGCATATATCAATAGAAGAAGGTCCAAGCAACCAGACTTTTTTCTATTGGTATATGCTCGATTTTACAACAGGCCCACTACTTGGGCTGACCAATCAACATGCACATTTATGTATGTTAATGGACAGTCATTGTATAGTAAAGCATGTTCCATAGATTTTTCACAGGAACACATATTGTCAGGCATATACTCTTTAATCTTATAGTTCATCAATCCTTAAAAAGGTAGTCTAGCTAATATTAAGCTCCATAAAAAATCTTGTAATTCATATGTACTAAAACAGGGTTTCTGTTTTGCAGATACTGCTACTAAGAGACAAAGAACAACCCACTCCAAGGTCTAATATTATAGTAGTAATTCATTATAAAGATATAACACAATCTCCTATTTTGTATAAACTGAGTTAAGGACTGCCTCTATAAAATCTATTTCTATACATATTCACTAGCAAATTAATGAGAAACAAGTTTTCACTTTCTTCTAACCTTATGACCCCAAACTATTTTAAATGTATAATATAAAACTTCTCCTAACAAATCTGAGTTCCTGTTTTGGGTTTTCAAAAAAAAATACACTGTTGATGTAAAGAAGGCCAGAAACACAGCTGAGTTATACCAACCTAATCCGACTTCTCCCTTGTTACAGTACAGGACCTCCTTTTGATAAGGTTAAGCCTATTACTCTGTATAAATGAAAAAAAATAATTCCAGTTGTATTTTTCTCTATCTTTGGGAAAGGGATAAATACTTCCTATATAAAGTAACTTGTCCAGAATAACAGATTTCAGCATAAAAAAAACTTATTTTAGAAAGATAAACAAAATGAAAAAGATGGCCACATATTCAACAAAGTCTTAACCTTATTTAAAAGTTCATCCCATTCTTCATTATAAACATTAGAATTGCCAAAGGTAATATTTATTATTGTTACAATCTTATTTTGGAAAATAATACTTCGAAAAGGAGTAGCAATCATAAATCCTTTACATTTATGACCATTAAGTTGTAAGACTACAGTATTCTGTTGTAAAGTAAAAAAAAATATTTTGTATCAGCGATGTTACATGAAAATATGTTTAAGTCATCTGCATATGATAAGCATGTAGGAATCAAAATAGAATTAGTAATAATAAGTGAATTATACTTGTAATACACTTTCACACATACAGCATTTATAACTAAACTAAATAGAAAATCAGCCAGCAGACAACCCTGTTTTACACCTCTTTGAATATGAATTGCTTTCTCTAAATTTCCATTACTCAAAGGTCTGTTCAATGAATTGATGTAAATATCCAGGAAAACTCATAATATAATTTTTCAGGTATACCAATATGTTGCAATGAGAAATAAAATTAAAAGGTATTAAAGGGATTGCCAAAATGGTAAAAGTGTTTACCTTACAGGCACACGATGCAGAGTTTGATTTTTATCTTTGAAATGGAAATTGGCTAGGCAAGGGCAGTTAGCCTATTAATTATCTATGAGCTTATAAGCTTTGGAAATTTACAAGCCAGAAGTAACCCATTTCCTTTCTGAATCTCATAAATTATTTCACATAATAGGATCAATAAGTCTTTAATAATTTTCCTGCTATCCACAAATCTCATTGTAGAATAAATTTGATAGTAACCTTAGATAACTTTTGCTCACAATCTTACAAAATATTTTGTAGTTAGGTTATTGAGTGTCTGAGGTATCCATTTGGCTAAATTTTATCTATGCCCTTTTTTATATATTAATGCTAACACCCCATCACAAACCATAGAGTGCTTAATGCCATTCACAAGCCAATTGTTTAAAATGGACAAAGCAGACCTTGTATATAGGTTGTTCCAGAAACTTATTATCTGTTTTACTTAGTTATGGTAATTGTAGACCTTTCAAATTGCAGCAGTCTATGATATCTTCCCAAGAAGCAGCAGCAACCTGTGTTAGCTTCATTTCCATCCATCATTGTCAGCAATTTTTATCTGGTAAGTCACCATCTTCCAAACCAGTTATTAGAATGCCATCTCTGTCAGAAGCTCTCAAATCCAACTCCAGCCCTTCTCAGTGTGCACTGTGACAATTTTCTGTGCTGTCATAATAACAGGAAAGAGTAGGGGAATCCCCCTGCTGTCCTTGACAAATTTCCTCTACTTAGTATGAGTAACACCCCGGGTCACCCCTGAAAAGAAGCTGTCAGCCTACTGGGAATAACCTGGTCAACAAAAATTATAAATAATTAATGGTTGCCACTATATTTTAGTTACTTCAGTATATCTTTGTGTTCTGACTATTTTAATGCATCAGAATCATTAAGTGGTTATGGTTATTATATCTCAATGGATCTGCTGCTTTAAAGTTGTTGGAGTATATTTTTTTAAATTTCCAAGAAAATAGAATGGTAGTTGTGTGAGTCACAGGCATCTTGCACAGTTCCTGGAACCTATTTTCATTTTCATTTTTTTTGCTTAAATTACTTTCTTCAAACATAAAACATCTTTATAAATTGTTATGTATGACTTAGGCAATCTAACATTTATATAAATGAAAATAAAACATAGCGACATAATCTCATTTGCAAATATTATACATTACAAGACTTGTGTTCTTATTGCAGCTCTCACCTCTTTAACAGCAGCTGCAAATGCTCAGCAAAATGAACTAGCTGAGCTGCATGTAAAAACCTTCCCATTTTTGTCTAAGTACTGACAGACCCTCTCCCTCTTTGTTCCCAACATGTCAAAACTGTCATTGTAATCCAGGAACTGTTAAATGACCACGCTTGCTTCAATTTCAAAGAACTTTTAACAGACATTTAAATTACTTTGCTATTTACCAACATCTGCAATGGGAATTGGCAAAATGTGCTATCTTTGTTTATTTGTTTAAAATATTTCCTTACAATGCAACACAGAACAAAATAAGTCTGAATTTATGTTCTTGAATTTAGGTTAATAATATTTTTCTCTTTCTACTGAAGCACAAATGTCTTTTTACATGACATTTTCCCACCCCTGTTGTATAGGCAGCTCCATCCTTGACACATAACTCTGTAACATACCAATACTTCATTCAAACCATAATCCTTGAGCACTACAAATTAGTAATTTTTCTGTGTTGGGAACATTGCCAGGATTAGTAATTTTATAGCATTCACTGTTGTTTTTTTTTTTCATAAGGAAATAGTCTTTCATTTTTAAGAATGCATTATGGGTGATTTGTTACCATATATAAATTATTATATTCATTTATTGGTATTTTTTCACATGTTCAGTGTGCCCCACCAGATAGCTACTATGTCTCTATTGTGCAAGAAAAGGAGCCTGGGGCCACTTCCGGTCCAGTCTCATCTCATGTCATAGATGGGGACAAAGTCTCATCTCATGTCATAGATGGGGACAAACATCCCATACACTGCATCAGTATAATGCTCAGCAAGTTAGAAGAATGCTATTTGGCTTTTAAGAAAGGTGTCTTGGCAATCAAATGGGCCCTTACCATCTTAAAGTATTTGTTGTGAAGGGACATTATATTAGTTATGAACCATGTCCCTCTATAGTGACTATACACCCTCCTGTCCTTTAAGGGGGGTGGGGGTGGGGACAATCATGGGAAGTTATGATGGCTGAGCCTGTGAAAACACCTTGGTTGCTTTCATACTGAGGCAAAATAAAATAACTCACTCAAACAATGCAAAATAATAATGGTGCAGAAAACGGAAAGTTCAGCTGACTTTAATAAATAAATTTAATAAATATTAATATTTTATAAAATAAATCAGTCAATGACTTTCACCTATAAAATATGTTTTTACACTACTTTGGATTATAAACCATTCTTTTGTGCATTGGTGTATTTGCATTATGTTTAATATATGTATGTTTTGCACAATTATTTGTTTTCATACATTTTTCAAAATGTTTTGTATTTTGAATTTAGTTTTTGGGTTTCATATTGTCTAATTGTTTTTGAGTTTTGATTGCCTGCAGTAAAATGACAGAGTCTATTTAATGTAGTTTTAAATGTTTCCTTATTGACTCTGATGAAGCCTGGATATTTTATGGGTGAAAGTTCTTGGTTATTGATTGATTTTATTAAATACTAATATTTATTAAATTTAGTTATTAAAGTCAGTTGAACTTTCAGTTTTCTGCACCATTATTATTTTTCATTGCTTTCATACAGATAAGGTTGTTCATTAACAATAAAAGGCAAGAAGTTAATGAAAATCATCTGCCTTTTAAGCTATACAAGGACCACTTCCCCTTTGAATATTAAAGACTGATTCTTGGGGTGAGAGATGAGGGCAAGAAGTATCTAGGAAGCAACAAGAGTAGCTGAATAGCCCCAAAGTCAGGAATGATAAAAGCTGTTATACTGTATGCTGAAGAAAGTCTTATGGGGTTACTTGGAAGACGTGTTTGTCTGGATAAAAACACAGAATGGTTGTAAATATTGTTTTGTTCTGAACATAGACCAGACTTCTGTGACCATTGTTTCATGTCTCACTCTCACTGCTCTATCCTATGAATTCTAGCTCACAAAAAATAATGCATTAGTACAGACTTTATCTGGATAAAAGGTCTAAGGTACAGAAATTGCTTGACATTACCATGTGTTCTTATCAGTCTCCCTTAGGTGTGCCTTATGGATTTGTATTTGGTTCCCTTCTTATGATTGTTTTCATTAATGACACAGTTTATGCTGTAGACTTGCTAATTTCTTGCAACATAAAGATTATTCAAGAAAATTCTTCTCTGCTAATAATTTATCTAATATCTACTTGCAAATACAAACCAGTTTCAGTCAACTGAAACAATGGTCACAGGTCTGTGTCTTAATTAATCCAAAAGCAAGGTTATGACCTTTTCAGCTAACCAGTGACAGCCAAACAATCCATTTATTCTCAAAACTGTTAAATAAAAAGGGCAAAACATGCATGTTCATTTGCATATATCCCATGAGCCTCCATTACAGGAAGTTTAAGGTATCAGACAGTGAGATCTGAAAGTGAGTGTCCACACATGGCACAACAGATAGTCAATTGGAAATAATTAAAGCAAAGCAAAGCCTAATAACAAGTGGATGAGGAAGGTTTATGCAGTTGTACATTGTAGTGAGTACAGTAATAGACGTGTGGACTTCACTTGCGGTGTCATGCATATTAAGAAAAAAAACACATCAGTAAATGTTCCAAATGAAAAATAATTTGATTGCTATTGCTGAACTGTGAAAACTGTACAGCTTACATATGACAGTTGTGCACTGGCTTATAGCACTGTTGTCCTCCGACCATCGGTCACTACTTCCATTGCATAACAGTCAGCAGAGCCATGCTGCCAGAAGCAATTTTTCATCAGGCTTTGCCACAAAACAAGAAATGACAATAACTAGTCTCCACCATTGATTTCTTATGGTGCCTTGTGCTAACCATCATGCAACAGAAAATGCAATACATACATCATTGTACTGGGCATGCTCATAATGAAGTACAGCAATTGCTGGATAAACATCACCCACCCATGCAAAAACATAACAAAAGTATCACAGAACAGGTACTATGACATTTTTGACCACTACGGAGCATGCCAGATACCAAGATCTGTTGAATAAGCCATTCTTGCCTATAACCATTATAATGTGAACAAATAAATAAAAACAAATATCACTGGATTTTAAAATATGCAATGTACATACTCTTAACCTATGCACTAACTGATGACACCACACAAGAAATTATATCTCACTTTTCAGAAATAAAACACATCTAAAGGGATAACTTGAGTGTTGTATTTATGGCTTCCATAAAAGCTGGTGCAAAAGTTGACCTTTCTCTTTCCATTTGTAAATGTTTCTAAGTAAAATTGTAAACATCAATTCTCTTGAAAAAGCCAATCTTGATTGTTAAGATTCTCATAGACACTCAGTAGTTACACCTTACCAGAGTCAAAAACCTGACTAAGTTCATAGTCTATAACACTATGACAGAGGCAACCATATCAGAAGTATCATAAAGCACAAACATGAAGGGGATTCATCAGCAATGTGTTTTAATAGCTATGACTGCCCTAAAATGTATTTTGAGGGCTCAAAATCCCTTAACTATATCAGTGTTCACACAAGTATGATTCACTCATATCACTATCTATTGAGCAAGCCGGTCCTGTCTATCAATGTTGTCCTACATACATAGAGTACTTATACACTGCTAGAATAAAAACCCTACCTATGTAAGTTCACATTCTACAACGCTCTGTGTTAACTGCTAATGCCATGTAAAAAGTCATATGAAGAGATGTTAGAAAGCACATACTTGACGGGATGATGTCAGTGGCATGTTTGAATCCATATGGCAAATCTAAAAGGTGTTGGTGGGATCAAAATTCTGTTGCCATGTAAAGGGTTGCATTATTCACATCACATGTGTTGATTAAGCCATTTCTACCTATTTTTAATCATGTGTTATACAACCACAGAATTTAGAAATTGCTAGAGTTGAACACCTGCCTAACTAAATCCACTATCTATAGAGATGTATATTAATTTCTCATGCTATAGGAGAAGTCAAAGGAGAGGTGTTAGAAAGCACACACTTGAAGGTATGACTTCAGTGTTGTGTTTAAATCCATATGGCTCACCCAAAAGGGTGTTGGAGGGATCAAAATCATGTATCCATGTAATCGTTACCCATGGGTTGAATTATGCATGTTACATCTGTTGATTAAGCTGATTAAGCTATTCCTTCCTATTATTATGCTGTTGCAAATCCAAATTACTGGAATCAAATTCCTGCCAATCTAAGTCTAGACTCTATAGAACCATGCATTAGCCATTCATGCCACAGGAGAAGTTTTATTATAATAGTTATACAGCACTAGTTTGAAGGGATTACTTCATCACTGTGTTGAAAGAAATATAAATGACATAAAAGGGAGTACAAAAGTTGGAGGGCTCTCTCTCTGTAAATATTATCACTAAGTGGAAATCCAACACCATGTCTGTTTGATAGGTCAGTCCTACCTATCACTATATTCAGACAGACTCATGCTTATTAGACATTATGGGATTTAAACACTTGCCTATATAAGTCCATACTCCATAAAATCATCTGCTCATCGTGTCACAAGAAAAAATTTGTTACAAGAGTCACACAGTGCACACTTGAAATGATAACTTCATTATTGTGTTGCAAGGCATATGTCTGACCTAAAAGTGACTACATGAGCTTGGGGAACCCAATCACTGTGTAACCTGTATCACTAAGTGGAACTAAACATGTCACATCTGGTGGATACTTCTGTCCTACATGTTACTATATTCAAACACTCATACTAGATAAGTCCACATTCTACAAAACCAGTTAGCCACTCACACCACAGGAGAAGTCTTACTAAAAGACTCATATAGCACACATTCAACAGAATGGCTTCATCATTATGTTGTAAAGCATATATCTTACCTTAATGGGAGTACAAGATCTGGGGAAATCCAAGTGGAAGTCAGCACATCAGACCTGTTGTATAAGCTAGTCCTACATGTTTGCATTTCCACACAAGTTGCAGTTACTGGATTCAAACATCTGCCTATCTAAGTTGGCATTCTATAGTAATATATTAACTGCTTAAATCATAGAAGAAGTCTTATAACAGGTATCAGACAGCACATACTTGTAGTTTGCATGACATGTTTTGGGAATGGGCAATGTGGTGTGACAGGTAGACAATATTGATGTTTTGATCCCAACTTACAACATATTGTAGCAAGAAGTCATACATCACATAATTCATATTATTTTTTGTGTTAGAAAATGATATGTATGTATGTCACATTAAGGTTTATTGAAAAGGTAGGTGATGGGTTACAGTAACAAATATCATACAGTAGAATCCACCCATGAATTCATGACTGCTTGTCTCCAAATCATGCATGCTAGTCTGTGTTTATGTGTACATTATTGACACGTCTGTGATGCATGTATAGTGTGCAAGGTAATTAGAAGCCATACAGGCAAAACAAGTACACTGCACTTATTAACAGTACTATGGATAACTATGTTAGTAGTTCTACCAGTTCCCTAGAACACACTAGGAAGGATAATGAGGGACAGTGCCACACTAAGCTGCATGTAGAAATACATAGACTACATTAAAATGTAGCCCTCATATCTGAAATACAATATGCCAGTAAAACACATACTAACAGAAGCCACCAAAATTACTTTCTGTATGTTACAATCACTTACTGAGGCATACTGCTGGTAAGCTTGCATGACTGATGGAGAAGTATTAGCGCATATGTAATGATTCTTTTAAGTATTTTAATTTAGGATGTGAACTAGCAGTGGCCTTTGCTGCTTGATGCCAATTGTGCAAATGATGAGTACAGTTACAGACATTTCTGTTTCTACTCCATTTCTCACCATTCGTTTGGTGTGTGAATCTTCTGTTTGACATCGCTACAGCTCTGTTTGCAATATAGTTTTCAAAATAAGAAGCAAGTACAGAGTGGGATACTGGTACAGTAAAGGATAAGCAGAAATATGGCAGAGAACTAACATATCTAAACACGGCTTCACCATGTAAAATGTTACCAGAAATAAACATTTAACTAATGTTGTACACAACATTGGATTCAAGTATATGCCAGTCTTACTCAACATTCCCTAGACCTGAGTATTATCTGAGAACACCACAGGGGAAATCATACTTCAGCTAGCAGAAATCATACAGTTGAAGGGGCAATGGCAAATGTATGAAGCAAGTGAGTATGTTATCAACTGACTTCAAAACAGAACTGATAACTGAAAGGTCACACATGGTGTACATTAAAAGCTGTAGACAATTATGCATATAATAATGACTATCCCCTCTTAGTGCTATCTGTATTGCTTTCTGTGGTACAGAGGGGCTAAGCATAGTATCACAAGGAGTACCATATGAATGCAGCTGAAGGCAAATTCATCCATTTTTGCCACAGTATGTGAAACAGCAGTTACCGTTACTGAAGCATGCATACCAGTGCTAGTTGATGACGAGCATCTTGCAAATGCTAAGGGCAGAAACAGATAATTTAGCTTATGGACCACATATGGCCATGTGTTTGGTATGTGAATCTATTTTTTGACCATATTACAGATGTGAAATAGGAATTATAGTAAAGTGGAGTGGTGAGCAAGTATCAGTAAGACACTGGGGGAGTTATTTAAGAACATGTAGAATAGGGGTGGGAGAGCAACATAGTTATTCACTTCTTTCACAGCCTAACATTGTACTTCAACAAATAATTTATCAAAATCGCATACTGAAATTATAAAGGATGTGTGACAACAACTTAATGTTTTGTGACTAATTGAACTGAATCAAGTGTGTCATAAACACATATGTGAAATGGAGAACTATATATGAGGCATTTATTTTGTTAGTTTGCGAAACAGGTGCTTTTTTTTTTAAGACAGATAAATGTTGGGGAAGGTATTTAGGAATAAGAGAGGTAGGTAAGGAAGCAGGTGCAGGCATACAGGACATTCAAGACAGACAGGGATGGTGACTTTAACAAGAGGTTGAGGGACATCATGACTGGGGATACATATGGGGCTTCTGAGGTGAATCCCAATCCAGCATGAATACAGTGGGAATCTAGTCTTCACCCTCAGAACTTTCACCACTGACTCCTGTCACAGATACCTGGGGCAATGCCAGATGGGGCAACAATCTGGCAATTCACTGCAGGATCCTTTCTTAACAGCCAGTACAAGCACTGTGGCCACTCTCCACAATATTCTTTCACCAACCCTGTCAGTTCCTCTAGGGTAGCCACTGACACTACTCCCAGTGGGTACCACTGCACCTGGCCCCAGGGCAGCTCTACCTGACATAGGTGGAGATGGTAGGGCAAGGGTTGTGGGGCAATACCGACAGGTTGTAACCCAGAACTGTTAGATGCTATTACTGCCTGTGGTGGCACTGCTGCAGCTATCTGTGGAAGGAAGGTGGTCTGAGCCCCTGGGGTCTGTGTAACTCCCCATGCTTGTGGTCATATTGTAACATGAATGATACTCCAAATGTTGTCAACCAGAAAAAAAAAGATAGAGGGTGTTGAAGAGTCAACAGAGAAAATATCATAAAAATCATACAATTGTCATATAGCTGTCAATACATTTTCCATATAAATATTTATATTTGTCACATCCACTCTTTCAGTAAAGCTTAATCTCCTCTATAGTATACGGATTATGTAAATAGTGCAACTATAGCATAGCTTGCTTGTGCATTACAAATCAAGAAATACCTATGTGAACTGAGTAAAATGTTATTCTAAGTTGTTGATTGCAGAATAGTACATATCAAGTAATATGTAGTAATTATTTAAACAACAAATTTGAACAACAAAATAATAAAAATAAAAACCACACTGGTCACGAACACTTGAACAAATGTTTAATACAAGACTCAGCGCTTTGACTGGATGTAGTTAGATATTATTGGCCATTACTATTAAATGATAAAAATCTAAAGGATATAATACCCCAAAAAATTCAAATATCATATAAGAGAGGCAGAAATGTATTGGATATGCTGGTACACAAGGATTACATCCCCCCAAATGCAGTAATGTATGAAGAGCTGGTAAGCAAAGCCAGTACATATGCTTGTAAGAAATGCTGCATTTGAAAATATGTGGTCAACAAGTTTAATGTGGTAAATGGATTTTATTTTTTACCTAATGGAATATATAACTGTAACACAAAAAATGTATATTTATTAAAATGTGATTGTGAGTTATATTCTGTGGGAGATACTGCAAGACCCTTTAAAAAACGGATTCAAGAACATGTAAGAGATATAATTAAGGGTGTTTGACATAAGCAGGTTTATACTAAATACAGATTTTGAGTAAGTACAACATGTGGAGGGCTGTACCTAATGACTGGTTATTCTTGGTTACTGGTGTGCTTTAAAAAAGCCATCTTTTTAGCTGCCAGTTACTCTAATGTTGCAGCAGACACTTGTCATATCTGATGGGTATATCCCCAGGTACCTCAGTTTCATAGTACCCCCAGAAGTAGGGATACTTGTCATGAAGTTCATCAGATGGGGCTACATTTACAGCCTTTATAAATGGAGCGTGATAATTTTAAAGGCTTCCAGAGTCTGACTAAACCTTCGCTGTAAAATTTCCTCTAAATTTCCTTATCCAGTTTAGTGCCCTGTTTACTTGTAATTTCAGTATACCTACTAGTGCTTTGATCTAGAGAAATTATCAAAGTAGGAGTTCTTTACCAGTACTTACTGAAATAATAACTTCCTGTCTAGAAAGGCTGCTAGCTCAGTTTTTAGTCTAGTGAGATCGAGCTGTTTCTTTTCAGTAAGCCTCTGTAGATTGGATTTGGACTAACTTCCTCTGTGCTCACCTAAATTGTTACTTCTGTTCCAGGTTATGTCAGCAGTTGAGAAGTAAGATTGTACTTCTGCAGTTAAATTAAGGGGAGATAAAAGCAATGCAGGTGTCAAACATTTTCTTTAGATACAAAGTGCAGGAGATCACTTTGCAGACAGTGCTACACATCGAAGTGTGCATAATAGCATAGCAATTTTTGCTTTTGCAGTGGGCAGGGTTACGACTTCCATACATCCACTAACCAAAAGTATAGATTCTTTGGTTGTTGTATATCTGAGTAAAGGGAATGAGTTGTGTTTTGTTTTTGCTGGAGAACCAAACATATTTGCTACTTTCAAGTCAGTGGTGCAGTCAATCCTGTGTAACTCCTAGGACTTCTTAACAATCCAAACTTTCTCATGCAGCCAGTGTGGTGGGTTAATTCAGTGTGCTATATTAGAGAGGGGCCCGGGTTCGACACTTGGCAGAGGTTTTTATTTTCTGTCCTCATAGCTAAATGGGTAGAGTTATAGCTTCATGTGCAGTAGGTCCAGGGTTTGAATAAATTTAATATGCAACATCAACAAAACCTGCTGGAGAGACAGGTTTGTCTCCCAGAGGCTGCCCCGTCTCTGGAATAGACTTCCCATACATGTCATACAGAGTACCTCACTGACCCTCTTTGGGTGCAACCTTAATGAGTGGATGGGAAACCACGGATTTGTCCCAGGGGTTCCACCTTTCTCCCTCACTGACAGGGGTGACAGGTGCTGACTGAGGGTTCTTTTTTGGGGATAAACTGTTGGCTAGGCTTGTAAGGGCCTCAGGGCCATTAGCCTAGTAACCTCCTATGTTACTATGTTACTAAATGGATAGCCCCTTGGAGGCGCATTTTAAATGTTTTCATGCATCCAATCTAAATGGTTTGAAAAACACTATTTTGAACAAGTGAATTTAGTTTTAGGAGAATGTTGTGATGTTAAGCATAAATTACTGCATAAAGAAACACTTTTTATTTTGAAGTATAACACTCTGGAACCTAATGGGTTGAACAAAGAGTGTAACTGGAGGTTAATTATTACATGGTTGTTGGTTAATTGATTTATTGAATGCACTATTTGAAGTTGTGTTGATGGAAGATGTGTTACTCTTTGAAGGCTTTGCAGCCGAAGCACTAAGTCTTGTATTAAATATTTATTCGAGTGTCCGTGACCAGTGTAGTTTTTATTAATATGTAGTAATTCCTGCTACTTGGATTTGAACCCACAAACATGTATCTTCTGAACCACTGACTACTACAGTATTGCAAGACCTATTCATCCGGGTATGCATAATTTGCATAGGTAGAGTATGCATACTCATGAATTACTCTGTCCAACATTTATGGAATTATGTCTACAGAACTGATAACATAGCCTAGTTGTAGCTTTTACACTCACAGCACCAAGTTAGCCTGCTTTACCACCCCTGTATTGTTCACCTAAAAAGGCCTGGCACCATAGAATTGAACTTTCACAATTTCTCTGCTGCCAGCTTGGTAGATATGAATATCTCTAGATAATGCAGGAATTGTCTTATGTTCACTGACAACCAACTAATTCTCAGAGAAATGGATATAGTATGGAAGAGATATAATTACAGAATGTCACTGAAGGCAAGACTCTCATACAAAAGCAGTCATAATAATGGGTCTATATCAGTTGAGCAAAAACCCCTTTACGCAAATACCTAAACATCGACCCCTATACTTTGAACAGCGAAAATCCCGAATGCACTAAACTGCAAAAAATAAAATATCGAACTATCATAGTCGGTCAACCCCACCACCTGCTACTTAGTACCTACACAAACAAAATAAATAAACCACAGACATACACTAACCAAACCCTACAGACATACACCCAAACAAAACAAATAATCCACATACATACATTTAACAAAACCCTACTTCCAACACTACACTAAACCCCACATACACAACTATCTATGCACTATCCTTAACTCCTCCCTAACCCTCCCTAACATAACTACTGCACACTTCCCCTACAGATATACACCAAAACAAAATAAATAACACACATACAGACACTTAAAAACCCTACATCTAACACTACACTAAATCTTACATACATTACCTATCTATGCACTTACCTTAACCCAAATCCTAACCCTAAAGTCCAATCTATCTTACACTTACCTTATGGAGCTATACCGCAGATGGGCCAACCAAAACAAATCGACATTTCAGAATTCGCAGTTTTGGATGTTCGAGGTTTACGTACTTTGCGCGATATGATTTGACGAATTTGTATTCGTGTAATAGGGTTTTCGCTCAACTGATATAGACCCATAATAACAATTAGGTCATCAGTAATGTATGCTTTACACACCCCACACATAGAACTGACCCACCACATAGACAAACATATGCTGAGGCATTTAAAAGTAGCCTTACTACCCCCCAATGACCTCTAGACATTCATCCTAAAAGAAGAATCCTTAGCGACCCGAAAAACAGTCCATCAAAACAACATGTAGCACAACACATATAAGCACACGATTTGGAGCCTCAGCTACAAAGCCCATAAAGCAAGCCAACATACTATCCAATAATTTAATGCTAGGAGACTCCATTGTGAGACATACAGATGTCCAGTCCACCAGGCTTTATAAGGACAAAATCACAGTCATTTGCCTATCAGAGTCTAGGATCCACCAAATCACCCATGTAGTCAAGTCATTACACTACATATGTTTGTATTACCCAGTCCTAGTCCATGTGGGTATTAATGACATAAGATGTACCTCCCTGAACTATCTGATGAGAGACATTATAGAGCTCTCAGACTATGTGACCCAGGCTGATATCTGCCTAGCACTGAGCAGCATTCTACCTTCACTAACAATGATGCTGCAATATGTATATATATATATATATATATATATATATATATATATATATATATATATATGGGCCAACTGTATATATTCAAAAACTCACTTATTCGAAAATAAACATTAGACCCACTGTTACGCGAAAGTGCATTTAAGCAAAAGTACATTGGTTCAACAAACCAGTAAAGAAAAGAAAAACATTGTTTTTGCCGGGGGGCAAGCCCCCCTGCACCCCCATGTGGGGGGCTGTGCATCCCACACACCCCTGCTTAAATATACCAACTCTGAGATCGCACAACAGTGGGGAAACACGTAAATTCCCTTTCCCTGCTGTAGTGTCTTCGACACCTGTGTTCCTTAACGGTTCGTTGAACCAAAATTTGCAGAAGTGCACTTTTGCTTAAGCGCACTTTTACGTAACCAAGAATCCACTGTTTCTTTTCGAAAAAGTGGATTTTTGGTCTTTTACAGTAGACCCATATATATATATATATATATATATATATATATATATATATATATATATATATATTATGTGTGTGTGTGTGTGTGTGTGTGTGTGTGTGTGTGTGTGTGTGTGTGTTTGTATATATATATATATATATATATATATATATATATATATATATATATATATATATATATATAGTTACAAGTTAAAAGATCAAACGTTTGAAACATCGAACTGCATATGGTCGAGACCATATGTTTCAAAACATGAATTTTTTAACATGTGCAAAATTAGATGAAAGAAATTAGTTAGAAGACTGTAATGCAGGAAGGCAAGTCCCCTGCACCCCCCATGTGGGGGGCTATACCCCCCATACCCCCTACTTAAATATAGCATCTCCGAGATCACGCTATAGCAGGGAATAGGAAAACTTCCTGTTCTGCTCTGTGTTCTCAGTGTAGCGCGATCTCAGAGTTGGTATATTTAAGTGGGGGTGTGTGGGGGGCACAGCCCCTCACATGGGGGGTCAGGGGGGCTTGCCCCCCTGCATTACAGTCTTCTAACTAATTTCTTTCATCTAATTTTACACATGTTAAAAGATCGATGTTTTGAAACATTGACCATATGGTCTCGACCATATGCAGTTCGATGTTTCAAACGTTCGATCTTTTAACATGTAACTATATATATATATATATATATATATATATATATATATATATATATATACATATAGTCATACAGAGATATATAGACAGATAACCAGCATCTTACTGCAACAAATCTGCAGAGACCCCCGACAAAAGGGGGGTGGATAAAGGACAAACAATAGTGACATGATTGAAATATGGCTGTCATACACATAAAAGTCTGCTAGAGTGACATGGTGTGCCTTAACATACAATGCCAGACAGATTCCAGACTGGCCACATGTCTGCCTCATATTTATAGTCAGTGCCTCAGACAGTTGTGTGTTGTCCAGCACATCACTGGCAATCCAATAAAGACTAAAGTCATAACAAATTAGCATACATTTCATTGTCAGATGTCATATCCTGTAGAGTACACCTGTGAATGTGACACCATCTTTGCTGGAAAATAAGTGTGTTTCAGCTAGATTCATAAAGTGACACTATTTACTGGCCTTTGCTCACCACTGATGTGTGCCTTTGTGCAGATGTCTTGCTCTAACAGGAACTATGTGTCTTACTGTGACACCCATGTCAGTGCAACCGTACCTTGTCTTGTAGGATGCTGACATTTGTGCAGTCACTTACACCTACTTTCTAGCTGTGAAGAGCACACCAACCTTGCCAGGTCACTCATCCCATCATACATTTAGACTCCAAATGGAGGCCCGCAAAGCCACAGGAGGTGGAGTGTTGAACATTAGCATACACATACACACCTCCAGGCTAGCCAAACAGTATGTCACATGGGTGACATCCTGACTGCAGTTAGCTGACAAAACAACAACTCAAATCATAGCTAGCTACAGGCCTCCATCCATGACTATGGACAACCCCCACACGTATTGGGACCTGCTGGAATCTGTCAGGATTCAATCATCTACCCTGCTCCCGGGTATCTTCAAATACTCAACCATAGTCTGTCTGACCTATGCCACCTGAACATGAACACACATAGATTCCTCAGCTTTGTCAGTGGCAATGCAGGGGATCAGCTGGTCAACACTCCTACGGCAGGTGGGAATCTCATGTACCTGGTCTTAAACAACATGAGTAGCCACTGTAGCACTCCTACAGTGCCACCCCTCTTGGTAATATCTGACCACATAGCCAGCACTGTTCGGGTCACCATCTCCCCTGTCCCACACCCCCCCAACCCTTTTACAGTGTCAAACAGAATGAACTGTACACAAATTACTATAAATCCCCTTAGAGCAGGTAGAAGTAGCTGTACAGCCAATGTCCCATTTGTTGGAACTAGCAGCAGTGTCCAGGCCCACACCACAATAATATGTGGGTACCCACATACCTGTATGGACTAAGCAGTACCTGAGAGGACAACATCATCTCCCTCAAGGTAGGGTAAACTCCTATGGTGGACAGCAGCAATACACAAATACCAAAATAGGTGGAAACAGTTGCTGGATGGGCCAAGAAGAAACAGGTGCCCCATTGGAAGTAATTTCACCTTGGTCTGTACAAGCAAATAAGGGCACAGGTGATGTACTATAAGGATGTCTTTGAGTGCAAATCGAACACATCCACCAAGGCAAATCACTAGGTCTTCCACATGTGTGTGCAGTTCCTGAGGCAACACACAAATCTGCTGTGTAGTGGTGGTCAATAACACCACATGCACATATGGCATAGATATAGGCAACCGGCTGCAGACAGGTGAAGTGTAAACACCAACCGCCCCATCTCCCCAGTGGTACACATGTGCATGTACAGCATCTGACCCCCTCCCCTCATCATCAGGAAGTAAGTTTGCAATGCCCTCTCAAAAGCAATACACAGAGGTCTTCATAGTCATGATATCATCCCTGGTTGCATCCCACATGAACATAGGCATGGACCCTCAGATCCATTCAACACTGTAGACAACCATAGCCTGAGCACAGGTGTCATCCTATCTGCACAGAGGACAGCCACTGTCATCTCTATACACAAAGGTGGAGCAATCCACCAACCCAGCCAATATGATGCACATCAGCCTAACTAACCTGCTCTACAAGGGCATGGGAGGCAATATCAAGGACATTATGAACAGGGACACTGGCAACATCAAAACACCTGGACCCACATACCATGGTATTTTCAAAGGGAGATCAGGACTGTGATACCTGATTGACCCCTCTGCAGTGGTCAACAAACACATGGATGAGGGGAAAATGGTGAACAATGCCTACCTTCACCTAGCCCAATTCTTCCACACTAATCCCCAGGTGGACAGGATACATAATCCTACACAGCTAGGCACCAGCCTGTAGATTACCATATGGGTAGCTAACTGGCCCAATGATAGTAGTCACTCAGTCAAAGTAGTAGAACCCACCTCTAATAGTAGATTCATCTACAATGCTGTACCCCAAGGATTGGTATGGGGGCCTCTACTGTTTAAGATATATATATATATATATATATATATATATATATATATATATATATATATATATATATATATCTGAGGTACAGTACAATAGCAGTGGTCTGTGGCTGACCAGGTGTATGGAAGCTTGCAAGCTGCCCACTGTCTTACATCCCCCTACTGATGTGGCCATCCCCCAAGAATCAGTCACCTGATTACTGACTGGTAAAAGAAGCATTACCGCAAACAGAATGCCAGAGGAGCCATCACTCCCCCTACTGTGGCAGATATCATCCACACTAAGTATGACAGTAATAATGATTACATAGTGCCTTTTTTAGGCAAACTTCAAAGGACAAAACCACCACCGTAACAGGTACAAGCATGCAAAATCTGAAGGTAATGCTACTCAATGCTAGAAGTCTAAACCTGAAAATGCACTCTCTCGAGGCACTCCTAAAAATGGAGAACATCGATATCTGTGCAGTAACTGAGACCTGGTTCAAGGCTCCAGACAGCACCCCTGCAATACCAGGCTACAACTCTTACCACACTTTTCGGCCACCAAACCAGGACCGAAACACTAAAGGTGAAGGAGTGTCAATATTCACCAAGGATATTCACACCACCAGGCTAGTTGGCCAACACAATGTGTCTGAAATTCTCCAAGTGCAACTAACACTAGGTAAGACTGCAATCCAAATTGTAGCTTGCTACAGATCCCCCACAATACCCCAAGATTCTCACTACACCTTTCTAAACATACTGGAAAATATTAAGATAAAACCAAACATCCTAATACTGGGTGATTTTAACTACCCTGCCATTAACTGGGAAAACTACTCATGTCCCAACACCTTTGCGCAACGGTTCTTGGAATTCATAAATTCCAACGCCCTGGATCAACTAATCCATAGTCCCACCAGGGGCTCCAATATCCTAGACCTGGTCATTACCAACATGGGAAATCAATGCTCCATACCTATGGTCACCCCCTCGTTAGTCAAGTCTGACCATAAGCTAATCACCCTTAACATCCACATCCCACCCCACCCCCCCAGTAAAGAAACCACCATAAAACACTTCTCCAAAGCCAACTTCATGCTACTCAAGTCAGAAGTGACAAACTTCATGACACCCATGCAGACGGGAACTGAAAGTTCAACTGCTGAATCCTACACTAAGGCACTGTACGAGCACATCCACTCATGCATGAATTGTGCCATCCCAAATAGAACCAAAATGCTCTCATCCAAAAAAAGGAAGCCAATCTGATGGTCCCCTGCCATAAACAAACTTTACAACAAAAGGAAGAAACTTTTGCAGAAAAGAGGAAAATCCCAGGATGCAAAAAACTCCCTTACCAGCCTCAGTAAGAGACTGAGATGCCTCATAAAATCCTCCAAAGCTAGTTACGAAAATAAAATTGCCAAAGATTCCAAGGACAACCACAAAGCATTCTATAACTATGTCAAGAATCTAAATGGCAATGCTCAGATCTGCTCTGAGCTAAAACAGAATGGCATTAAATATACTGATCTAAAGGATATTGCCAATATCCTGGCAGATCGATTCAGGGACAAATTCCCCCCCTTCTCACCCCCTAAATGGCCCATCTCAATACCGGAAGATTGCCAAATTCCAGTAATAATGGCCACACAGGTACAAAACACACTCTCTAAAGCCAAGAATACAGCATCCATGGGACCAGATGACATCCCGGGCTGTGTACAACATGAACTACAATATGAACTGGCACCTCACCTAAGTGTCATGTTTAATCATAGCCTCACCTCAGGTTTCATGTCCACTGAGTGGCGCAGAGCTACAGTTATCCCAATCCACAAGGGGGGATCCACCTTGGATCCCGGAAACTACCGTCCCATCAGTCTGACAAGCCTTATCTGCAAGGCCATGGAGCGTATTATCATGGAACTTATAAACAAAGACATTGGCAACCTTCAAACACTGGACCCCACCCAGTTTGGGTTTGTGAAGGGCCGATCTTGTCTCCTGAACTTGATTGACTTCTTTGAATCAGTCTCCAGAGCCATGGACAAGGGTAAGGTGGTCCACACAGCCTATCTAGACCTTGCCAAGGCCTTTGACATCATCCCCCACTCTGGAATCATAGATAAACTAACTAAGTTGGGCATTAATCCCTATGTCACCCAATGGGTTGCTAAATGACTTACTGATAGAACCCACACTGTAAAAGTAGCCGACTCCAAATTCAGCTCCAGACAAGTGACAAGTGGAGTACCTCAGGGTTCAGTCCTGGGGCCGCTCTTGTTTGGCATCTACTTCTCTGAAGTACAGGTCAACACTAAGGGACTCTGGCTAACAAAGTTTGCAGATGACTGCAAACTGGGAGCCATTATTGAATCCCAAATGATGTGGATACTCTACAAAGGGCCTTACAAAAACAGATGCTTGGTGCCAGAGCCATGGGCTCAAGCTCAATGCCAAGAAATGTATTGTTATCCCCTTTGGGAAAAAACATGTATCCATGAATTACCATATAGGTGGCAGTACACTAAACACAGAAAGTGTGATAAGAGACTTAGGAACACAGGTGGACAGTGGTCTCACCTTCGATAACCACATCGCCACAACAGTCAGGAAATCCTTCTATGTGGCACACCTCATCATGAAGGGCTTTTCATCCAGAAAAAAGGAGGTCATTGTCCCACTGTACTCATCCCTCATTAGACCCAATATAGAATAGAACGCCCCATTTGGTATGTACCTCTCAAGACATCTGCAACAACTGGAAAGGCCTCAGAATTACCTCACTAAAAGAATCACAGGCCTAAAGCAGATGCCCTACGCTGACCACCTTAAAAAACTCCAGCTATACTCTGTCGCATATCGTCTACTCAGAGGCGATCTCTGCTTAACATACAAGGCCATGTCAAACCCAGAGCTGTTGGACAAGCTACACTTAAAGAAATCCCAATCCCTCAGAGCTACACGCTCCAGGGATCTAAACCTTGTCATCACAATAAACAAAACATGCTGGAGGGATAGGTTCCTGACCCAGAGACTCCCCAGACTCTGGAATAGATTGCCCATACATGTCAAGCAGAGTGCCTCTTTGGACCTCTTCAAGAGGAACCTGGACGATTGGATGGGAGAAAGGAAATTCACCCTAGGGATCACGTCAGTCGCCCTGCTAGACAGGGGTCCAGGAAAGTAAATAATGTGGGAAGAAATAGCCAGGGAATTGTTATGGCTAGGCTTGTATAGGCCCTAGGGCTGATAGCCTAGTACCAACCTATGAACCTATGAACCTATAATGTACTGAGAATGCAATCAGGTTTGAGGCAACTTGTGCACTGAGGTTGGTAGCAACCTGACAGTTTCCCACAATGTGGGCACCATTGTACAGAAGGCCATTTACATGGCCCACCTCACAAATATGGGTATGTCATAGGTAGGCCATAGGTAGTTGTAAAGTGAGGGCAGATCTCTAGAGTATTGAGCAGTACTGTTGTAAAAATAGAGGCTTATGCAGTTGTTAATGGACTTTTTTCTCTTCCCCACACCTCATTTGCATCACTAATTATTATTCATATACTATGGGTATGTTGTTACCAAACCTAATGTTGGGACATGTGTTACATTATTGTTCATATAATTAATTGGTTGCATGTTAACATACTTTGTTCAAATACCATTGTTGGTGGCCTATTGCCATCATTGTTACTGGCATGCTGTTACAATGCTTACTGTTGTTCCAGTTATGCATGTGTTCTGTTGCTATGCACCTGTTTCACAACTGTTGTTTTGGGTTAATTGAACACCCATGCATGCCTTTAAATCTAATACTGAAATGTTTTGGTCATGACTAAGCAATATATCTTGGAAAACCTCAACACCATAGCACGTTTGGGAAGCCTGATCCCAGTGGATCCACCTGTCCTGCCCCATCTGGCTATGGCACCGAACACCAGCACGTCTGGAACCCACCATGGAACTTCATCTCCTGCAGGCCCTGCACCACCTGGGGATGTTTGTGGAGATGAGCCCATCATCCGCCATCAGTTCTGGAGTATGGTGCGCAGTGTCATCTGCTCTGAGTTGGGGGGTCAGCTGCACCAGATGGAGGGCCACCTTGCACACCTTGAGTACCAGGCTGCCCCTCCTGTCCAGCCCCAGCACAGCCACTGTCAGGGCTGAGAAGGTGGAGTCATGACTGCCTGCAGATGGAGATGTCAGTCCCACTGTATGCATATGGGGGGGTCATGGACCTCTGATTCCCAACATCCTTCCTGTCCAAGGTGTTACCTCTCACATGTGTCATACACCTCCACTGTCTGCTATCCTGTCTGTCTTGTCTGTCTCCCTACCCAAGCTACCCCCACAGACATACCTACAATCCTACCCCAATATCCCACTCTCACCTTAACAAAAGAAAAAACACTCATGGTTCCTATTATATACCTTTCTGCACCAGTTCCAGTTGTACTGGAATTGTACATTCCAGTACAATTTCTGTTGTACCACCATTAAATACATTCCTCTTTGTATCTTATTTCTCTCACATCTATTTTTCTCCAACATCTTTTTCCAACTCTAGACACTCTCTTCACCCCTCTCATGGTTCCTATTATATACCTTATTACACCAGTTAAAATTAGATACTTACACCACTCACACAATGGAAAAAAAAAAAAAAAACTTTTTTGTTTGGTGTGCCTTTGAAATTACAGAATATATTTGAACTTGTACTATTTTAGCCAATTAATGATTGTTTTAATCTCTTATACATGTCATTATTGTACTCTTAACTGTTATGTATACTGAATCTCTTTGTCTGTAATTGGAGCTTTTCTCCTTGGGATGCCACTGAAATGGGCTCCTAGCCCAGCTGGACTAACCCGGTTAACAAATGTCAATAAATAAATAAATAAAATAAATAAATAAAAAAGGGTGTATGTCCTCAAAACAATATTGCCCCATACATAGCTGTCCATTTTCCACAAGTGTCGATTGGACACGTAATCTGGTCCAATTGGCTTGACAACACATTTCTGTTGTCCTCACCCCTCTCTCTGGGGTTTGAGTGTCCAAATTCACCTCCAAATTCCATACAAATGCACAGCTGTTGCTGTATTACAAATGGACAGCTATTGATCTTCCCTACACCCATCATGCACATCCCTAGCTACCTTTCATATTGTTTTTCCCTCTGCGTGCCCCTTTCTCGCCACTTCCTATAACCCCTTTTTCTTTTCCTTTTAAGGAATTAGCACAGGTGTAAGCAGGAGTAAGCAAGTTTGCGTGATGCTAAGTAACACCAGAATGGATTAAGCATGTCTTTGGTTAACCATATATTGGCATCGCTTAGCGTCATGCAAATCCACACAAACCCACTTAAAGCCACTTAAAACACTCTGTCTCCATCAGACACTGTTCTGCCTAGGAACAAATTAATGAGCAATGCCAAGTCTCAAACCAAGGACCCTGAACACTATAGTCAGAACAGTGCACCACTATACCATTTGAGCTGTAGAAATTTCTGATACTTTTTCAAATATATCATTCAGTAGAGTCATTCAACAGTAGTGTAAAAGCTCTGTGGAATCACTCAGGTTTTGTATATATACATACACAGATATACATGTATGGAGATACACACATACACACATATATTTATATATATATATATATATATATATATATATATATATATATATATATATATATATATATATATATATATACATATATATATATATATATATATATATATATATATATATATATATATATATAAAACATCCCTTCCCTTCAAGCCCTTCTCCAACCCTATCACTCCACTAGGCCCCTAAGATCAAGCAACAAAAATCAACTCATTGTTATTAAACCCAGAAACTCAGCAGGGGAAGCTATATTTTCATGTACCATATCTAAACTTTGGAACAATCATCTA
The DNA here is from genome assembly GCF_019279795.1 of Protopterus annectens. Taxonomy (NCBI): domain Eukaryota; kingdom Metazoa; phylum Chordata; order Ceratodontiformes; family Protopteridae; genus Protopterus; species Protopterus annectens. The sequence goes on along the minus strand of NC_056743.1, from coordinate 1,562,364,758 downwards.
CCCTCTATAACTACTCTACCTTCAAGCAGCCTTTTCAAGACTTCGCTCAAATTCCACTTAAATTTGCACTGTCTTTGTCCTTGTTCTAATCCAGACTAACACCCCCACCCTTACTCCCCCCACCTAGACTCTTAACACAACTTTACTACCGCCACTACTAATCAGCGTCAGAAATAGCTAGTTGTCTTTACATACTTCAACATCTTGTCTGACAATTTTGTTACTAATATTATAAATGACAAGAAACTATCTTAACTTGCAGCATTTACTGTATATACTGTCGATAATCAATATCTTGCTATTGTATTAAAGCCAACAGCCTGTAATGTTGTTTACTATTGCTACAACTTTGTATGTCTATTTATCATGTGCATAATGTGGAGCTTTTCTCCCTGGGCATCCTGTGAAAAAGGGCATGCGTCCAGTGGGAATTTCAAATATAAATAAATAAATAAAATAAATATGAAAAATATGTTATATCTAGATATATATATATATATATATATATATATATATATATATATATATATATATATTGATATAATATATATATATATATATATATATATATATATATATATATATATATATATACACGCTCATAACATGTAGTGCACTCATATCTCAGAACCATATCTCTCAACCTGTTAGTGCAAGAAATCTGGGCAAAGGCTGTAAAAATGACGGAACAATAGGCAACAACTAGGGATGTATTTCAAATATTGCTCTTAGAGATATAGAAAGTTGCTTGAGTAGCAGGCTTTGTTTCAGCATACGTGTTCTGAAGGATATAAGGTCTGGAACTGAAATTATGTCATCATTCAGCGTAAATGTTCTGAAGGATATGAGGTCTGGAACTAAAATTATGTCATCATTTACTGACAGAAATCCTTAGATCATCACAGTGATTTACCAGAGAAATTTGAATAATTTGTGGAACAGAGACAAAATATGAGCAATAAACCTGGATGTTCTGCAACAATCTGGCCAGTTGAGTGGTATGCTCAGAAACCCCTAGTGCAATGAACCTGGACCAAGTCTGACAAAGTGGGGGGGGGGGTGAAAGCCATGAAAATAGGGACATACCTGAAATACTTGACTAGATAAGCTGAGACAGTTGCTGCAGTAACACCGTCTGTTCTAACATATATTGAGTGAGATAGCACAACTCCAAAACTCAATTGCTTCTCATTAGTTAGTGCCTGAAATCCTCACATTATCCCACTGATTTGTCCGACATACACAACACTTATGGAGACCAGACCAAAGATATGAGACAGACAACTGGACATCCTACAAATATCTGGACATAACTTGACATTGGGGAAAGTACACTGAGCTGCTTAACATGTTATCAAGCACCATCGAAACTATAGTCAGACTGACACAACACTACCCCAAGTCAGTTATGGGGAATTACACATGCATTTGCAAATATATCAGCCACTACAGGGATGTAACAGTAGTGAAGAACAGTCACTGGTGTGAGCCTGCATACTCGCAACCAATTTCACCACAGTCACAGTGACATACTGGTAAGCCAAATGAACAGTAGAGTATAATGACTGTGTGAACATAAATATCATATGTGATACTCACACACTACCCCTACATATACTGCTCCAAGTCACACAGTGTAGTCTGACTCCTGTGATGGTATGGAACATGTCTCAGTCTGCCGCTACAAACATATACAGCTGATAGACGACCAGAAACTGGATCAGCATGAACAGTCAGGTAGAAAAGGAGCCATGACACTTAAATGTACCCCTCTCCCTACACAGTGTAGCAAACATTTACACACTACACTGATACACAATCCTGACAGTCTGTTGACAATCGCTACACATACACAGACCCCTCAACTGCACAGATTATATATATATATATATATATATATATATATATATATATATATATATATACACACCTCTTCCTCATAACATTTCTGGCATTCTGCTACATTACTGGGATGATATCAGAAAGGAAGGCACTAATTAATGATATAACATACCTATTGACCTCTTACTGCATGACATCTGGACAAAGCCTGACATAATTGTGAGACAGAGGCCCAAAAACAGGGGCATAATTGAAATATTGCTGTTATAAACTGAGAAAGTTGCTGGTGTTACAGGGTTTGTTGTAACATATCTTAACTGTGGGATATGAAGTCAGAAACACAAATGGAAGTTAGCATTTACTGACTGCAGTACCCAGGGTATCCTACTGATTTGCCAAAGACAACAACTGTCAGAGGAACAGACCAAACATAAGAGTCAAACATCTGGCCATTCTGTGGTTAGTCCTACAGTTGAGAGTTATGTCAACCACATAACACTGTCAGACTGAGACTCATGCAGAATATCCATGTCCACACAAACCCTATTAAACTAGCATGAATCCAAATGTATAACAGCAATAGTAACATTTTGTCCCTAAGTCTGGGATCTTCTCCACCATTTTGTTGGGCTGTCTCCACATGTTTTGTTGCAAGAGGTATTTCCAACTACCCTCTGTGATGCTGTTGTTCATACACCTCCATGATGTCCTCCTCACACGCAAGGAAAAGGAGCGACACCCACATGAATTACTCAATTATAGGAGTGTGTTGCCGTGCCATTGGCTATAGGAATAACAACACAGCTGTTCTACATGCAATTAGCAAGTGGGGGACACCAACTGGTGCACAGGCCTTCACCTGCTCATGACCATTACCTACAAAAGTCAAGCAGCTGCCTATGCAAAACAGGTCTATACCTCTACACGTGTAGACAGAGAGAAAGAGAGAGGCAGAGACAGTGACAGAAACAGAAACAGGAATTGGAATTCAAACCAATAATACTTGGGGGAAAATGGAATGTCAAACAAGTAAGCATGTAATGGAATGCAGTGGGGGTATGCAATAATAGGATATAAGATGTTAAACAAATATGTCTCAGCAAGACTTTCTTTGCTGATATAGTGCTGATCAGCACCTATGTCCATAGCATCTGGGTCTGTCTGCAGTGACATAGATCACAGCTCAGTCCCCTGAGTCACTCCAGGAAGGAATGGCTCACATATGACTACTACTGGAGTGTCTGTTGAGCAATACTGTGATACTGCTAGACCAGCTACTGGGGTGTCATAGATATCCATTGCGAATACAACTATGATATACATGTTTGTCTCACAAATCTGAGAGACCTATACAGGGTATTTGCATAGTAAGCTACTGTTGCAGATGTGTGTGTAGAACTGCATGTGATATACTGAGCTCATACCATTCAACTGTCCAGTGTTATGCACACTGGCCATATATGTGCCTCATATTTGTAGTCATTTACTTATAGAGTTGTGTTATGTCTGGCAAATCATTGGCAAATCTGTGAAGACTGACCTTAGAACATACTAGCATACATATGAGTGTCAGACATCCTCCAGAGTATTTCTGTGAATGCAAAGGCTACTGTGCTATCAAATGACATAAATGTGTTACAGCAATATTAAGAAAGTGTCACTAATTTGGGGCCATTGCCCCCATGTATGTGTGGCATCCTCCAGATATCCTGCTATAACAGGTTGAGAGGTATGACTGAGCACCAAGAGTGTAAATACAGTGTACCATACTGACATAGAACAGAAATGTATATTTGGTATTACCTGTGCACATGTATGTATGAGTAGGTGTACCTGGAAGCCTCATAACAACAGACATGAGATGCAAAATGTCAGGTAAATAAGCTGTACATGTTATACATGTGCATAATGCCTATTCAAGGTCAACAAAAGTAAGTCTCCCTGGGACCTGATAACATTCCTGTCTGCATCCTACATGAACTCAGGCATATGGTCCCAACTCCATTAAACAATGTATGCAAGCAAAGCCTGAGCACCATTGATATCCCATCTGCAAGGCAGGTAACCACTGTCATCCCTCTACACAAAGGTGAATGATGAATGGTGGGTTATGCAATGTACTGGCCCTCATTGAGGGGAACATGACATATCAGGACCAGGAGTGCAATGCAGGTTTATATTGTGCTGATAGATGACAAGATATGATGTGGTTTTAAGTGTTGGGTAATGATAGTCGGTGTTGATCTGCAGGGTCTGTAAATAACTTGGACCAATGTATGAGGTCCTGTGATGTGTTTCCCTGTTTATGTCTTCCAAGTGACATGCAGCAGTAAAGACAACCATCATATACTGCAGCCAAAAATGCAGACATCACAGATGCCATCATCTAGCACCATGGGATGATGTTTGGCCATGGCCAACACAATCTGTGGGAGTGGACCACCCTGTGGGATGACCTTGTCCACAGAGTTAACAACTTGGGCCGCCATGGATGCACATACAATCAGGTTAGGCATCGGGCAACTGACCTGATACTTCATGCCCAGCAAAGGGCTGCTGCCATAGCCACGGACCATACCACTACAGATGGGGGTCCTGCCACACAGGCCCCACTTACAACAACAGAAGAGCTCCTTGCCAACCTTCAGGAAGCCACCATACAACAGCCAACACATGAAACACAAGTTGTGGAGGTGGGTGACACCCAGGCAACAGACGAGGAGTGTCCGGGTAAGGCCCCAGTCACATCAATTGAAAACTGTTGCAGTCATACTGGATTCTGTAGACTATCTAGATGTATATGTCATGTCAAAATGCATTTGTGGGTGGGGTTTTGTAATGCACACAAGTGCACATCTATGGTGAAGGACAGCAAATTGTGTATTATCAGAGCTTGTAATATACATGTGCAGAAAAGCAGCATTCATCTTGTATCAATGCCACGTGTGAGTCTGCTGACAATACCTCTCCCCCACATCTGCATAGGTCCCTCTGGTCTAGATGTGGGACAGCAGCCTGATGCCGGTGAATCTAGGACTGTCCTGTTGTGGCTCACCAGTACCCCAAGCATGTTAGGGTCATGCATGTTACCATGCACACAACTGTTACTCTCAGCCATATTGTGATATGGGCATGTTCACTTGTGGTGGGGTTAACTGCATTGCATCACAGTGGTCATCACAGAGGCCTATTTGCAGAAGATGTAACATATCTGTAGCATACCTCACAATCTGTCATTGCAAGAAATCTGGACAAAGACTGCAGGTTTTGAAGTCTGAAACTAAAATTATGTCATTAATTAGTGATGCCAATCCTCAGATCATCCCACTAATGTGTCAGACAAACACAGGATTTATGAGGAACAGATAAAAAATAGGAGCTTCACATCTAGACATTCAGTGAAACTCTGTACATTTGAGAGGTATGTTCTGTAGGAGTTGCCACTGTGCCATACAGGTGAGCAGGAATAATGAGTACATGGCTGCAGTTTGTGCTAGGTGAAGGCCCATCACCTACTAACACTACTCATGTATCCCAGAGGTGTATATTAGTAATAACATTAAGTGGAAAGAGCTGCACTGCATGATAATGAGGGCCTGTCCAGAGTGTGTATGTTGGGGTCTGACTGTGAATGTCACCAGTTAGCTATTGTAAGGTCCATGTAATGCCTTTGTGCCACCTCACCTGTGTGTGTCTATGTGTGTGTCCATGTGTGTGTGTGTGTGTGTGTGTGTGTGTGTTTGTGTGTGTGTGTGTGTGTGTGTGTGTGTGTGTGTGTGTGTGTGTGTGTGTGTGTGTGTGTGTGTGGGTGTGTGTGGGTGTGTGTGGGTGTGTGTGTGTGTGCATGTGTATACCAGCAAACTTTATAGTGCAGGTATTAATTTACATATGTTGTCTTCCCCTCACAGGTGGACATGGTGGTCGCGGTCTGTCACACTCAGAATCAGATGTCAGTGTCTCTGCAGACTTTGACAATGATGGTGGTCATAGTGGGGCAGAGGTGGGGCTGTCAGGGGCTGAATCTGAGCCATCAGTTAGAATCCCACAGTCAGCCACAATGTCTCAGCACACAGCCACAATGCCGACACATACCCCATCCCCAGAAGCCACAGATAATGGACAGTTAGTGGGTGGTAGCATGGAACAGGTTAGTGTGGTGACTATGGCAAGTGTAAATGTAGACACTAGCCATAGCTAGAGTGCAGGCGATGTCCCATACAGAGAGATTGACAGGGGCACTCAAAGGAGGACTGCTGCCCATCAAGTTTCTGTTGCAAGTGCCACAGCAGGTGTCCCCAGATGCATGTTTCAGGCTGTCATGGATGCACAGGAATGTAGTGAATGCAACAGCAGACAAATACTCATGGTCTTGTATGCAACTCTTCCTGGCTTACATGGTAACATATATGACCTTGTTGAGGCAAATTGTCAAAATACTGAGGTCATGAATAGATGGTGGGGTGAAACCTTGTCAATCCCATCTGTGCTAGAGCATGTGGTGGGAGATGGTCATTGGCCACATGGATGTAGGTCAGCACCATCATCAGCTGGGAGTCTATGGGGCTGTGCACCTTCATACTCCCATAGTGGCAGTACCACCAGCATTACTGAAGTGGGGGTGCTGTCCATACCACACCGGAGCAGGCCATGGGCACATGGTCCTGGCTGGTCCCATCAGGGACACATATCCAGCAGACAGCAGTCACCATCGGGAAGCAGTACTGCATCTGGCTTTGGGCCTGGTGGTGCCAGTGATACCCCTGGCAGTTTCAGTTCCTGTATCCATGGCTGGAGACGGTGAACTGTACACCCTGCCATGTATGGTCCACAGCTGTCCAATATATCCTTGTGTAAGGCAGCCACATGGCGTGACTGTGTGCATACATACACACACACACACACACACACACACACACACACACACACACACACACACACACACACACACACACACACACACACACATCTGTATCACAGACAAGTCACCAGCAGACACACACAACACCTCTGCACAGCCCATTTATAGCATACCCCTCCAAACACACACACATGATGTCAACCGTATGGCCCAGCCTAGGCCTCTGGCAAACTCACACCACACCCTGTGCATATGACAATACCTATGCCACATCCCTGTCATCCATACCATAGATGCAAGGACAAGCTAATATGGGTCTGATGCACAGGGTGAATATAGTACAGTGTAGCTATGTAATGCTGTGTAAGGTTCTGTCTGCCTGCATTTGTTATGGGTACACATAAAAGTGTATATACCTTATTAGCCATGATGCATTAATGCTGTTAGTACTGCTGACTGAATGTAGTCTGACATGCTGTATTCTATTTATGTGCCAGGTGTCTGTGTGTCTGCAGGGTGTGGCCCTGCAGACATTACCAATGTGGAGTATGGCAGAGTAGAAACACATCAACCGTGTCAGAGCCAAGGTAAAACTGTATATGTACACATTTACAGGTCTGTGTAACAGTTATTGCATGTGCAACAGAGCTTATAGGAATGAAGGGTGTATACAGGTAATTCTATGGTGGTTGATGACAGCAGCCCTTGTAAAGTGGACAACAGTAAGAGTAGTGGGTGGAACACACCTCAGATTGGTAAAACTCACACCCCCAGAGGATATTGTGTTGACCAAACATACAGAGAATACTGTTCCCACACACACATACACACACACACACACACACACACACACACACACACACGCACACACACGCACACACGCACACACGCACACGCACACACACACGCACACACACACACACAGGATCACAATTGCCAGTGTTGGGTTTGGAACCCCTACCCATCTAGTTAGTGATACTCCAGTGTTATGCGGTTATTGCAGGTGGCAAAGAACTAATAGTGTGATGACTGTTCCAAGGTACCTGTAAAGTGAATAACATCATGTGCCCTTGTGAGGTATGGCAATGGGGGTATACTGGGTGTGGAAGGACTCATTAGACTGTCACCTACGAGTCTACACACTCACAAACACTGCTATACACACCAATGCACACACAATTGCCAGTACTAACATTAACAACCCTATCTATCATGTTATTCATTCCATACTGTTACATAGCTGTTGCATGTGTCACGGGGCTTATAGGTTTGAAGAGTGTCCACAAATACCTCCATGGTGGATGTGAACAGCCACCTTTGTAAAGTGGACCTTGGCACATGTACTGGGAGTACCATGGCCTAAACTTGTAAACCACATCCACCCAATGGATATAGTTTTCACTCATACACACACACACACACACACACACACACACACACACACACACACACACACACACACACACACACACACACACACACATTTGCCAGGACTGAGATTAGCAGCCCTGCCTATCTTGTTAGTCAGTCCATACTGTTACATAGTTCCTGCACAGGACACAGTGCTTATTGGGCTGAAGTGTCAACAGATACCTGTATGGTTGATGAAGACAGTGGGCCTTGTAAAGTGGACCTTGGGACATGTACTGGGAGTACCATGGCCTAAAAATGTAAAACCTTTCCCCCAAAGGATATAGTTCTCACTCAGACACATACACAGGATACAGTTCTCACACACACACACACACACACACACACACACACACACACACACACACACACACACACATGCACACACACACACACACACACACACACACACACACACACACACACACACACACACACACACACAGACACACACACGCACACACACACACACACACACACACACACACACACACACACACACACGCACACACGTGCACACACACAGGCAGGAGTATAAAATCAAACCAGTGTTGTCCACAAAAATGAGCAAAATACAAAAATGTCAAACACTAGAATGGAAACCTAATGATCATACAGTAATGATTTTGAAGATATCTATCCCTGAAAAGAGGGGACACAACTGCAAAGGATCTACTTCAAATCGTTGAAACCCCACATCATCAAATCTGAGAGTGCCGAGATGAGAATATCGAAATCCCAGTTCATCAAACGAGTGGAACAATGAACATCTTCCCAGGATAAGTAGCCACTTACCCAAAAAGAAACAAAATCTAAACCGAATGAACCATCCCTAACCCACCCAGGTGAGGGCCACATTCCCACTACACTCCCAACACCCCCCCTAACTAAATATACCAACTCCAAGGTCGCACTGCAGTTTGGAAAAGGTCAAAGTTCACTGTCTTGCACAACAGGTTACCTACCCTTGGTAGATCTTTATTGTTCTGCTGGTTCAATGAGCTGGAATTTTGATATTCCTGCCATGATGATCTCAGATTTGATGATGTGAGGTTTTGACAGTGTCAGGTAGGCCCCACTCTAACACCACTGCTATCACCCAGTGGAACAAAGAGATGGTGGTCACTGATGGTTCCCAGTACTACTTGGAAAAGCTATTTGTTAACAGTGTTCACCCACTGGGTGGATGCATTTCATTTTCAGGGATAACCCAGGAGCAATGTCTGTTTAAGACACTTGCTCAGAGTTAAGTAATAGTCAAATTAAGACTCTGGAAATCAAACCCAGGACTGCTGCAATGTATATGTCTAGTAGCACACAGTCCTAAACCTTTGCACCAATCTCACAGATGAGCCAAAAAAGAAAAGTAATTTTTTTTAAAAGTGATATAGGTGCTGTCTGCAGAAAAGAGCCAGCAGCTGCAAAGGTAAAGAAATAAAATACCTCACAATCTCATGGGATGAATTAAAAAGCAAGATACTGCCACCATGCACTGAATAGCACTAAGGTAGATTCAAATAAAAATTGCCAACTGATTAAAATGGCTGCAAAATCTTCCAGTGAAAATCCAACAGAACTTTACCAGTGATGTGTTATACCAGTATCAGAAGAGGTACTACAAAAGTACTAAAAGATAACTGGAGTTAGATAAGAAAGGAAAATGCACACATATGTGATGCACGTCTGATTGTTTCAACAACATTGTCATAGAAAGCACTCCTCACAATAAGGATACATTTATTATCATGCACAACTATGGACAAAGGATAACTGCTAGGCAGTAGTGTTGCTTAACAGTGAAAAGGTATATGAAAATATCCATATGCTGTCTTAGTGGTACAATATTCCACTCAAGATCAACAGTATGGCAACAGTTGTATGTGGTGCACAGCCTGTGGGGCAGTATCAGTAATGCATATTATGTTCCCCTCATCTCTGTACTGATCCCCTAGAAGATATACCTTTTATGCTGTCTTTTCTTGATGAACTACTTAAAGTTTCATCACTTGCAAGTCTACAATCTTACATTCATCTTGATTTTGAGATGGCATCACAAATGCAGTGCCTCAACAGTTCTTGACATCTAGGGTTAAAAGATATTTTTATATTTTTTCCATATCCTTTCTAGATGTTGATGGCAGTGAAGCCCTCACCTTGACTTTGAAATTGAAATTAAAACTATGCCATAGTGTTCCTATATGGCTTCATAGGTTAATGGGTTCATAGGTGTGAACTAGGCTAATGGACCTGGAGCCTTTACAAGTCTAGCCCCAAAAAAATTGCCCAGGCACCGTGCCACCCAATGTTAGTTCACAGCCACTATCCAGTAGAGGAACTGGAGTGGTCCCTGGGGTGAGCTTCCTGTTACCTATCCACTCGTCAAGATTTCTTTTGAAGAGGGCCAAAGAGGTGCTCTGCTTGACATGAATGGGAAGCTTATTCCAGAGTATGGGCAGTCTTTGGGAGATGAACCTGTCCCTCCAGCATATTCTGTTAATTGTGGTAATGAGGTTGTGATCTTTGGAGCATGTGGCATGGGGGGATTGGGATTTCTTTAGGTGCAGCATTTCAAGTAGGGCTGGGTTGGACATGGCTTTGTAAGTCAAGCAGAGATCACCTCCAAGTAGATGATAAGAGACTGAGAACAGCTGAAGTTTCTTGCATATGTCCATGTAGGACATGTGTTTATGGCTTAGGATCCTTTTTGTGAGGTAGTTTTGTGGCCTCTCCAGCTGTTGTAGGTGTCTGGTCAGGTACATGACAAATGGGGCATTATATTCAATGACTGGTCTAATGAGGGATGAGTAGAGAGGGATGATGACATCTTTCTTCCTGGATGCAAAACCTTTGGTTACAAGATGTGCCACATAGCAGGACTTTCTGACCACAGTGGCAATGTGGTGGTCAAAGGTGAGGTGACTGTCGACCTGGGCATCCAGATCTCTTATGGCTCTTTCAGTGTTCAGTGGACTCCCATCAACATGGTAATTCATGGGAACTATGTTTTTTTCCAAAGGGGATGATAACGCATTTGCTGGCATTAAGCTTCAGGCCATGGTTCCGACACCAGTCATTGGCCTCAGAGAGGCTCTTTTGTAGGATGTCTGCATAACCTGGGGGGTTGATAATGACTCCTAGCTTGCACTCATAAGTGAACTTGGTCAACCAGAGACCTTCTCTGTTGGCCTGGACTTCTGAGAAGTAGATGCTAAACAGGACAGGGCTCAGGACCAAGCCCTGTGGGACTCCACTCGTGACTGGTGGACAGTCTGACTTGGAATCCATACCTTTCACTCTGTTGGTCTTGTCCATGAGCCAGTTTGCAACCCACCTAGTGATGTAAGGATTGATGCCTAGTTTTGGTGAGTTTATCAATGAAACCTGAGTGGGGAATGGTATCAAAGGCCTTGGCCAGGTAGAGGTAGGCTGTATGCAGTGCTTTACCCTCATCCACAGCCTTGGTGACTTCCTTGAAGCAGTCAACCAGATTCAGCAGGCAGGATCTCCCCTTGACAAAGCCAAACTGTGTGGGGTCAAGAGTTTGGAGATTGTCTATATTTTTGTTAAGCAGGTCCATGATGATGCGCTCCATATCTTTGCATAAGAGAGTCGTCAGGCTAATGGGGTGAAAATTCCCAGGGTCTGTAGTTGCTCCCCCTTATGAAGCGGGATGACTGTAGCAATGTGCCATTCGTTAGGGACATAGCCTGAGGTAAGGCTGTGATTGAACAGGGCACACAGATGTGGTGCCAGTTCATTTTATAGCTCATGTAGGATGCATCTAGGGATATTATCAGGTCCCAGGGACACTGTATTCTTGGCTTTGGACATAGCAGCTTTTACCTGTGCTGCAGAAATGGTGGGTACCAGTCTTTCTTCTTGTATTGTGATAGGGCCCTTGGGGGGGGGTAAAGTTGGCACTGAATCTGTCAGCCAGTATGCTGGCTACATCTGTTGGTTCAGTATAGGAGGTGCCATTGTGCAATAACTCAGAGCAAATCTGGGTATTGCCTTGGAGGTTTTTGATATAGCTATAGAAGGCTTTGAGACTGATAAGGGAGGATTTCCAGTCTTGTGACTTCATTTTTTTCTGCAACATTTTTTTCCTTTTTTTGTAGAGTTTATTGATGGCTGGGGACCACCAGATTGGCTTCCTTTTTTTGGAGGAGAGCATCTTAGCTCTATTTGGTATGGCAAGGTCCATGCATTTGTGTACGTGCTCGTACAATGCATTGGTGTGTGATTCGGCAGTCATGCAGCTATTTTCCATTGGCATGGGTGCCGAGAAGTTATTCACCTCTGTTTTTAGGAGCCCAAAGTTGGCTTTAGAGAAGTTTTTCAGGGTGTTCACCTTAGGTGAGCTGGAGATTTCCATGGTGATCATTTTGTGGTTGGATTTAACCAGGGAGAAATTGACTATAGGTGTGGAGCAATGGTCTCCCATGTTGGTGATAACCAGGTCAAGGATGTTGCCTTCTCTAGTTGGGGACAGAATGGTCTAGGTCCAGGGCATTGGAAATGATAAATTCCAGAAAGCACTGGGCCTGTACATTGGTACTTGAATAGTTGAATAGTTTTCCCAGTTGATGGAAAGATAGTTGAAGTCACCCAGTAAGAGAGTATTGGGTTGGACCTTGCTAGATTCCAAGGTGCTTAGGAACTTGGAGTGAGAGCTTAGGGACATGTTTGGGGTTCTGTAGCAGGCTATGACTTGTATCACCATCTTACCCAGTGTTAGTTGTATCTGAAGAATAATGGATACATTATGCTGGGCTACCAGTCTAGAGGTGTGCGCATCCTTTAAGAATATGGAGACACCACTGCTTTTGGAGCTTCTGGACGTATTCTGGTACTGAAATGTACGGAATGAGTTGTAGCCTGGGAGCACAGGGGTGCTTTCTTCCTCTTTAAACCAGGTCTCCATTACAGCACAGATGTCAACATACTCCATTTTGAGGAGAGCTTTGAGCAAGTGCATCTTGAGATTTAGATTTCTAGCATTGAGCAGCATGACCTTCAGATTGCATTTGTTTGTAGCTGTTATAGTGGAGTTTTGGTCTTTGTAACACTGCATAAAAAGGCACTATAGGGATAGCAAGAGCCTTAGCCAGTACTTGGAATCCCAGGGGTGACAGAGACTGGCTGTCTCTGGCAAAGCATCGAGGTCTGTTGATCATGTCGTCCCAGGCAGACAGATACTGGATCCCCTTAGAATGACACCAGAAACTTAGGCAATTATTGAAGTCAATCATTTTCTGCTCATTCTGCTCATTCAGATATTGCATTGCTTCAAGATTCTATTTTTGGTAGCAGGAAAATTATTTATTTTACAGCATAAATGGTATGGAAGGTAATATAGTCATGGAATGCTGCCTTTTCTCACCAGACTTATGGTCTGTGTGTGAATTTCTGAATGACAACATTCTTTGGGCAGAACCATGTAGAGTCATGGACTGGCATACACAGTGCTACCTATTGTTACGGAGTGCTGTGATTGCCTTGTCTAAGCTGGTGCTTTAGTCAAGAATCAGGATTGTGCTGATGTTCTGAGGCAAAGCATCATGGACTGCCACCTTCCCTTCAGCACAAGAAATGGAAATGTAGACAAGATGCTTTACTTAGACATGTTTGGGAACAGCTGCAGTGTATAATAATGGATGACCCGCATGTGGAAGGCCATATATGACTTCTGAAATGTATTCTCGAAAAAATATTTAGTGCGAGACCTAGTGCTGTGACACTTCATGTAAGAAATGTTGACCCAGGTAGTTGATTTTGTATATGGAGAACTGACCTATCTATCTATCTATCTATCTATCTATCTATCTATCTATCTATCTATCTATCTATCTATCTATCTATCTACATATCTATCTCTCCCTCTATCTATCTAGCTATATTGGCACTGTAGAAGTGACATCCCAACCCCACTTGCAAAATGGGAAAAAGGGGTTGTGGCTGGATAGATGTATGTGTATATATCTATATATTTTTTATCTAAGTCTAGCTGTCTATATATGTACACAATAAAGTTTGCTTCATTTTGTCACCCTCCTCCAGACTTCCAACAACAGGGCTGGGACTGGCACAGGTCATAAGGGTATCCTAGTGATCTATCCATCAACATCTGATAGGGGGTTTCATTTGACCTACCCCATTCCTTCCCCCTCCCTGACAGTTTGAGTGTTAGTATCTGAGCAGCAAGCATGCAATGGAGACATGCTGTATTTTGCCCCACCTCCAGAGTGGCTTGACTCAGCCATATCCCTACCTTATCTCCCCTTTGGACCACAGCTACCAATAGCAACATCCTCAGCCTCCACCAGGGATCATCACAAAAGATGCTCACAGAACCATCCTCTCACCAGGGATGGTAAAGACCATCCATCCCTGCTGCTCCATCAGCCAGTTCGACTGGCTGGTTCAAAGCCAGGGCTTTATCCTCTATGCCATTGCTGCATTATTGAGTAAATCTTGACACCTGCATATGATATTATTGATTTCAGATTTCACCTCTCTCAAATTTGGCCATTCACATTTGACCACTTGTGTCTAGCAAATGAGGAGGCAGTAATTTAGATTTTTAACATTCACTAAACATAAAAGAAAAAAAAAACAGTAGAACTGCATAGCTCAAGAGATTAGAAATATGGTAATATCATAGTTTTTTAGGCAAAACATAAGACAAATGTGCAGTTTTACATTCATGATTAGTACGATCATTAAAGATCCCTAATAGCAGGTCCAAGAAAATTAACAGAAAGAGACTTTCTGGACATGAATTTATAGCACAGGTGATTTCCATGTTAGAGAAACATATTTACGGTTCCAGACTTTATTTAAAAAAATAATTCCAGCTTTTTTTAATTATATTCTGGATGTGCTGGTCATCTTAGAAATTTCAGTTTGTGATTACAGCTACGAGTTTTGTTTGAGGTACTGTTTCATTTTTGTATATTTCTGACATTTTTCTACATTTATGAAGTATAGCCGTAGTTAAGACTGATGTGTTCTGATGGAGCATAACACAGTAATGTTGAATGCTATGCATATTGTATAAATATTGCATGATGTGTTGCTAGATATATTTATAAACATATTTAAAAGCAGGGGCCTAATACCGAGTTTTGTACGACATCTACTGTATACGCAAAGAACATAATAACATGTAATTTCTTTATACAAACTATGTTCACTGAATGAAGTGGATTGTAAAACATTGTATGGTTCCTTCTTAATGATGGAAGTGTTAGAAAGTAAGAAATGTTTACTTCCCCACTATTATGTATCTGTTGTAATATTATCCAATGTCTTCATAGTGTTACTTTCTGAAGGCTCAATTGTTTTCACTAAATGTGATACCCAAGTACCTTACAGGATTAGCAACTTTTAAAATGTGGAACTTAATACACACATAAGTTGCAGATAATTATCAGGAAATGGATTTATCTAACTTTGATTTATAATGGGAGATTTTTTTGTCATTTTTGACTATAACCTATGTGATAATTATAACAGTAGAATGCTCAATTAATACAGTATTATTTTTTTGTGCAAAAGCAGTAATCATGACTTTATATATGCAAAGTGGATGGACAGTTTAAAGAAAGCTGCAGACAGTAGTACTAATTAAAATAACTGGGAAAGGAGACATAATGCATTACCTGGACTTTGCCTCTAAAACAGACTTTTTGGGGATATGATTTCATCTATTCCCAATACATTTTTCAAGTAATTATACTGGGTTGCTTACTTGAAAAATATTTTGAAGATGCCTTTAGTTACAAAAGCAAATTGATTAGCTGGATTTTCAATATTAATGAGGCTGCTTTCATTTTCATATTGTTTTAAGACACAATATTTAACATGAGTGAAAATCTCACTTGTATAGGAAATTCATAGGGTGGGTTCCATAGACGTAGTACACAGAGTTAGTATATATAAGTTGTGTCTGCCAAAGTAAAACACATTTTTGCAGGGGTACCCCCATGTAGGGGCTGCCCCCCCACCCCAATAGTTGTATATACTAACACCAAGATTGCACTGCAGTGGGGAAAAGGATATATTTCCTTATCCCCACTGTAACCTGATTCAGTAACTGATTTTCACAAAAGTGCACTTTTTGTTAAATTAATTTGCAACATAAAAATTGACATTAGCTTAAAATAATGTACACAGGACTGATTTCCATTAAGAACATAAGGATTTTTTGACCTTCAGCACAACAGAGATAAAAAAAAGTTTGAACAGGCATTTCCTAAAATTAAAGATGTTGGTCATATTTTCTTCAGGTTAGGGCTTAAATCAGTGATCCCAAAAGCCACTGCATTTTGGACCCCAGCATACATATCAACTGTCCACATTTTTGCAGAATGTCCAGATTTTTGGCTCCTAATTTTAGTCTGTTCCTCATAAAATTTGTGATTTTCTGGCAAATCATTGAGGAATGAAATCACTAAATAATGACAGTCATTTGAGTTTCAGACTTCCTATCCTCCAGAAAATACATGCTATTACAAAACCTTTTAGCATAGCAACTTTCTAAGTTTATAAGAGGAATATTTAAAATTTGTCCTTATTTTTGGTCCATGGTTTCCCTATTATTTTTGGTTTTGTCCATATTTATTGTGCTAAGAGACAGAGAACTATGAACTCCAGGTAGAATAGCATGCTTATTCAGGAAGATATCTTCATCTAAATATAATCTCAAAACACAGCAGTGAGTCTTTCTTTGCTGCAGGACCAGGTGCTTCACAAAAGAGGTCCTCCTACTAGAGAGGGAGAAGTTGGTCAATGAACATAGAAACAATATGTATCAAATCTCCAATAAGTGACAGATTTGGCTTCTGACAGGGTAGGATGCAAACTATTTAATGGAATGGTCACTGACCACCTTGATGCTTTACTATCCATTTATCACCCATCGTAGCTTATAAATTCTTTAACGTCCACCCAGGAAGTCAAGGACAAGTTCTATGATGAACTTAATGCTTCCATCAGTGAGGTCCCTTCCAATGAAACGTTATCCATTCTTGGCAATTTTAATGCCAGAGTTGGCAATGACCATCACAGCTGGCCATCCTGTCTGGAACAGTTATGCACAGGAAAGATGAATTTAAATGGGCAGTGTTTCCTTGAACTTTGATCCCAATATAACCGCTGCATAACCAACACCATTTTCAATGTCAAGCTCCAGCACAAAGTTACATGGCAACAACCAAGATCAAAACATTGGCACCAGCTTGACCTTGTTTTCACCAAATGCAACAGTTTAGGTAGTGTCAGGGTTACACACAGTTACCACAGTGCAGACTGTGATACTGATCACTTGCTCTTGTGTAGTAAGGTAAAAATCCAGCTGTAAAGGTTCTTTTGCTCTATAAAAGAAGGGAGGCCTCGCATTGACATAGGCAAGATGCATGACCCTTCAAAAGTACTCAAGTTTGTTCAAGCATTTGAAGAGGTCTTGCCCTGCCTGGATGGCACTGACACTAGCAAGAGATGGGAAAAACAGTGAGATGCTGTCTATAACACTGCAATATCTATGACTGGGAAGAAGACAATCAAGTGTTCTGAATTGTTTGAAGGCCACACTGATGTACTGTCATCCCTGATTGGAAGAAGAGACAGGCACTGGCTGCATACAGGTCACCTCCCAATGAAGATAATTGCAGGCACTCTGGTTTACTTGGAGTCAAGTGCAACAGGTAGCTTAGTGGTGTGCAAATAATTATTGGCTCCAGCTTTGCTTCAGGATTCAGCAGACCGAGCATATTGCTAACATCTGAGGAATGTACAATGGGATCAAGCAAGCAATCAATCACAAAGAAAGATCATCCCTCTTAAGTTGGCCACAGGTGAGGTCTTGAAGGACAGAACCAGGCAGATGGAATGCTGAGTTTTGAGCAGCTGCATGTCAGAGAGATCATTGTTACAAAGAGAGCTCTGAATGCCATCGAGCCTCTGCTAACTATGACTGAACTCGATGCTGAGCCAAACTTGGAGAAACTCAATAATGTGCCAAAAGCATTTTTTTATGGAAAAGCCCCTGGGAAAGATGGTATTCCCTCAGAAATCCTTAAATGTGCCAACAGTACCCTAGTCTCTTAGCTGCATGCAATTCTTTGCCAATGCTAGAGACAAGGCAGTATACTGCAAGATATAAGGGATGCTAACATAGTTACTATCTATAAGAATAAGGGTGACAAAAGTGATTGTAACAACTATTTGGCATCTCCCTTCTCAGTACTATGGAGAAGTTTTTGTATGTGTTGTCCTGAAGGGTCTCCACATTCCTGCAGAGACAGTTTATCCTGAGTCACATTGTGGGTTCAGAGATGAACAGTCTGCTATAGACATGGTTTTCTCTATTAGGCAACTACAAGAAAAGTGCAGGGTGCAGAACAAACCTCTGCATGCTGCCTTCATTGATCTGACCAAGGCATTCAACTTCAGTAGAAAAGGTCTGTTTGTGATTCTTGAAAAGATTGGCTGTCCTCCAACACTGGTTAGCATTATCAGAGACTTCCATGAAGGCATGAAGAGGGCCATCATGCATGATGGATGCATGTCCAAACTTTTGCGATTCTCAGTGGAGTGAAGCAGGGATGTGTAATGCCTTCAATATTGTTTGGTATCTTCTTTTCAATTCTGTTGAAATTTACTTTCAGAACTGTTGCAGAGGGTATCTTTCTCCATACCACAATGGACAGCAACCTCTTCAAACTGTCAAGGCTTAAATCAAAGACCAGGGTGCTTAGGGAGTTCCTTTTCACTAATGACACAGCTATTGCTGCTCACACTCAGAAGGAACTTTAATCACTCATGACTCTCTTTGCAGATGCATGTATGGAATTTGGCCTCACAGTCAGTTTAAAGAAGACCCAAGTTATGGTACAAAATGTGGACAATGAGCCATCAATCATAGAGAATGGCTATGAGCTGGAGATTGTCAATGAGCTCATGAACCTAGGCTCTAAATCTCTGATAACTTGTCACTTGATAGCAAGATCAACAAGTGCATTGAAAAAGCCTCCGCAATGTTTTCGAGGCTCACAAACCGAGTATGGGCTAACAATAAACTCACTCTGCACACCAAAGTGCAGGTTTACACATACTGTGTTTTGAACACATTGCTTTATGCCAGTAAAGCATGGACTTTGTGCTCAAATCAGTAGTATGGGTTAAATACATTCCAGATACACTGCCTTAGGAGCATATTTTACATCTCATGGCAGGGCAAGATCCCCAACAGCACAGTGCTTGAGATGATGGGCACCCCTTCCACATTCACTGTCCAGAAATAGAGCCGTATGCTCTGGTTGGGTCATGTCTCACATATGATGGAGGGCTAAATATTGAAAACCATCCTTTTTGGAGAGCTGGAGTCTGGAAAGAGACCTAAAAGTGATCCAAATTGCACTACTAGGACATATGCAAATGTGACCGAAATGCTCTCTCCATCAGCACTAACACCTGGTATTCTTTGCCTCAGAAAAATATGCATGGAAATGGGAAGTGAAGGAAGCTCTTGCTATGTGTGAAACCACCTTGACAAAGAGAGCAGAGTATAAGAGAGCCCTCAGGAAGATCTGTTCCAGTAACACCAGACTGACATCTGCCTAGAATGTGGAAAGGGCTTTCACTCATGGGCTGGATTGCACAGCTGCAGAAGATGTTGATCAAATCAGTCCAACAGGGGCACAGACCACATGATCCTTTGGGATCAAAGGTTGTCTACTACTAATTTATAATACTGTTCCCATATACAACCTGGAACTGACCATTAATTTCTGTTCTGTGATCTGATGGTCCCAATTTTTAAACATTGGCTTCTTGTTCATTAATATAGAAGTTTAGTCAAGCTGTTCTTCATTCTTTGTGTAGCCATTAAACAGATTAAACACCATGGAACAGCTTCAGAAAGTTAGTGTTAAAGTTTGATGATATGTGTTACCCTATTACAGTGCTAATGCTGAATTGCATCTATTTGTTCAAAAAGGAGGTTCCAAATGGAGCTTTTATGAAGGTGCTTGATGTGATACATTAAAATGCAAACTGTTGTTCCCAGTAATCTGATGTATGTCAACAAGAAGAGGTGGGCAATGTGTACCAGTGAGACTCATTGTAAAAACAGGTAAGTAAACAACGATTAAAAAAAAACTGCTTTATTTATGACTAGGATCTGTAGTTGCAATAGCACCTACAGCATCTGTGTGGAGCTATGTGTCATGTATCACATGCAGAAAATCAGTATGCTATGGAGAAATAGCTCAGAGTGCAACACCGCAGGTCATATTTGTGACTTGTGATTGCTGAAATCACTTTTTTTAACCTGGCATTTGGTTTCTAGTTGGTTTTAAGTACATGTTTCTAGTTAGTTTTAAGTACAAACAGCTTGTGTTTAGTAGTAAGCTATTTATCCTTAGCAAAAGAAGAGCTTTTGCAACTACCCCATGCAGCTAAGTGCAATTGTTTCCAAGGGAACTGGAACCATAGATTGGGGGGGGGGGTCCATCTTAAAATAGATTCTGACTGTGCCCATGACTTCTGGTTTGGTTACAAGGAAAACTAAAAAGGAAGTGAGCAACTGATGACCTCCTACTTCAGCCCCATGCAATGACATCACACATGCATTGTACACAAGTTAGTAAAATTTCTGTGGAAGAAGGGGTTGCACTAGGACCCAGAAAAAGTTCTTATGTTAAAAAATGCCACATTTTGAAATTACGTAAGATCATAGGATCATAGAAAGTTACTAGGCTAATGGCCCTAGGGCCCTTACAAGACAACCCAAGTTCTATCCCTATTTCCACGATCAGCACTTAATGCCCTTGTCCAAGAGGGGCACAGGTGTTGGGAGATACATGTTGTATCTCCCAGTTGCCTCTATTTATGGAAAATAATTTTGTCTTAAAATGTGTGGATGGCATACAACTCTGAGTGACCCTTTTAAATCACATTTTGTTTAGACTTAGCCATTACATCATCAGGTTACACCTGCCTGTGATCATGGCTGATTTTATGCATTTTATGCATTTGGAAGGTGGTGATGAGAGTTAAAAGATATGTCTTTCAAAACAAAAATATCTTGTGCAGATATTCAGAGATTCAGCAGGCAGATGTTTAGGACGTCAGCCAATTTGTGATACTTGTAAGGAATGAAGGAATGGTTTCAAAGCAGGTAACGAAGATCTGATTTCCTGCTTTATAGTTCAATGACCACTTTCAGGCACACATTTAGAATGGGGTTTGCAATGTATTGTGGGTTGGTACTGAGACGGCAGGGCAGGACTTCCTTACATATTATAATGTCACGCCTTTGGGGGCTGATCCCTTGTCCTGCAGTATGAAGCTGTTTACTTGTTCATATTGTGATGTTTTCTGATTTCTGATTCCCAAATCTCAAAAATAAATGTATATTTATTTGTATATTGTAGCTGATGAAATACACCCCAGATGCTAAATATTTAAAAGGGGGACATGGAATGTTTCCTGCAAAGCCTTGGGATACTGTAAGTGCCTTCATGCACACAAATGAACAGTTACCATGTAAGTAAAGTGATTTCAGCTATTATGTTTAAAAGTCCTGCTTGTGGGAACAAACCTAGTCACCTATCAACATTTATTTCACGTATTTTATAAATGTTTGCTCTCTTTTATTTCCCTTAATTAATAGATACTAGGTTACATTTTAAAGTTCTTTTTACATTCTATAAAAAGCTATGTAGGAGTAACTTATAAGTGCTAAATATCTTCAGTCCATGCTATATCACAAAACCTCATCTCAGCATTAAATCTATTGGTAATGAACATTAACTTAAAATATGGTACATCAGTGTGTGTTATAAACAAATCTGTATACAGTTAAGTTAGTAGCCAAAATAACACACAAATACAAAAAATATATAGCAATATATATGAAGCATAATGTTTGTAAATGTGAACTTGTTAATACAGTTTGATTATTTTTACATAAAAATAAATTTGCCTATATCACAAGTGATAATTCAATAAATGTGTTTAAATAAAAAAGAAGTATCAATAAGTAAACAAAAATACAAAAACAGCATTGTTATTATAACTCGTAAATTTAATGGATCATGGCTCTTAGGGGATTAATATCTTCAGTGGTATTGTAGCACTGAGGTGAGCCGGAAATATGGTCCAGTAAGATATTTGCTCTATCCCAGCTGCCAAATTAAAACAGAATAATATAGAACTTTCAGCAAAGAAGTAATGTAGAATTTAAACCCTCATAATGAAAACATTTTATTGATGTAAGTTGACAGATATAAATTGTGGTTCTGGTAACTTAACAAACAGAGCAGTGGGTTTTTGGGCTGCATGTGCAATTAACAAACTGTTAAAGTGGGATTCACATGCAGACAACTCACGTTGCAGATGTTACTTCTGCTAGAACTAGCATTGCTTGGGCTGCAGTAACAGCTGAAGGGTTTAAAGAAGCTGTTGTTTATTCTATTACATTAAATAAAACAATAATTGATTCTGAAGAAATAGCATATCGTGTTTTTATACAGTACAAAGATAAATCAGTATGCCTTGTACTTTATTTCAGAATGTTCAGTTTTAGAGTTGCTATCATGAATGTAATTTCAGTACTGGCTTTGCACTATAACTTGGTTATTTTGTGATGCGTGAGCTATTTGATCCATTAAACTGTCTGTATTTCACGGCTGTTAGGTTCCCTTTTTGTGTGTAATTTGTATTGTTAGACTAGGTTTTCATTTTATTGCATGTCTGATGATTTCAGCAACACATACAATAACAGGGAGTATCACTACACTAAAAGCAGAAGACAGCATTTGCCATGTTCATAACTTACTAATATCACAATAATTAACAGCCATGTTTTGTTAAAAGTTGCCTTCTTCATGCCTTACCTATATTTATGGATACAGTACAGAAAACTTTTAAACATGGTTTCACATATGAATATATGTCTTAATTTCAATTTGTAGAATGGCTTAGTGGCTGATTTAATGACCTTTCTCCGACGACAGCTACAGGCTATGGTCTGCCTCACATGCTACTTGTACACTATTACTATAAATGTAATATCCAGTAACAGTATGCTTAGTAAATCTTATCCAGTTAACTACAAGGTAAAAGTAAAACTAGTGTGTGTACAAAGAATGTTTGCATTTTGTTACATATGTTTTACAACTAGTTTTATGTTGTAGCTCCATCCTTTTACATGTGCAGCATTTCTGCATTCATTTTTCCAGTTCCTTCTTATTTATAATGTTGCATTTTACAAGTGATTGCCTTGTTTTACCATTGTTGCTATTAATGCAGAATTTTCAGCAATTTCAGATTCTCTAACAGCATAGCTATCTGGATACTTTACCTTTAAAGGTTAGAATAATTTGCTGTGATAGATTCTTGCACACACAGTAGTCCATAATAAATAGCAAGTTCTATTCCTTAAATGAATGGCGCTAAATATCCTTGGAGCTCTAAGGATACTGCTAAAACTGTTATTTCTCCTTCTTTTGTATACAGTGCATTTAGTGTTAAGTAAATTCTGTTGATAGGACTGTTGAGATTGTGGTGCCTCATTCCAATGACCTGAGAACAGAATTAGAAACTGGATGGAAAAAAAACACAAGTAGCCCAAAGCCTCAAAGTCTTGTCTTTTGCATGTGCTCATCCCATCCCCAGAGAATGTCATACAAGGAGCTCTATAGCATATTAGCAGTAGCCCCTCCCCATAGAGGCAACATCCCTTTTGCATCCCCAGCCTCCATCAAGGAATGATCACAAAGGTGCATCTGACCACACACTTCCCCCTCAGTATGGGCACACCCATCCTCCCTGCTTGCACTATCAAGCAATTCGAGGCAATTCAAGCAGCTAATTGAACCTGGGTTGCCCAATGTTGTAATCAGGGCTTTAGCCCTCTAAACCACTGGAATAAGCTTGACCCAGCCCTTTAAAGGTGGCAAACCTTGGACAAGCTGCTGATTGGACAACTGTTTGATTCATGGATTATTTGGCTGAAGAAGTGTAGTAGTTGAGAGCAAACTGATTCAGAGAAAAGCACAGTCTACCTGTGGACAGCAGTATGTAAACAAGACCAACATAAATGCATACACACATACATACATGTATAAACGCAATTATTCTAGGGTGACTTTTGACATTTCATCAATTAAACAGCTACTTTTGTGGTATAAGTGGACCTTTGTGCCTGGCTGCATTGGTATAGTACAGCAGTAAGGCTTGGCACATGGCAGCATTGCTGTTAAAAGCATAATAATGCGAACACTTATCGGTTAAAAATGTTTGTGGGGGCTGTTACACACACATTAAAAAGCTAGTCATGAGTTTTGGAAAAATGAGTGGCCATCTGGACTCAGTTACTAAAAGCTGTCAAGCATACAACTCTACAGATGCAATCTGTTATTATATTATAAATAAGAAACTATTGGTGTACTGTTCCAAGGCTGATACCCATTTCAACTGAAAAGAGATGTCTTTTGTTTTACTGCTTTCTCATGCAAGGATTTAGGATTGTGCCATGCATTCAGGGAGGGACAGAGGACAGAGAGCAGCATGCTGATAAGGAGTATGGATTCTTGTCAGCAGCAGTCTGGGAGGTGTGAGTATAAATTTGAAAATCCTGACCTGCACCCATGTTGTTCAGTGGACATCAGATGCACCACCCAGATGAGCTAGCTACTGTACATTGATAACAGTGGGAAAAAATGTAACGTGTCCTTGTCTTTTTTTATCTTTTCTGTAGGGGGTGACAGAGCCTCTGATAGATGTATGGAGTATTCCTGTGTAGATCTGCCACCTTTAGACTAGTCCAAAATCACAACAAAGCTTCTTTCAATGATCTGTCCCCTTGCCACACCAATTGTGATTACTTAATCAGTAAATAGTGACATTAATACAGCAGTGGAGCAGAATGTATATAAACATTCTAAGCAAGTTAAACATTTTTTATATTCATGCTATTTTAACAGTTGGTATATGTGGTGAAATTAAAATCATATTCTGGGGGTGAGGACATGGAAACTTACGAATATTGTTGGAATATTGTTCCTGTAATGTGTGCTTTGCATTTTTCTGAATCCATTTTTGTTCGTACCTATGGCATCAGATATAGGAGAGTGAGAAAGATAACCCCCAGGATTCATGAAGCTTGACGCAAGGACAGTTTTAGCCTTGCACCGAGTGTCCTCCTTACAGATGGTGCAGCAGCGCCATATGAATATTAATGAAGGCGCGCTGCTGCACCCTCAACATGCACAGGAAATGTGTGTGAGTGTAGGGGGCATGTTTAAGTGCACTACGGAGGCGTAAACATGCCCCCACAGTTGCACAACCTACTATGCTTACTATTAGAGCCCGCCTCTAATAGTAAGCAATTAAGTCAGTGTCCGTGGATACTGAAATGTATGCTAAGCAAACAAGAGTGTCCACGAACACTGAAATAAAATTGAAGTAGTAAACGCACAAGCACGTAGTGGAATGTTGAGCCCCTTCCCTAGAACTATCACAATTAGATTCCCCGTGTCCCTATTTTACATTTGTATTGCTTCATTATCGAAATTGTAAGCAAAGTGCAGCGTGTTTGCGCGTTGCTACCCCCTGCTTAGTGTAGTTTACACATCAAAATCATCCAAATAGAAAAAAACATGCAGAATCAACATTAATGTCAATAGTGTAGTGGTTAGAGCATCTGCCTAAGGAACAGCCATTCACGGTTTGAGACCCACTATAGCACATATCATTTTCCATGTGGAATGTGTATACGAACATATTTATACATCGTTTTGCTGAATAACCTACATAATAACATGTAAATGTGAACTGGAGTACTGCATGACATGTTTAACTAATGTCATTCAATCAAAATGGTGTTGTCATAATGAATAAGGCACTAGTAAGCAGGTGTAAGCACAAATAAGCAGTAGTAAACATATATAAGCACCAGTCAGTAAGTCTAAGTGTGTTTACGTGGGTGTAAGCAGTGCCCAGCATATGTAGATCTATGTGCATGTGTATGTACAGGTATATAATGCATATATATATATATATATATATATATATATATATATATATATATATATATATATATATATATATATATATATATATATATATATATATATATATAT
This sequence comes from Protopterus annectens, assembly GCF_019279795.1. Classification (NCBI taxonomy): domain Eukaryota; kingdom Metazoa; phylum Chordata; order Ceratodontiformes; family Protopteridae; genus Protopterus; species Protopterus annectens. Next base: position 1,562,338,496 of record NC_056743.1, on the reverse strand, counting down.
GAAGAATGAACGTTGTGACAATAAAGCACACAAAAAGAATGAGAAGGGAATCAAAAGCAACTCCAGTATTATTTAGTACTGTCAGCGTATGTCATATCAAGCTGGGCAGGGGTGATCAAAGCACTGCTGCTCACACCATAGGCAGGATACTACCAGTGGAAGTAACATTGTCAATCTGATAAGTCTACTTTACAAACAATCACTGGGTAGTACCTGGTGGGACTACCCAAAAATT